>NC_142805.1:60821337-61156395 GCF_049724085.1 Artemia sp. Qi Xiang Cuo
TCTTAGTTTAAAAATAGAAGGAAAAGAAAAGAAGAAAAGTGCGAAGAAACAAGTAAAGGATAAAGAAGGAAAAGAATAAGCTTAGGTATTTTTACATAAACAAGTTTATAAGTTTACAGATTTTATACGCCTACAGAATTATAAGTTAACAATGTTTATGAGTTTACATAGTTTTTAATTTTACGCAGTTATTACAAGTTTACAGATAAATTTACATACAATATGGTCTGTAGAAACAGCAGAGAGCTGTCCTTGCAAGACACCGTGTTACACATCCACTTCCAAATGAAGTAAATAAAAAAAGGATCCTCCTATGAGGGCCCAGTCGACGATAGGGACGCGTAAAATGACTCGATTGAACGCTTACAGCGTAGAATGACCAAATTCGACCAAACTTTAATTCACCGCCCTTGTGAAGAACTGGACCAGAGGCTCCCATTGCCAACTTCGGCTTACCGTTTTATCTTGGTGACATGATTGAAACTTACAAGATCTGGAATGGAATTTTCTACGACAACATTGCACCCAACAACATTTTACAGTTTAGTCAGGGCCGTATCCAGAGGGGAAGGTTTGAGGATTTGAACCCCCCCCCCCAAATAAAAAAAAATAAATAAAAATGTCCGACTCGTAAAAACGTAACAAAAATTCATATAAACAAAGTTTTGATGCGTTTAAAAAGATTAGAAACCCCCTCCCACCTCATACTTTCTAGTTTTCTAGTTTCTCGTTTCGTAGAGAATTGTAAGAGGATCGCACCTTTTTTTCATTAAATTATTATATAATTTATTATATTATATAAATTATTATATATTTTACATTAAATTACACCTTTTTTTCATTAAATTATTATATAATTAATATGCCAATTTTGGTTCATTTTAGCATTTGTCTTGGAAAAGGACGGCTATGGGAGATATTAGAGTGAAGCGAGAGACCGTGAGCAAGGATCCAAATAATAATTTGAAGATAATCATCATTTGAATAGATCAAATTTCTATAAGAAAACAAACAACCCATTATAGAGATAAAATGTGTTCTAGGTGGTTAAAACACACTATAGGCACACAAAATGCATCCGGAAATTTGAGATATTGCCTCACCTAATAATATTCGTAAAGACGTATTAAGCAATAAATTATCTTCTGCGGATAAAGGATGACATATTGCCAAAGATTGTCCTTGTCAGCCGACCGTCTAGGGCCAAACGAAAAACATGCTGTCCCGAATGGAGTGGGAGGATGTCCTCAGAAGATTTAAGGGAAATGGAAACTTCTTGGGATTTTGTAAAGGGGGGGGGGGGGGCTTTGAATAGATTGTGTCGGAGAAGGAGCATGCGTAGCTGGGTTGGCCTCAGGTGGCTTGGTTCTGAAGTGAGTTGTTAGTAATAGTAGTAGTAGTAGTAAGGTATCTTGCTCGTGCCATAGAGGACTCCTGTAAGGGCTTTTACTTATGGTACTTTAGCTCAAAATAAACTCAACAGTAATTACTTCCAGCCTTTTGCATTGTTGTAATCAGTTCTGAGTTGAACAGGCCTTTCCATTTCAAGTTTAAGCCAACAACCTCCGGAGATATATTAGTCATGATTCCTTATGATTAAGGTAATTATAATTAAGTCGCTATCAGATATCTATAATTGTTAAATTTCATACGGAAACCTGTGGAAACGGAGGAAACCTGTTTTAGGAGGATGAGACCAAAAACAAAATTTAATAGAAGAAAGGAAAAAGAAAACCAAAGGAAAATTCGAAAAGAGATAAAAGAAAACCAAAGGAAGAAAAAGAAAAACAAAGAGAAAAATTTTAGGAGGAAACCAAAAAGATTAATTTTTAATATTACCATAAATTATTAATAACTATACTAATTATGTAAAGATTGTAAATCAACCTATTAGGTCTATCGGAAAAACAAATATTACAATAAATTTATAGTTTGTTACCCAATGGCGGATCCAGGGGGGCTCGCGCCCCCTCAACGTAGTGTAAAGTAGTGTAATTTACTTAATTAACGCAAGTTTGCGTTAATCAAACTTGCTCCTAACGCAAGTTTATCGGATCAACCTATTTTGCCCCCCCCCCCAAAAAAAAATCCTGAATCCGCCCCTGTGGTTACCTAAATCGTTGCTTGGTCTACCGCTTATCATATATCTAGGTTTTAACCTAATATCTAGGTTGATCATTTTTAAGGCTGCAACATAAAACAAATCTTTCATGTTTTGGTAATTTAGCGAATTTGAGATCCTCGGTCTATGGTTATGTCTTGTTATGCTCAATCTTCTACTGAGATTAATAGTCCGTCGATTGTTTTAACCCGGTCGACGTTTTCTGTGCTTCATAGGGTGATAAGGAGTTGGAAATATCTTGATCAGAATATCAAAAGTATTAGTGATATTTCTTCGTTTAAGAGTGGAATTAAAGAAATAGGTTTTAGTAAGTATGAATTTTAATTTTTTCTTTTGTTTGGAGGGTGGTGATAAATAAACAAATCCGTAAATTAGTAATTTAGGCCTTTTGGGGTACAATTAAAATAATATATTTGATGAAATTAATTGCTATTAAGGTCTGTGAAGCCGATTAGGTATTGTGTTGTAAACTATCTATTAATTTTTTTTCTGACACCCCCTTCGGACTGGTTTTTACTTCTTTAATTGGCCATTAAATTGTAGTTGTTCTTTGTTTTTTATAATAAATTCCTCTCTCTAAGTTGGAATTAAAAACAAGGTAATGCAAATAAAAGGAAAGGGCTATAAATCCCCATAGTCCAAAAAAACAACCAGCTGAGAATTCAGATATAATCCTATTAACCCCTCACACAGAAGGATAAAAAGGCCCCCCTCCCGGAATAAGATTGATACTGAGGACTGCCTAGAAAAATTGGTCCCGAATTCACATATGCATACAGATATGCTCTGTGCCACTGAAACTTTTAACCAGCAACTTAGGACACCTTTAGGGAAATTGTGCTATTTTTGCACCTAACCTCGTTTACTGGGAGGTTGATTACGATTAATGGGAGTTGATCACAGATGGATAAGGGCGTTCAAACGAGAGGAGGAGTTAGTCAACCGCAGAATAGGAGGAGTCAACCGCAGAATACCAGTTTACTACAGTTTAGATTTCTGTACTTCAGAAACCCTTTTATTAAAAGATTTTTAATTAATATAATTTAATTAATAAAGTCTACTAATTGAATTATTAATAAATATCTTAATAGTTAATTCATATAATTAGTAATAATATAAACTTAAAAACTAAGTATATTAACATAAATAATTGATATTGATATACTTATTAATTAACTAAATTGTTTAATTAATATTAGATTAACTAATAAAAATTAAATTTAAGGACGCCACAAGGTCACATTTCTAAACTGCATCAACAATCCTTGGGCCTCGGGGAACACCCTTTCTATTTGATATATTTTGACCTAAGTTGTCCTAAGCTCAAGTTTTTTACGGTTTGGGTACTTTCTCCATAGCGCCACTTAATCTTAAAAATACATTAATTGATTTTTATATAAGCTTTATACCAACTTCATAACGAAACGAACTCCAAAATATTTATTTGTCAAGTTTGACTCATGTTTTTCACGACTTCGACTAATGTTACATTCAAGTTCGACTGACATTCTCTTTTTTTCAAGTAAATCAGTTTCGACGATTGTTAATTTATGAGATAAAACGAAGGACCGGTGGAAATATTTCACCAAAATTCTGGCCTCTTAAAATATAACTACTTTGTATAAGCTTCATCTTATAATTTTTTTTTAATTATTATTATTTTTTTTAAGAAAAGAAAAAGGCTCCGGAACAGCGCATGGCGTATTATCATTTCAAATATTCTATTTTATTTGAATTTTATCGCCTTAAACCTCAACATCAACAAATATACCACATGGCGTTTACAGTTTTCATTATAATAAATAATTACCTCAAAAGCAAAGGATGTATGGCCAACACATGCAACTAATTTTGAATCAAAATTTAATGCAACTTCAGTCACGTTGTCCGTGGAACGTGTCCATGAAATAATGTCATCACAACGTCCATGCTGCTTCCCTTTGCTTCCAAATCCACCAATTACAAGAACTTCATCACTTACGATAGCGGAAGAAAAATTGTATCTTCTTATCTTGCAGGGTTTGAATGAAGTGCTAAGGACAGGGGAGTCCCTATGGATTTCTGCACTAGGAAATAAATGGAAAATAAGAAAATAATAGAATACAATGTTGTACCTTAAACCAAAAGAATGCAAAAAAAAAAATGTAAAGCTAAGAATGCGACCTAAAAGATGGAAACCAAAACAATGGTTTACATTAAAATGGAAACCAAAGACGGTACCAAAAGATAATAGAGTAAACGATCGTAACCGTCACAAACCGTCGTGCCTTAAACCAAAAGAATGTAAAAAACAAATGTAAAACAAGAGAAAGCAAATCAAAAGATGTAAACTAAAAGAATGTAAATCAAAATATAATAGAGTAAACGGTCGTAACTGTCGTAAACCGCCGTGCTTTAAACCAAAACCAAACGAATGTCAAAATGAATGCAAACCAAGAGAATGCATCAAAAGAATGGTTTACATTCAAATGTAGACCAAAAGAAGGTAAACATAGAGTAAACCATTGTAACCATTGTAACTGTCATAAACCGTCGTGCCTTAAACCAAAATCAAAAGAATGTAAAAACCAAATGTAAAGCAAAGAATGCAAACCAAAAGATGCAATCCAAAAGAATGGTTTGCATTCAAATGTAAACAAGAAGACTGTAAACCAAAAGTTATTAGACTAAACTGTCGTAACCGTCAAAAATCGTCGTGCCTTGATCCAAGAGAAGGTAAAATAAATGTAACAAATGTTAACCAAAAAATATAGACCAAACGAATGGTTTATATCCATATGTAAACCAAGAGATATTAGAGTAAACCGTTGTACCTAAAAACAAAAGAATTTGTACCACGTTTACATGATTTACGGATGTGCAAAGTTTTAGGTCTTTTCTAGTAGCTACTTTTTGCAAGATTCAAAAACTTCAGCCAAAAAATATTACCAAAACTACTGATAAATTATCACATCACCGATCAAAACGGGCCAACACGGCCGTACACACTTCTTCTCTGCCTCGCTTTGTTTAGGGGTTAGTAATGCTGCCTCATTTCCGAGAATTATACACAAAATTCAACAAAACTTCAGCTTCAATATTAAGCAAAATTATTACCACTGCCACTGATAACTCATTATATTACCAATCATCACAAGCCAACATCTCTTCTCAACCTCACAATGTTTAAAAATTATTTATGCGGCCTGAATTTGAAGAATACTATATAAAATTCAGCAAAACGTACACTTCAAACTAGAGCAAAATCATTACCACTGTTACTGGTAACTCCCCATAGCACCAATCACCACAGGCCTAGACGGTCATACACACTTTTTCTACATCCCACTTTATTTTAGAAGTTACTAATTCGGTCAAATTTTGGAGAATAATTTATAAAATTCAGGAAAACTTCAGCAAAAATTATTACCAGTGCTACTGATAACTCACCATACTACCGATCTTACGCACCTTTTCTATATCCCACTCTTTTTAGAAGTTATTAAAGCAGCCTAACTACGGGGAATAGTACATCAAATCCAGCAAAACGTCTACACCCCTCTTCTATATCCCACTCTGTTTAGAAGTTAGTAATTCAGCTTGAATTAAGAGAAGAATATAAAATTCAGCAAAACTTCAGCAAAAATTATTACCACTTCTACCAATAACACCAATCAGCACAGGCCAACACGACCATGTACGCTTCTTCTATACCCAACTCTGCTCAGAAGTCAATAATTCGGCCTCGTTTCGGAAAAAAATTATATAAAATCCAGCAAAACTTCACCTTCAAATGTCAGCAAAAATAATTACCACTGCTATCAATCAACACACTACTAATCAACACAGGTCAACAAGGCTAAGCCCACTTCTTCTATATTTCACTCTGTTGACAAGTTAATAATGCGGCCTAATTACGGAAACTAATATTTAAAATTCAGCAAAACTTCAGCTTCAAACTTCAGCAAAAGTTATTAATATGCTACTGATCATATAACCAGTCCCCACAGGCCAGCATACCGGAGCACTCTTCTTCTCTACACTACTTTGTTTGTAAATTAGAAAACCAGCCTCATTTCTGAGAATAATATATAAAATTTGGTCAGGTCACCAATTTACTCTAATTAACTAATTAAACTAAAATTAACCCATTAACTAAGCAACTTAATTTCGCAGGTGATCAACTGCTTTCAACCATAGACATTTTTACAGATGGCCGATACTAGATTTTTCACGTTAATTGGCACTGGAACTTAATTTCGTCTTTTCTCTGATAGAGACAGTTTTCAAAATATTAATTACTATATATCAACCACAGTTTATATAATTAGCAGTATGATCTTTCCCTATATCACCCATTATAAAAACCCTGACCAAGGTGCGAGTGCTCCAGAGAACGTATAAACATAAGCGGCATTAGATCTTTTCACGGGTAGACAATGAATAATCACCTACGGAACAAGTACTGACAAAACCACTTGGCCGGCTCACCAATAAGTGGACAATAAGTGCACAAATAAGTGGGAGGAGCTTTTTGTTCGCACCGAGAATGAAGAGCCAGAAATCATCTGCGGTAAACTTACTGGATAATTATATAAACTGTGATATCAACGCACTTTCGTCACAGAACGCAAAATTGACTCCCATAAATAATTAATTATTTGACGATTAATTAATTATTTAATTAATTAGTGTAAATTTAATGCACCCATGGCTGAAATTGAGAAATATTCCCAATTGTTTTTAAGTCCGGTTAACACAACTCGTCAACTTATTCTTCGTGTAGCCGATCTAAGCAACCTAGTTTAAAAGTGGATCAATTACTGATAACAATACACATTTACATTTTATTTTTTCATCTATATACAGCCCGCACACACACAAAAATCATAAAGGTTGAGCCATAATAAGAAAAAAAAAAGAAAAAAACATTCAATCAACAAAAAAATCGAATAAGACGATAGTGAGTTGACAAGTACGCATAAGCCATACCTGAGAGTTCCCTATGCCGTATATCGAACTTCGAAACAACATCCAAGACGGTTCCATTGCAACTGAATCCTCGTGTAAATGAACCCCCGTTTAACTCAACGTCCGCGCAACTCAACCCCAGTTTTTTATTTTATGCTACTTCAACGCAAAACTATTCCTCCGCCTATTCCTTCTAAAAGAGAACAACTTATTTTTCTCTCTTATATATTTGAAACCTAGCAAAATTTGTCATACCCAGGGCACGAACACACTTGAATCTCATGGCTGAAGCAATAGCTACAACTTAGTATAGAGAGCCAAGGTCCATAGTAGCCAACACGTTTAAAACACGTTTAAGAAACACTGTCTCGTAAGAAACATTTGCCGTTAATACTGGTTAAGGAGTGGTAGATATTACTTAGCTTTATAAGCAGAGGTTTAGTTGCACGAGGGTCCAGTTACACAGGGTTCAGTTGCAAGAGAGTTTAGTTATAGGCGCACCTACCAATACACCGAAGTTGTTCGCCAGAACAACGAAGTTTTTGCCAACAGTGAAAGATAAAGAATAAATTTTACCAAATTTAAAATGATTTATCTGAATTTGATTCAAATCAACAATCTTAAGTATTAAGGAAAGCTCAGAAATACAAAGGACAGAGTGGTCATAAAAAGTAGAAGTAGAGTGATTTGAAGTAGCCAGAGCATGTCTATTATACCTTCCTCGGTTTGCAACAGACTTAAGTATTAAAGGAAGGCCTGAAATACTAAGGACAGAGTGGTCAAAAAAGTGGAAGTGAGTGATTTGAAGTGGCCAGAGCATATTATACCTTCCTCGGTTTGCAACAATCTTAAGTATTAAGGAAAAGCCTAAAATACAAAGGACAGAGTGGTCACAAAAAGTGGAAGTAGAGTGATTTGAAGTGGCCAGACCATGTCTATTATACCTTCCTCGGTTTGCAACAATCTTAAGCATTAAGGAAACGCCTGAAATACAAAGGACAGAGTGGTCACAAAAAGTGGAAGTAGAGGGATTTGAAGTGGCCAGAGCATGCCTATTATACCTTCCTCGGTTTGCAAGAATCTTAAGTATTAAAGAAAGGCCTGAAATACTAAGGACAGAGTGGCCACAAAAAGTGGAAGTAGAGTGATTTGAAGTGGCCAGAGCATATTATACCTTCCCCGGTTTGCAAAAATCTCAAGTATTAAGGAAAAGCCCGAAATATAAAGAACAGAGTGGTCACAAAAAGTGGAAGTAGAGTGATTTGAAGTGGCCAGAGCATGTCTATTATACCTTCCTCGGTTTTCAACAATCTTAAGTATTAAGGAAAGGCTTGAAATACAAAGGACAGAGAGGTCACAAAAAGGGGAAGTAGAGTGATTTGAAGTGGCCAGAGCATGTCTATTACATCTTCTTAGGTTTGCAACAATCTTCGCACAACCAAACTGGATGTTGGTCATATAGATGGTCAATACTGGCTTTTCTCATTAATTCATTTTTTTCAGACATAATATATATAGGATGATTGAGCAGTCTCATCCTACCTAAAATATTTATAATTTTTTTTATTGATAAAATAAAAAAAAAGTTTTTTCCTAATAAAAGTAAGGAGCCACATTAAAACTTAAAACGAGCAGAAATTATTCCGTATATGATATGGGCTGCCCCTCCCCCTCAATATCCCTCTCTTCACGCTAAATTTTTCAAGAACTTTTAAAAAATGTTCTAATTCTTATTATAGAAACCTTGTGTTTCAGGAATCGTTCTAAAATAATTGAGACAAAAGGTCGAGTTTTGGTTACTATTGAGCCGCGTCGCTCTTTACTTACAGTTCGTTACCACGAACTGTTTGATAGGCACTTCTTTCCAAAAACCTTTATCGTGCAAATTAGGTATATAGTGTTGTTTTTCTAGGCATATTGATTAACAAATTAAAAACACATAGATGTAAAGAAGTTTAAAAGAGTGCGTCCAGCTGGTCATGGCTGACCAGTTCCGCTGTGATAATTAAAAGTGTAACATATGCCATTTTGGTCGAAAATGCCATATGTATGTGTCGTGGGTAAACTAAGCACGAGGAGTCAAATGGTGCAGTCAGAACTGTCCTATCTTGTGGCGTTACGATGATAAAAAGAGACATAAGCCTCTAAGTGGCGTACGTCTCTTTTTGGTACTTGAATGATATACCCCCTGCAACTCAAGTTGTTCATGCATTGACGTACCGTAAACCGGTTTCTTTTGCTAGTTTTATCCAACTTAGCGTGAGAAAAGACAAAGAGAATTGACAGAATATATGGTTAGTATCACAATAATTGTACCTAAGACATTTTGCATACAGGCCTGCTGTATTTACCCCCCCCCCCCTAACGTGCATATATATAGCCCAAATTTGTTTCCAAAGTATTTTATTTTTATCATACTTAGGTATATTTTATTAGAATTAATCTAACATCACTTCTTGAGTTTCAGGGGGTGTATCATACAAGTACCCTCTTTTTTATCAGGTCTTGTTGCAATTCAGAATGACAGAACAGGATTATCCTATGGAGCTATAACATAGGGACCTGGCATTTGTCTCCTTTTTTGTCAAGGAAAAAGGAGACATACACCATAAACTGGAATAATTTTGAACTCAGTCGGAATACTTGAATTTAATTTATACCACTGAAAAGAGCCAAAAAAGTTGATTTAGAATATGTTCCCTTTATCGCCACTAGGCTTAGATCACGCACTAGGCATTCTTCAGAGCGACCACAGCCGACAAACGTTTTTCCGTTTTTTGGCTCTTCTGAAAAGTTACAAAAACGGCATATGTTGCACTTATGATTATCACAGCCGAGCTATCCAGGTACAACATAGCTGAGTCTGAGGCCGAGTCTTTTTTTTCAAATATTTATTAACAAAACTATCGATTTCAATGCTTAGGCCTGTGTATACATCTTCCTTGATGGAATCAAGTTGGGTAGGGTCTTTTTGAGGCTGAAGGGCCTGTTCTTCCCTGATTATCTTGAATATTATAGATTTAATGCAAATGAATACTATATATTTACTATATGCAGGGTGATTGAATAGTCCTACCTTAAAATATTTATAATTTCTATATATATAGTTACTTTCTTCTCAAACGTACAAACTAATCCTACATTGTTGTTTCTCTAGGCACATTGATTAATAAATTAAAAACACAAAGAGTTAAAGAAGTTTACCTTAGTAATAGCACGTCCAGCTGGTTTCACGTTATGAAGTTTAGAAATCAGGTTCAAGTGCAAAAGATGGTGGAGGACCATCAAATGAACACCCGCTCAGGCTGTAGCAAATAGTTGTAGCATAAGACCCATGACAACGGGTTTTGCAATCCAAGAAAAAGAAGAAGAAGCGGTTACCTTCCCAGTGCCAGCAACCTGGGGTGTGTCAGTTCTAGAAACGTTCAGTCAGGACCCCAAAGAGTCCATTCAGAATGCAGCAAGGGAAATTGGTCTTTTTTACATTGCGTGAACTGTGATGCCGCATTCCTTTAAAGCATTCTCTAATGAAGAAAACAATATTTGTATTGACTTTCTGGGAGCAAAACTGGTTTCGCATGAAGTTTTGCAAGACCTTTTAAAAACTGATTTATGATGAAGGAGTATTTGACATTAGTGGATCTACGGACCGTCAGAACTGTCATTAATGGGGAGATGATGATCCACTGACCTGGAGCCAATTTGGGAATCGTGATGCCACGAGCGAGTATGGGAAAAACAATTGCTAAAGATGGTCTTACCTAATTACCGAACAATACCGCACTTAATTACCGCACTAATTACCGAACAATATGGCGCTCGACCACTTGTCTAACCATAACTCTAGGAGGGGCTGAGGAGATTGGGCTCTGGGACAAGTACAAGCAAGTAAGTAGATGAAAATCTTTGTATTAACTAACGTATTAACGTATTCGTATTAACGTAACTAACGTATTAACTCAAAAAAATTTCAGAATCAACCTAAGCAAACAGAAAGGTATGTAATAACTTCCAATAGGATTTACGGAGTTTATCTTTCATGATGTAATAAATGCCTAAAGATATCTAAACATGTTGAAAGATAAAATCTGAAAAGTTGTTAATACCCAGTAGAAGTATTAAACAGTAGAAATATTTTTTTTCGCAAGAAACAACTCTTCTAATTTTGCTAGTAATATTTGCGAATTGCTGAATGAAAATTTTTCCGGAGATAGTTCGGCCAAAGTTGTCAAAGTGAGTGGCCGGCTGGAAGTTCTAACTTAAAGCCCATTCAAAATGCAATTTTACTAAAACCGGGATTTAGCTAGGGCTAATTTGAACCAATCCGAATTTTTAAACCAATGAGAAACATTTCATGAACAATTGGCTCAAATTAGCGCAAACTAAATCTCGGTAATAGTAAAACCTCACGTGAGTGGTTTTTTACACCTTATGACGTTTTTCTTTGGGGGTTGGTTAAGAAGGAAGTTTACAGTATAAAACCAAAGATTTTAGAGAAACTGGAAGGCTGACTACAAGAAGATATTTCTGCCATCCTGCAAGAGTTAATAGGAAAATCAGTTAATACACCGTGATGCACCGTGCACCGTGATGCTGGTGCATTTATTGAATTTTAAATCGGATTTTTAACTTTTTTTATTTAAAATAACTGTCAATAGTCATTATTAAGAACTTCTTAACGAATTCCGTACCACGTTTGACTGATTCTCCTCAATCACTCTCCTCTCCACCTTAGCTAAATTCCTGTATCTGGTTAACTGGAGCCCGCTAAAACCGACCAAAAAATTAAAACTCAATTCCCAGACTCAACAAATTTCGGACTTCCTAAGAGATACTCTCTGATTCGCCTGAGGACAGATGTCCCCTTGTGTGGAGGTATGCAACAACCCCAATAAATCTTACCCCCATAGCCAAAATATCAACCCCAAACTAAAAATTCAATTCCCAGACTCAACATATTCCTAGCTTCAAGAAAAGTTTCTCTAAAAATTCAATTCCTAGACCCAAGATATTCCTAACCTCCAAGGAAAGGTTATCTGATTGACCTGAGGACAGATATCCTCCATGGGCGAAGGTATACTACAACCCCAATATATCTTTGTAAAAACTTACCGTTCACAAAATCCAATGTCTCCAGATTTAAGAGACATCTCTCCTTTAAGCCCAATGGCAATTATATAATGTTTAAGAAGGTCAATCCATACCTCATGTTCATCAAATGACTCTAGTTTAGATATTCTCTCTTTTTCGGATGAGTCAATACACTCCCAGTAAAATTCTTCAGTCGTTGCACATACAGCTTTATCCCAGCCCTGAAGAACCAGAAATGAAAGAAGTAAGTTGTTCATATATATATGCGCAAAAACTATATAAGTAATTATCAAAGACGAAGAACGTTTCTTAGCAACATTAATTAAAAAAGCTTTTTCCACAAAATAAGTTT
This sequence comes from Artemia sp. Qi Xiang Cuo, assembly GCF_049724085.1. NCBI lineage: Eukaryota > Metazoa > Arthropoda > Branchiopoda > Anostraca > Artemiidae > Artemia > Artemia sp. Qi Xiang Cuo. Next base: position 60,833,853 of record NC_142805.1, read on the forward strand.
TTTAAAAAAAGTACAGAACTCCATGAAACGAAAAATGAGCAAAAATAGAATCAAATAATCTACCAAGCATAAAACTACCGCAAATCATCATCAATGAATAAATGAAACCCAAAACGAACAGAAATCACAATAAATAACCGAGTCAAACTCAAAACGAGCAGCAATTAAAATGAGTAGGGCTCAAAACCCTTATTCTTTCTAAAAGCCAGAACACAATTTGCACTTTACTGAATAAAATACAAATGAATGCGTATTGTCAGTTTAATACACATATTTTGATATTTATTCCTTAAACAATAATTGATATTTGGTATATTTTTAAAAATGATAAAAATCTATTTAAAACCAAACTATAATATTTTGATATAAAGTTATAAAAATAAAAAAAATTTTTTTTTTTTTCAGTAAAGTGCAAATTATGTTCTGGCTTTTAGAAAGCACAGGGGGTTTTGAACCCTGCTCATGTTAATTTCTGCTGGTTTTGAGTTTGACTGGGTTATGACTCGGTTATGTTTGTTTTGGTTTTTATTTATTCATTAATGCTGATTTGTAGTAGTTTTATGCTTGGTAGATTATTTTATTGGATTTTTGCTCATTTTTGGTTTAATAGAGTTATCTTTTTTTTGAAAAACTTATTTATAGTTTGGCCTGCTGTTTGTATGCTGGAGAAAGATTTTTAGCAATTTTTAAGAGCATACACCCTTTTGAAAATCTTGACACAAAATGTATCTTGACACAAAATCTTGACACAAAAGTGTTTAATTTTTCCATATACATCCTCTAGTTGACCTGATAAATAAAACTTAATACCATTCCCCAAAAATTAAATCTATGCTCTTTGACAGCCTGGACACACTTACACTCTTTTGATTTAGTTTTAAGAGTAGAATTAGCCCCTAAAATTGAACTTAATACCTTTAGTCGATCTTGGTATATTGCTGAGATGTTTTATTGGCAACCAGCATACACACAATATGTTTTAATTTAATTTTAAGGGAACATTTAGTTTTAAGCATAATAGGCAAATTACATAACTGAGGGGGGTTGACCTACCGAATAACCCTAGAGATATAATTACTAGGCCGTTCAGCTACGGTGAACAAAATGGTTGTCTTAAAATTTTTATTGGAGGTATTTGGAAAATTATGAGCTAAAGAGGAGCTTTTGACCCTTAAAGAGAGCACTATGCCTTTTAATTTCCAATCAAATTAGTTTATTTAAAATAGCAATGGTAATTGTGTTAGTAGTGACATGCATATATTACTTTTTTGTCAAGTGATCTTCCCCAAGTGGCCTCTGAAAGATCGAACTTAATACCCGAATCCATTCTTTAGATACGTCTTTTTGACAATATGCATGCACAGTGTGTTTTGATTTATTTCCAATTCCCCCTCAATATTGTGTCAAATTTTTACCTTTATACGGGTAGCCCTAGTATCATAGTAGTAGTGGTAGTAATAGGAGTAGTAGTAGCAGTAATAGTGTATTATTATTAGTAGTAGTAACAGTAGTAGCAGCAGCATTAATAGCAGTAGTAGCAGGTAGCCATTTCCTCAACTGAACACTGAAGGCTCCTCTTGATATACTGAAGGCTCCATGTACTGAAGGCTCCATGTACTGAAGGCTCCCAATACTGAAGACTCCTCTTGATACGATAACCCGTTCCAAAAATATTACTGATACGCCGGTATCAGCAATCTGTATGCACACAGTATGTTTTGATTTAGGTAAACTTGCCCCTCAACGTTTCCTCAGATGTTTATTTCAATAAACTCAGCCTTAGTAGTACTCGCTACAGAAGTAGTAGTTTTAGTGATAGTAGAAGTAGTAGTTGTGATAGCAGTAGAAACAGTGGCAGTTGTAATAGTAGTAGCGCGCAAATATTCTCTTTTTGGTAAATTGATCATCTCCCTGATCATTTCCTGAAAGTTACAAATTAATATGCTCAGTCATTCCTAGTTACACCCTTTTGCCATCCCACATACACATAACATGTTCTGATTTAGTTCAACACTCCCCTCAACATTCCCAGAAAGACTCACCTTAATGCCCTTCATATTTTGGGAAAGTAGAGATCAAACATACATACCTTTTCTCAATGACTTATTTTATATGTGAATAATGAATAAATTGCCCAACTTACAGCCCTTGCCCTGATGCCTCGGGTGGGGGGGGTGACATCCACAAACACATAATTACTGAACCTTTCAACAATGCTGAACAATAGATGTCTCAAAACTTCGTTTGGATGTTCGTTTTGGGAAGTGATGGGCGTGCGGGGAGGGGGGCAGGTTGGTCTCAAGTCACTTTGAATCACAAAAAGGGTGCCATAACTTCAAATTGCAAATCAAATGAGCCCCATCTGAAGTTTATACGACCACCCATTCCATAAAAACCTTATATACCCCCATGGTATACCTTAAAGCCCTTTCCCCAGGGCTCTAGGGGGTTCTGTCAATCCTGGATGCATCGTTATATAATCTTTGGACTATTTTGAACAAAATGGTTATCTTAAAATTTTAATCAGATGTGTTTGGTGAAAAGAGAGGTAGTTTGGAGAGAGGCTAGTTGTACCTTCACCATTTTTGACCCTTAAAAGGGAACTAGAATTTCCAATTTTCAACAAAATGAGCCACGTCTAAGGTTTATACAATGATCCTTTCCACAAAATAAATACCCCCGGGGCATCACTATGGGCGCCCATAAGGGGGGTGGTGGTGGTGGCGAGGGGCCCCCCCCCCTGGCGGAATGTCGGGAGTCATATATTTGTATTAATTTAAAAAAATTTTCCACCGAATAAGTTTTCAGAGAAAAGTAAAGAGTTCTATTAAGCCAGAAATGGGCAGAAATAAAGTCAAATAATCTTCCAAGCGCAAAACTACCACAAATAGGTTTCAACAATTAAATGAAACTCAAAACAAACAGAAATTATAATAAATAGCCGAGTCAATCTCAAAACGAGCAAAAATTAACATTACTAGGGCTGATAACCCCCATGCCTTCTCAATACCAGAATATAACTTAGGGTTTACTGAAAAAAAATGACCTTGGATTGTGAGCTTAATATAAGTATACTGATATTTATTAATTAAAATAAAAAAAGGGTAAAAAAAAGTGAGTAAAAAAAAGTTTTTTACTTATTTAAGTAAAAAAAGTGAAAACATTTAGACATATTTTGTTCTCAGTAAAGCGCAAATTATGTTCTAGTCCTGAAAAGGCAAGGGGTTACCAGCCCTACTAATGTTAATTGTTGCTCGTTTTGAGCTTGACTCGGCTATTTTTTCTAATTTCTGTTCATTTTTAGTTTCATTTATTTATTGATAGTGATTTGTGGTAATTTCACGCTTTGGTGGTTACTTGACTTCATGTGTGCTCTTTTTTGGCTTAATTGAACTTTTTGCTTTTCTTTGAAAAACTTGTTTTGTGGAAAAAGTTTGTTCGTTTTTTTATTGACAAAGTCATTTTCATGAAAAAAATAATATTTTATATATTTTCGAGTATTTTCTTTTTGTTCTATAAGAATCCATCGATTGGCTTACTAGTTGTATATTGGGAGAAAATTTTTCCACAATTTTTAATCGAAACAAATAGTATGGTTTATTTTCTTTGATACCTCCAAGTTGACCTGAAAAAATAAAACTTAATACCAATCCCAAAAGAATCTATTTATGCTCTTTGACAACCTAGATACACTTAAAATGTTTTTATTTATTCAAGATATATGAGTAGAAGCAGTAATAGTGGTAGTCCGGGCCCCTTTAGCTTATTACCCCCAGTTGTTCTCGATTCATTTCTGGAGGGTTATATTGACAAGCGTATACTAAAAACCGTGTTATTTAATTGATAAGTAGCATTCAGCTTAATAGCAAATTGGGTTAATTCTGCAATTGTGGGGGTTTGACACGCCCAATATTCCTAAAGATGGGCGCCCATAAGAGGGGGCAAGGGCAAGTGGTTATGAGTCCCCTCTGAAGTTTATACGACCATCCTTATATCCCCCCAGGGCATAACTTACAACCCTTGCTCTGAGGGTTGTGGGGGGGGGGGGTTGGCATTCTCTAAGTCATAATTTTCGGATCTTTAACTTACGCTGAACAAAATGGTTATCTCAAAATTTTGATTGGATGTGTTTGGGGAAGTGATTGACGTATGGGAGGGAGATCTGGTTGCCCTCCATGAGCTCTCTTTGAAGTTCCTATGATATTTCTTTCTATAAGAAGTGTCCTGGTCTAAAAAACAAAACAGTATATAGTGCCCACATTGCTCTTTACTTAGGCAGCGCTGTCGCCCTGCCCATAATATTTTGTCTTGAGATTTCAATTGTACAGCACTGGAAGTGCCAATTAGACCAGGTAAGCCGCCCCCCCCTAAAACTCAGCCTATGGGCGCCCATGGGCATAACTTACAACCCTTGCCCCCAGGCTCTGGTGGTTTGTACCAATCCCAAGAGCCGTGTTTTACGATATTTGGACTATCTTGAATAAAATGGTAATCTCAAAATTTCTATTGGATGCATTTCGGGAAAAACGCCGCGTGGGGAGGGGGTATCTGCCCTCTGATCACTTTGGCTATTAAAAATGGCACTAGAATTTATTATTACCAATCCAATTAGCCCCCTCCGAAGTATATACGACAATCCTTTCCATAAAAACCTTATATGCCCCCAGGGAATACCTTACAACCTTTGCTCAGAGGGCTGTGGGAAAATGTCATCCTCAAAGACATGGTTTCCGGACCCTTGAACTCCGCTGCACAAAATTGCTATTTCAAAATTTTGATTGAATGTGTTTGGGGAAATGATGGGCGTGGCAATTACTCTCAAATTACTTTGACTCTTGATAGGGGCACTATAGCTTGCAATTTCAAATAAATTTGCGCTATAGATTTGCACATTAGGGGGGGAAGCATTAACGGGTCTGCATGCCAAATGTGTTTGGCACAATTATTCTGCATATTAGATAGATAGACAAATAAGTGTATTTTAAAGCCAAATATGCGGCCCTGAACACAGTAAAATAACATAAATGAATATGAATGGGGTGTGTGTGTGTGTGTGTTTAACCCCCCCCCCCCCGAAATGCCCTCCCATTTTTTAATTTCCGTAGGGGGATTGAATTTTGGTACTTGTGTATTGAATTATTTTCTGACTTCAACTATAAACAAAACTAGCTAAAACTAAAAAAAAACTCGAATAAAAGTTTGAAATTTAGAAACCTTATTTTCCACCGGGGAGGTGGGTATTTTCCACGAGAGTATTGTCCAAGGAGGGGGTATTTTCCGCGGGGGTTACTTTCCGAAGGAAGGGGAGGGGTGTTTTTCGTGGGGGAGGGCATTTTTTGGGGGGGGGGGTTAAACACCCCCCCCCATTCACTATATTCATTTATGTTATTTTACTGTGTTCATGGCCGTAAATTTGGCTTTAAAATATACTTATTTGTCTATCTATCTAATATGCAGAATAATTGTACCAAAAACATTTGCATGCAGACTCCTTATGCTTACCCCCCCCCCCCCTAATGTGCAAATCTATAGCGCAAATTTATTTCTAAAGTAACGAAGAAACTAACAAAGATAAACGGTGTGTTCTCAAATTTTACACAGGGTAAATTTGAGTGAGCGGCCCATAATACACAAATACCAAAACTCCTTCCCCCTACAGAAATAAAAAAAAAAAAACCCAAATAAAGTTCTCAAATTTGGAAAGCCTTATTTTCGACTGGGGGTATTTTCCGCGGGGGGGGGCATTTTCAGGGGGGTATTTTCCGCGGGGGGTATTTTCCTCGGAGGGGGTATTTTTCGGGGGGGGGGGGGTATTCACCGTGGGGGTAAACACCGGCCACCGCAGAATAGCTGCATGGCATGCAGAGTAGAAGATGTTATTGGTAATTTTCTCTTCCACCCCAGTGCTATTTCCCACCCTTATAAGTTTCATGCATTCTTTGGGAAAGTCTTATAGTTTGGTTAATTTATAATTCCTTGAATAGGTTCGGTAATATACGATACGTAAATTACATAACATCTATATGTAATATAGGTACCAAAATACCTTACTAGACAAAGCAGTAAAATTCAAAATTATATATATATATATATATATATATATATATATATATATATATATATATATATATATATATATATATATATATATATATATATATATATATATATATATATATATATCATTTTATTAAAGTTAGCTCTTGTTATTTTATTTATTTCTATTATGAAAATTGTAGTTGATTGTTTGTCAGATCCAATATCAAGATTTAAATTATATATGAGCTATTTTATATTATTAATAGCTATTTTTTAAGATCTAAGTGCTGTAAATGAAATTAACTTATAAGTGAAAAAATTCAATTTAATTTTACAGAGTTTAATGTATGGTATCGTGATGAATGAGCCCGGAGAATCTAGGAGCTGGGCTCAAACCTGCCAGTCAAAAGGCACTCAAGGAGTGGCAACCCCCAAGGTAAATGCAACCAAGAAACTGACACAGCATTGTGCTGCTGTTTTGGTCTCAGGGAAGTATGTGCAAAGTTTCTTATAAGTTTCAACAGGATCAGAGACATATGCCTCAGATCTTTGATTATTTTCCCTTCCCTTGATTCGTAAATCTTCTTACTGAAATTATCAATTTTTTTTAATCCCCCCCTCCAGAAAATATTCCTGCGTAATTACCTGAACAGGATTAGAATATTTTCAGCTTACTATCAACAATGTAACAGAAGGAAAAGTATTTTTCAAATCTGGAATATCTGGTCCAGTGCTTTAGGGTAATGGTACATAGGTGGTTTTCAAACCTGGCAACCCTAGTGTGAAGGAAGGTTTAATTTGAAAGTTACCGTGAGACCTAGTTAGGATGCTGGATGAGACTTAGCTAGAAAACTAAAGGTTAGAAAGGAAAACCTTGACTTACAGCCAACAGAAAACGTTTTTTATGGTCTTCAACATGGGGTAGTTTTTGGATAGTAAGCAGGGCTGTGTTTTGAGCAATAAAGTGTGAGCACATAATCTGACCAAATGGATCCTCAGGACATATTTGTTCATAAATGAAGAAAGCTGCATCTGTAAAGTAGCTTCCAGTCCAATTAACAACATCTGTGGAGCTAAAAAGAAAGATATAGTAGGGTGAAAAACCAAGGGAAAGGAGAAAGACTAGGAAGCTAATAAAAGAGTGGAGTCAAATACATGTTAGATATTACACCTATGCAGGGGCGAATCTACAGTATTTTCATTGGGGGAAGACAAGAGGGGTCCATTTTCGGATATTCAAGGAGCATAGGCTATATAATAATTTTTTCTCTACATTATTGGAGGGGCAACTGCCCCCCCCCCCTTGGCCCGCCCAAACGACGCCCCTGCACCTATGACATCTTTGTTCGTAGATAAATGGAACTGTAGCTAAAAGGTAGTTATTAACACAACAAATAACGTCTGTGGAGCTAAGAAGAAAGACATAGCAGACCGAAAAAGCAAGAGAAAGCAGAAAGACTGGTGAGTTAATAAAAAGTGAAATCGAATATATGTTGGATATTACATTCATAATATCTCTATCCGTGGATAAATGGAGCTGCATCTTAATTTTGGTTACTTGCCTAATAACCAATTGTGGAACTAAAAAATAATTGTGGAGCAATAACATTTTTGGAGCTAAAAACCAAGTGAAAGAACTGAACCAAAAACAAAACAGCCAAGAGAACATGTTTAAACTAAAAATCAAGTATCAGCCGAATTAAGAGCCTTTTCAAACTACTACTACTACTACTAAGCCCTCACCGTGGCACCAGGTCACCTGAGGCCAACACAGCTACGCACGCTCCTACTCCATCCAAATCTATGCAAAACCATTTAAAAATTGGCTACTAGCCCAATAAATAACATTTGAGAAGTTAAAAACCAAGTGAAACAACTGAACCAAAAGAACACAGCAAAAATAACATGTTTAAAAATACATTTGAGACATCATTTTTTATGAATAAAAATATTTCCTTCTTAAAAAATAATTATCAGCTCAATTAAGAGCCTTTTTAAAGATAAAACGAAATTCTAAAATATTTCATATTAAAAGCTACATTTAGGACATATTTGTTCATGGATGAACAAAGGTATAATTGAAAAGTAACAAAAAATCAAAAAGGAATTCATTTCAAATATTAAACAAAATAAAGCTAGTTTTTATGAGGTGAAAAAGCAATATTAAGGCTTCAAGTCAACGGCAATTGTCATACGTATGAGGGGGGTTGGAGCCCTAGGCCCTTTCCCCCCTCTATACTAAAGATAAACTAGTTCTTTCTTAGACGTATTTTATACAACAGATACTGCCAGAAAATTACAAGTGAGTTTTATGAGGGGGGGGGGGGTACCCTTTATGGTAATTACTATCCGTTTAAAAGCTTAAAGTACCAACGGCAGTGAAAATAAAACCTGAATGTTTGAAATTGGTTAAGTTGAAGCTTAAATCACTATATATATCGTTAAAAGTTATGAAATGTTAAGAATTCAATTTTGAATGAAAAAGATGTCAATACAGTTTTGGTAGTAGTGGGTACCAAACGCAAAATAAACGCCAAAAAATCACCTAAAAACAAGCAGTGCTAATTAGCCTTAGAAGATATAGCTTTCCTATGAAGGTGTAGTTGTCTTCGGGGATCAGCTCATTGCTAATGTTTGAATTTTTAGAGTAAAAAAAACGTTGTTAAATTTAAAAATTAGTTTTGCTTATTCATTTCCATGGTTCAACATGAGAACACTAACGACTATTTGGTACTGCCATAAAAACTTTATAATTCTCTAACAGCAACAAAGAAAAACACAGAAAATCAATGTTTTCAAGCACAAATAATCGTAAGATGGGTCCACGGGGCAATAATATCTTAATTTCGAAGTCCTTGGCACTTTTAACATTACTCTTCGCATTCATTTGCAAAAACTTGCTTTTTTATTTAATTTCCGTTCGCTTTTTACATCATATTCACGATTATCCTAAATATACAAGACAGCGCTGCCTGACTGTCTGGAGTTGCACCAAATTTTGAGTTTTGCCAAACACTGTTTCAAGAATACGATCATTTAGGTGTATTTGCTGAATACAATTAAATATAATTTTCCTGAATATGAGAGAGGTTTTAACCCCCCTTAAAATCCCCACCCTTTACCCAAAAAGCCCAACTTGGTTGATCACAATACTTAGATATTTAATAATTACTTTTTTTAAGGAACAGTCGTTACCACAATAGAAAGCAAGGGAAGCAGTCACTACCTTAGCACCCATTTGCCCCCACAGTCCAAATATACCCTCCAAGTGAAAGAAATCATCTTCTCTATGTTGATCTGAAATGGCTTTCAAGCACAGATCGAGAATTGAAGGGGCGGGAAGAAGCCCCCCTCTTATAACAGAATCATTTTTATTTATTTCAAGTTCTACCTCACCACCTACCACTGGCGGATCCAGGTGGGGGCGCGTGGGGCATGCCCCCCTCCCCAACGTAGTGGTGGATTTGGTGCTATTAAATATAATATTTTTTTTAGAGGGTGAATAGCTTTTTAATATTTTTAAAGCGGAGTGTTTTTTACGTACTATTTTTGTACTAATATTTTTAAATAATTTTAATTTCGACAGATTTAGTAGAAATTTAGCCTTTACCAGATTTTAGATTAAATTTACGAATATTTCCACTACCTACCTACAACGTACAATATCAGAGGTTTCCTTTAAATTGCTGGTATTTTTTTTCCGCAAGTTTATCGGAGCAACCTATTATGCACCCCCGCTAAAAAACAATCCTTGATCCGCCCCTGCCACCTACCTGTCCACCGAGTCCAAATACCCCCCTCCAAATGAAAGGAAGCATGCGTCTTCCCTTTGTTGATTTGAATGAGCTATTAAGTACAGATCGAGAATTGAAGGTGCGGAGAGATACCTCCTTCTTATAATGGAATCATTTATTTCAATTTCTACCTCAGCACCCATTTGCCCACCTAGTCCAAATGGATCCTTCCAAATGAGAGGAAGCATCCATCTGCTCTTTGTTGATCTGAATGAGGTTTCAAGCTCAGATCCAGAGTGTTGATTCAGAGTTCATAGTGTAAGCACCTCTGTTGGATATAGTCTGGATATAATCTCATTATACAGAAAGACTCAATTGTGATTCCCTATGGACTTATCATAATCAACCTTGAACTTCAAAATATTTGAACTTGGATTATTTAGTTATTTGATTTCCCTACGGACTTTTATTGAAAATAGTTTCAGAATCGGAACTTGGATTATTTGACAGCTAAATATTTAAGTGTAAATTCCGTTGGAATTTATGAATTAACACCCTAATTTGGAAGGAAATTGGTTTTGGACTTATTAATTGGTTGTATTACCAGTAAAATTGTGTACTGAATATAACACGAGCCAGCGCTAGTTATATCTGCCCTGGATGCGAGAGGCCGTGTGGGAAAGGTGCGACGATTCAGTGCTCGAAATGCCTTTTATGGTTCCATCCCCCCTGTGCTGGAACCACACCAGTATTACGGCAAGAAAACCTCAACTGGAAATGCAGCTCATGTGTTATGGCTGTTGTAACTGAGCACCCTGAGGCTGACACTCCAGCATACTCTGTCGTTAACCCCAACAATGTGTTTTCCTCGCCTTTGGAGGACCCACCCCCTCAAAATTGTCCCAATAGTTGTGAGAGTTGCCTTTCAAAAAGGCAATTTAATCCTACAACTTGAAGCATTGAAGTAAAACTTGAATCTCAAGCCCGATCCCTGTCGATGAAACAGACCGAAATCGACGCTCTGAATTTACAGCTATTCGAAAAAAGTTGTGACCTTGTCGTGAAAATTGCTGAAGGACTAGGAATTACCGAAAGACGAGAAACTAAGAGAAAGTGTTTCTTTTTTATGCCAACTGGTACATGCAAACTTGGTGAACAATGTCCGTTTACTCGCGAAAGAAAAAACGTTAATAATAAGAAGAAAAAAACAATCAACGAGAAAATTCCCATGTAAATAAAGTGCGCAAGTATTTCGAAGTAGGTTCCTGCAACAAAAAGCAGAACTGTAAATTTCTACATATATGCCGAAAATTCATGCTGAAAAAGTGCAAAGCAACAAATTACAATTTTGATCATGTCGACCTTTGCACTAAGATGGCTTGTGCCAACAAGTTGTCCAGTTTTGATCATAGTGCTAGTAATTTAAAATGTCAAATTAATCGTTCAGTGCTTTTTAAGTATTTTGACCGTTTGTCTCGTTTTAATCATTTTAACCGTGGTCCAGTATTCGACATTATAGTATGCCAAGCCATAGCCAGATTGTTTATGGAAGCAATGCTTCAAGCAATAATCCTAGACTCGAGCCGGTGTAAAAAAACTTGTCGAGACGAGGAGGCCAACAGCTGAGCCAAAGGAACCCGCGTTTTCGGTTCCCCTTCCCCCAATCGCACCCACGACAACCTTTTTCAATACCGACATGGCGCTACTGGATCCTTCTTCACGGTCACTGCGGGTCATACGGGTTCGGCATATCTCCTCGGTTCCCCTTGGAGCTCTCCCCCTTCCTCCCACCCCCCCGGCCCTCCCCCAATCCCTAGATCTATCCTTCCTAAAATATCAGCCTCCCGCGTTTCGACTATAAGCCACGCCGTCCCACTTAGTAACAGGTTTCCGCCATTAGAAGAAACTGATCTTGCAGAATCTTTGGAACACAAGGAAACTGTCTGCCCAGGAACTAAGATGAAAACCAAGGTAAAAGAATACTCTTCTGTAATTATTGCTCTGCCTAGTTTTTTCTTTAGTAATACGGAAAGTTTAAATACGGATAAGATTATTGAACTGGAGAATTTAGCTCAAGTAATTAAAGCCTCAATACTAGCAGTAACAGAGGTTCATAGGCAAAATCCAGATCTACTCAGTTTGCCCGGTTATAGTAAAATGATAAAGTTACGCCCAGATAACCACTGGTTTGGAAAAAAGGGAGGTCTTGCAATTTATATTAACAAGAAAATTACTACTTTTCAGATAGAGGTACATGTGCTTTAATGATTATGACGAGATTCTTTGGGTATTTGACTATTCGCAAAGCCTAAACGCATGCCCTCCCATTATAATGGTATTGCCGTTTGTGTTTTTTATTATTCGCAAGGACAAGATGTCAGTTCTCAAAAAGTTTTCCCGGAAAAACTTCAATTAAGCGCTGACTACGTATAGGGTAAATACCCCACGGGTGGTATGTTCTTGTTTGGTGACGCTAACGAACTATGACCTTGAGTCTTTGGAAGCAGGATTAGGTCTAAAACAGTTGGTTAATTGCCCAACAACTAAACACGACACGGCTCTGGACCGCATAGCTACTAACATGTCTCTATTCTAAAGGAAACCCACCCCAGGCCCCCCCACCCATAGGAGGAAGCTACCACTTCACCCTTGAGCTACACCCCATAAGCAAAGTCCGGGTCACGTACACTACAGAAACAAGTCGGCCAATCACAAACAGTGGATTGTTTGGTTTCGGCAATTGGCTCACGACTGAAAAATGAGAGGGCATAATTTCTACGGCTAATGTTGATCAAATGGCCACTACTTTTCAAGAAAAACTTCAGGGTAAGCACCATTTCTATTTTCCTGGAAAAGTTAACAAACGTTTTTGAGAGGCAAAGGTTTAAATGGCTGTGGCATGGGTAAATCTGTCTTGGCTTGTCTCTTCCTACAATTCGCCAATGTCTTGATGCAACCTACAGCAAAATACTTGAAAACTTCAATTCAAAATCAGGTCAAAACTCACTCGTATTAAGATATATCATTACCAAATTGAAATTATACCAGAAAAAAAATCTGTATGTACCAGAGACAATACGTATGTCATTCTGTGTTGCGTAGTCATGCTATTTCCAGTGATTGGTTTAGTGATGGCAAACGACGGCAACGACATGACAAAGCACTTTTACAATTAGTTTAACTATATTAATTAGTTTAATTATATGTTCAGATTATTGATTTAATTATATTTAATAAATTTAAAATTCATTATTCATTTTTAAGATGGGCTGGATAATCTCCTATCATCTGGCTAAAATTAGCAAGGTACATGGCAAACGACGGCAATGACATGACATGTCCGTAGATTCAATCTTATTACCGTTTCATTTTTTTGGGGATTACCCAGTAAGAACCTCTATTATCTCTCTCGTTCAATAGCTTCATCTTAAAAAAGAAAAAGAAGAAAAATTTGCATTTTACCATCAAATACGTAGGCTTCATCTTGACAAGGTTCAAACAGAAATTTGAAGAGAAAAATAGCAAAAAAATAGAAAAAAAGTGTTGAAAATATTTTTCAAACAGAAAAGTGTAAGTGATATTTTAAGTTAAAATTTGTTTTGATTTTATCACTATCATCACTGAGAGAAGAAAAGTTTTTTTCTAATTAATTGAAAAAATTGAGCAATAGTTACACTTCCAACCTTTATTTAGGCAGAGTGGTTTTCGTCCTCTAAGTCAAAACATGAATCTGTTGTTGGATTATGGACCTCTGTTAAGATCTTAATGGAGATCCATGTTCAAACTTAGGAGGACTGAACCCACTTTTTCCGAAATCAAGTTTGAACGTGGAAATGTAAATATTGTATATAAACTACACTTGAAATAGATAAGTATTGATGACTTTCAAAGTTAAAATTATTTCTCCTTTACTGTTATTGTCGCCAAAAAAAAGAGGAGGTGCATTTTTTAATTAACTAAAAAGAGAAATTCTGCAATAGCTAGATTACTTCCCCGATTTATTTATGGGGACAGTGGGCTCAGTCCTTCAAAGTTGGGACTTGAGTCTCCATTAACATCTTGGTAGAGGATAGTCCGTCAAGATCTTGATGGCGGTACTTAGACATGATGGCAATACTATATTCTCCCGAAGTTAGCGCCAACATGCAACTTCTAAGCCTACTGAACCCCCTACGTCGAAATTTCAGTAACTTAAATTCGACGGTTTTACCCTCCTCACTTCCATGTTATCAGGTTCCTTGTATCTTTTGGGTCGTTAGCTGGATCGGAGTGAAGAAAAACGATTTGTGGATCACATCAACCTGAGAAAATTTTATGACAAGTCGAGCATGTTTTTCTTTTTCTGTATACACTTGGAATATTATCTTAGCAAAAAAAAAAAAATAAAGTCTTCGAAATATTTCCAGTACCTATAAACCTTAGGGGGAAGGGAATATTTCCGAGTGCAAACGCATATAAAATTAAAAAAAGAAAAACTATTTCAGGCGCAACGTTTTAAATTGAATATAACGTCTTAACTGGAATATAAAGTTTTTAACCTTAATATTATGGATTTATGCGTTCAGTAAGATTTTCTTAGGCAAGGAAGAGTGGCATCTAGAAGGATCTTGAATATAGGCGGAATTCATGTCGAGCATATTCCGCCGATATCGCCCATGAATGTGGGCGGAATTCATCCGCCCATATTCCACCGATACCGCTCATATGGATGGAATCTGAATATGGATGGAATGAATGTGGGCGGAATTCATACTGCCCATATTCCACCGATACCGCTCATGAATATGGATGGTATCTTGAGCATGGACGGAATTTACCTTATGCAAAAAATCTGGTGACTAATCTAAGCACAAATGGCCTTCAAAGACAAGTTGACATAGATACTCACTCACTCTTTTTCGTGTAAATATGCCAACACCACTTCTGATATAATCAAAGTAGGCACATCATTTTTTAATCCAAAGCGTTCCAAAGTCGCTTGCAGCTCCCCAGTTTTTCTTAAATCAGAGCATATGATGGTGAAGTGACTTGACTGGAGTTCTTTATCAGACTCGGATAAATAGTCTTTAAAAAGGAAAATAAGTTACCAATGAGGAATATTAGTCCCTCCTGAATGCTCTCTGACTTGAAGGAATATAAAACACGGCTCACTCCAATAAGGAGTCAACTGTCTTCTTTTCTAGATTAATTAAAAAAAATTTTTCACAAAATAAGTTTTTCAAAGAAAAGTAAAGAACTCAATTAAACGAAAAATGAGCAAAAATAAAATCAAATAATCTACCAAGCTCGAAACTACCACAAATCAGCATCGATAAATAAAGAAAACCCAAAACGAACAGAAATTACAATAAATAACCGAGTCAAACTCAAAACAAGCAGAAATAAACATAAGTTGGGCGCAAAATCCCTATGCCTTCCCAAGGCCAGAACAAATTTTCACTTTACTGAAAAAAATATAAATTTTTTTAATTTTATAAACTTTAATAAATCAAATAATATTAACATTTTTATTACTAAACATAATTATATGTATATTAAACTTACAATGCACATTCATTTGTATTTTTTCAGTAAAGTGCAAATTTTGTTCTGACCTTGGGAAGGCATAGGGGTTTTGCTCCTAACTTATGTTAATTTTTGATCGTTTTGAGTTTGACTCGTTTATTTATTGTAATTTCTGTTCGTTTTGGGTTTCATTTATTTATCGATGCTGATTTGTGGTAGTTTCGAGCTTGGTAGATTATTTGATTTTATTTTTGCTCATTTTTTGTTTAAAGGAGTTCTTTAATTTTCTTTGAAAAACTTATTTTGTGGAAACAGTTTTTTTAATTAATTTCTGTTCGTTTTATATTAACATAGTCTTTTAAGGGGAAAAAGAAAATAACACTTTAAATCTTTTCGTTTTTTAAGACTTTATAGTTTGGCCTGCTATTTGTATGCTGGAGAAAAATTTTCAGTAATTTTTAAAAACATACACCCTTTTAAAAATCTGGAAACAAATATTACTATTTAACTTAGTTTCATGCCTCCTCTAGTTGACCTGAAATGGAAAACCTGATACCATTCGCAAAAAAATCTGTTTACTTTCTTTGATAGCTTGGATACACTTACACTATTTTGATTTGGTTAAATTTTGCGAGCAGACGTAGCCTCGAAAGTTTGAACATAATATCCTCAGTCGTTCTTGGGATACTGCTGAGATGCCTTATTGGGAATTAGCATTATTATAGTGCTTTTTGATTTAATCTTAAGGCAACATTTAGTTTTTAAACATAATGGGAAAATGGGAGGGGGGGGGGAGTGGGAGGGGGATTAGTTGCCCTCCAATCACTTTCGACTATTAAAAAGGGCATCAGCCCTTTGAATTTCCAATCAAATGGGCCCCTTTTGAAGTTTCTATGACAACACCTTCTATAAAAACTTTATATACCCCAGGACATGGATTGGATGCGTTTGGGTGAATGATGGACGTGGGGGGGGCTAGTTGCCCTCCAATCACTTTCAACTATTAAAAAGGGCATTAGCCCTTTGAATTTCCAATCAAATGAACCCCTTTTGAAGTTTCTATGCCAACGCCTTCTATAAAAACTTTATATACCCTAGGACATAACTTATAACCCTTTCCCTGAGGGTTGTTGGGGAGTTTCCTCCTCAAAAACATATTTTCTATCTGGAATCAACTATACTCAACAAAATGGCTATCTCAAAATTTTGATTGGATGTTAGGGGAATGATAGGCATGGGGGAGGGGCTAGTTCCTCTCCAATCACTTTCGACTATTAAGAAGGGAACTAGCCCTTTGAATTTCCAATCGAATAAGCCTGTTTTGAAGTTTCTACGACAACGCCTTCTTATAAAAAAATTGAATGCCCCAGGAAATAAGTTTAAGCCCTTGCCCTTAGGGTAGTAGGGGAGTGTTCTTCTAAAAAAAATATTTTCTATCTAGTAATCAACTAAACTAAGCTGAACAAAATAAGCATTTCAAAATTCTGATTTGATATGTTTGCGGAAATGATGGGCGTGGGGGGCTAGCTGCCCTCCAATCACTTTCAACTATTAAAAAAGGCACTAGCCCTTTGAATGCCCAATCGAATGAGCCTGTTTTGAAGTTTCTACAACAACGCCTTCTATAAAAACCTTATATTCCCCCAGGGCATAACTTAAAACCTTTGCCCTGAGAGTTGTGGGGGAGTTTCCTCCTCAAGAACATATTTTCTATCTGGAAATCAACTATGCTGAACAAAATAGCTATCTCAAAATTTTTGATTGGATGTGTTTGGGGAATGATAGGTGTGGGGGGGGGGGGGCTAGTTGCCCTCCAATCACTTTTGAATTTTAAAAAGGGCACTAGCCCTTTGAATTTCCAATCGAATGATCCTGTTTTGAAGTTTCTGCGACAACGCCTTCTATAAAAACCTTATATGCCCCCAGGGCATAAGTTAACACCTTTGCCCTGAGGGTTGCGGGGGAGTGTCCTCCTCAAAAACATATTTTCTATCAGGAAATCAACTAGCCTACGCTGAACAAAAGGGGTATCTCAAAATTTTGATTGGATGTGTTTTGGGGAATGCTGGGCGTGGGGGGGGGGCTAGTTGCCCTCCAATCACTTTCAACTATTAAAAAGGGCACTAGCCCTTTGAATTCCCAATCGAATGAGCCTGTTTTGAAGTTTCTACAACAACGCCTTCTATAAAAAGCTTATATTCCCCCAGGGCATAACTTAAAACCTTTGCCCTGAGAGTTGTGGGGGAGTTTCCTCCTCAAGAACATATTTTCTATCTGGAAATCAACTATGCTGAACAAAATGGCTATCTCAAAATTTTGACTGGATGTGTTTGGGGGAATGATAGGTGTGGGGGGGCTAGTTGCCTTCCAATCATTTTCGAATTTTAAAAACGGCACTAGCCCTTTGAATTTCCAATCGAATGAGCCTGTTTTGAAGTTTCTACGGCAAGGCCTTCTATAATAAAACCTTATATGTCCCCAGGGCATAAGTTAAAACCTTTGCCCTGAGGGTTGTGGGGGAGTGTTCTCCTCAAAAACATATTTTCTATCTGGAAATCAACTAGCCTATGCTGAACAAAATGGGTATGTCAAAATTTAGATTGGATGTGTTTGGGGGAATGCTGGGTGTGGGGAGGGCTAGGTGCCCTCCAATCACTTTCGACTATGAAAGTCCTTTGAATTTCCAAACAAATGAGCCTGTTTTGAAGTTTCTACGACAACACCTTCTATAAAAACCTTATATGCCCCCAGGGCATAAATTAAAACCCTTGCCCTGAAGGTTGTGGGGGAGTGTCCTCCTTAAAAACATATTTTCTATCTGGTAATCAACTGCGCTAAACAAAATGGCTATCTCACAGTTTTGATTGGATGTGTTTGGCGGAATGATGGGCGTGGGGGGGGTCTAGTTGCCCTCCAATCACTTTCGACTATTAAAAAGCGCACAAACTCTTTGAATTTCCAATCGAATGAGCCTTTTTTGAAGTTTATACGACAACGCCTTCAATAAAAAACTTATATGCCCCCAGGGCATAACTTAAAAACCTTACCCCGAGGGTTGTGGGGGAGTCTCCTCCTCAAAAAGATATTTTCTATCTGGAAATCAGCTACGCTGACAAAATGCCAATCTCAAATTTTGATTGGTTGTGTTGGGGGCACTGAGGGGGGGGGGGGGGGTGCTTGGTGCCTTCCAATCACTTTCGACTATTAAAAAGGGCACTAGCCCTTTGAATTTCCAATCGAATGAGCCTTTTTTGAAGTTTCTACGACAACGCCTTCAATAAAAACCTTATAAGCCCCCAGGGCATAACTTAAAACCCCTGCCCTGAGGGTTGTGGGGGAGTCTCCTTCTCAAAAACACATTTACTATCTTGAAATAAACTACGCTGAACAAAATGGCCATCTCAAAATTTTGATTGGATGTGTTTGGGGAAATAATGGCCGTGGGGAGGGGGGCTAGTTGCACTCCAATCACTTTCGACTATTAAAAAGGGCACTAGCCCTTTGAATTTTTAATCGAATGAGCCTGTTTTGAAGTTTCTACGACAACGGCTTTAATAAAAACCTTATATGCACCCAGGACATAACTTAAAACCCTTGCCCTGAGGGTTGTGGTGGAGTATCCTCCTCAAAATCATATTTTCTATCTGGAAATCAACTACGCTGAACAAACTGGCTATCTCACACTTTTGATTGGATGTGTTTGGGGGAATGATGGGTATGGGGGGGCTAGTTGCCCTCCAATCACATTCGACTATTAAAAAGGGCACTAGCCCTTTGAATTTCCAATCGACTGAGCCTGTTTTGAAGTTTCTGCGACAACGCCTTCTATAAAAACCTTATATTCCCTCAGGGCATAACTTAAAACCTTTGCCCTGAGAGTTGTGGGGGAGTTTCCTCCTCAAAAACATATTTTCTATCTGGAAATTAACTATGCTGAACAAAATGGCTATCTCAAAATTTTGATTGGATGTGTTTAGGGGAATGATAGGCGTGGGGTGGGGGCGGGGGGCTAGTTGCCCTCCAATCACTTTCGACTATTAAAAAGGGCACTAGCCCTTTGAATTTCCAATCGAATGAGCCTGTTTAGAAGTTTCTACGACAACGCATTCTATAAAAACCTTATATGCCCCCAGGGCATAGCTTAAAACCCTTGCCCTGAAGGCTGTGGGGGAGTGTCCTCCTCAAAAACATATTTTATCAAAAACATATTTCTATCTGGAAATCAACTAGCATACGCTGAAAAAAATGGCTATCTCAAAATTTTTATTGGATGTGTTTTGGGGGATGATGGGCGTGGGGGGGCTAGGTGCCCTCCAATCACTTTCGACTAATAAAAAGGGCACTAGCCCTTTGAATTTCCAATCAAATGAGCCTGTTTTGAAGTTTCTGCGACAACGCCTTCTATAAAAACCTTATATGCCCCCAGGGCATAACTTAGAACCTTTGCCCTGAAGGTTGTGGGGGAGTGTCCTCCTCAAAAACATATTTTACATCCGGAAATCAACTGCGCTGAACAGCCCCCCCCCTGCGCCCATCATGCCACCCCTGTTCTGAACAAAATGGCTAACTCACAATTTTGATTGGATGTGTTTGGGGGAATGATGAGCGTTGGGGGGGGGGGTCTAGTTGCCCTCCAATCACTTTCGACTATTAAAAAGGGCACTAGCCCTTGGAATTTCCAATAGAAAGAGCCTTTTTTTAGTTTTCTATAGCAATACTTTCTATATAAACCTTATATGCCCCCGGGTCATAACTTAAAACCGCTACTCTGAGGGTTTTGGGGGAGTATCCTCCTCAAAAAGATATTTTCTATCTGTAAATCAGCAACGATGACAGAATGCCTATCTCAAGTTTTGATTGGATGTGTTTGGGGGAATGATGGGCGTGGGGGGGGGCTAGTTCCCCTCCAATCACTTTTGACTATTAAAAAGGGCACTAGCCCTTTAAATTTCCAATCGAGTGAGCCTTTTTTTAAGTTTCTACGACAACGCCTTCAATAAAAACCCTGGGGTTTTTATTGAAGGCGTTGAATAAATGAACGCCTTCAATAAAAACCTTATAAGCCCCCAGAGCATAACCTAAAACCCCTGCCCTGAGGGTTGTGGGGGAGTCTCCTTCTCAAAAACACATTTTCTATCTTGAAATCAACTACGCTGAACAAAATGGCTATCTCAAAATTTTGATTGGATGTGTCTGGGGGAATGATGGGCGTGGAGAGGGGGCTAGTTGCACTCCAATCACTGTCGACTATTAAAAAGGTCACTAGCCCTTTGAATTTTTAATCGAATTAGCCTGTTTTGAAGTTTCTACGACAACGCCTTTAATAAGGTTCTTATAGAAGGCGTTGTCGTAGAAACCTCAAAACAGGCTCATTCTATTAGAAATTCAAAGGGCTAGTGCCCTTTTTAACAGTTGAAAGTGATGGGAGGGCAACTAGACCCCCCCCTCCCCACGCCCAGCATTCCCCCAAACACATCCAATCAAAATTTTGAGATAGCCATTTTGTTCAGCGCCGGTGGGGCAGGATGGGCGCAGGGGGGGGGGGGCTAGTTGCCCTCCAATCACTTTCGACTATTAAAAATGGCACTAGCCCTTTTAGGTTCCAATTTAATTATCCTTTTTTGAAGTTTCTAGGACAACGCCTTCTATGAAAACTTTATTTTCCCCCAGGCTATAACTTAAAACCCTTACCCTGAGTTCTGTGGGGGAGGATTCTCCTCAAAAACATATTTTATATCTAGAAATCAACTACGCTGAAAAAAAGGTTATCTCAAATTTTCGACTGGATGTGTTTGGGGGAATGATTGGCGTGAGGGGGGGGGGGGCTAGTTACCTTCCAATCACTTTCGACTATTAAAAAGGGTACTAGAACTCTTAATTTCCAATCGAATGAGCCCCTTTTGAAGTCTCTACGACGACCCCTTCTATATGAAGTTCCCTGCTTTGAAGGAAAAAAAAATAATAAACTGTACATTGATCTTATATGCCCTCAGGGCATAACTTAAAACCCTTGCCCCGAGGGTTGTGGGGGAGTGTCCTCCTCAAAAAGATATTTTCTCTCTGGAAATCAACTACTCTGAACAAAATGGATATCTCAAAATTTTGATTGGATGTGTTTGGGGGAATGATGAGCTTGTGAGGGGAGCTAGTTGCTCTAAATTAAATTGCAACTATGGCAAAGGGCATTAGCCACACCAATTTCCAATAGAGTTTGCCATTTTCGAAGTTTCTACGACAACTACTTCGATACGAAGTGCCCGGGCATGGAGAAAAAAAAACACATTGTGCCCACATCGTTCTTTACTTAGGCAGTGCTAGCGCGCTGCCTATGAAAGGGAGCGGGAGTTAAAATCTTAAAACATGAATATTTCACCGTCAGTTTTATATATGTTCCCAACGGGAAGAGGGGATGTGCAGACCTGTCTTGAGAGGGGCCCCCACCTCCTTCTTATGCACAGATATGCTTCTACACATGGCTGAAAAAACTCCAATCTTAAGCCAAAGGACTGCTATTGACACTAAGAAAGATAAGAAGCAGAACTACCCAAAAAATATATGATTAAATAATGAATTAAGAAGTATTTACACTTATTAAAGTAATTACACTGTAATTCACTAATATCATGTGACTCTTTCAAATTGATCTCGAGCTGTGCAAAAAAGGTCCTCTAACTTGCAGAGGGATTTTTTATGTTGATTATTTTACTTTTGTCAACAGATCATTTGACAATGGTTCATACCGTCACTTCGTAGCCAAAACACATTCAATATTTTCAAAATAACGTTTTCAAAGAAATATCATCTTTGCACTTAACCAACTAAAGCCATTTCATCTTGGAAACGACTATTGCAAGCCACTCATGTTTGATATCTCTTATTCTGCAAATTTTCAAATAGTAGTTTTTTTTTGCTTCAGTTTTAAAGGAAACCCCTACCCCTTTCCTATGGACAGGTATGGAAAAAGTTCTAATACTGCCAGTAGCAGAATTCGACAGAACTCCAAAAGCTGTCAACAAATTTCAAAATCTGCCAACAAATTATACTAGGCCATGAAAACTGCCAAGTAGTATTGCTACTGTACTATCCCACTTTTTCCACGGTGGTCTGCGGGTAGGTATGCCTATACATATAGCTGAAAAAAAAACTCAAGTATTAAGTCGAAAGATCGAAAATATGAATTTAATGGCATTTTCACTACTAGCTAATACAAAAATTCCAGATTAGAGTTTTATATACCCAAAAATTTATTACATGCCGCCAAAAATTTATTATTTTTCTGCATTTCTCTAATATTATATGACTGGATCAAAGTGATTTAAAACTTGGACACAGGGTGCTCTTATTTACAGTGGGATTTTTATGTTGAGTATTTTATTTTCGCCAACAGACCATTTGGCAATAATTTTCGTTAGTTAAAAACTTCATTAAAACACTGTTTCAAGATTAAACATTTTGAAGACTTCAGTATTTTCAAATAATATTTTTAAGGAGTAATCATTTTTGCACTTGATCAATTGGAGTCATTTCATCTTGGAAACTATTCTTGGAAGCTACTCATGCTTAATATATTTGTATTTTCTGATAAACCATCGAGTTTATTAGAAAATAGGTATGTTTGGAATATAGGTACAAATAGGCATATTTATAACTATTATACATTTAATAGGTATATTTGGAATTCTCACATCAGAAAATGACATCACAAATTTTTCTGTATAAATTTTATGTTATTGAACCTTGAGACTGGTAACAGTACTACCAAAATCTTAAAACACAGTTTCTGTTTTTGAAAAATAAGAATAGATGAGGAATGAGTTTGATTGTATTAGCGGTTGATTCAAGGAATAAAACTAAAGGAATAAAATAGGAATAAAAATAATAAGGAATATATAAAAATAAGGAATAAAAATAAAAATAAAGGAATACACAACTAAATTCGTTGGTAAAAGTAAATGTTTTACCAGTGCCTGGGAAAAGTATATTCCATTTCTCTTTCAAAATTGCAATTTTCCTTGAGACAACACCTGACAAGTCTACTTCGAAAAATCGAGTCTTGATATGCTTGTATTTCTGGGGAATGGTATTAAACCCTGCACCAAGAATGAGAATCTGAAACAAAATTACTATCAAATTTTCTAGATTTTCTTAAACAACTTTCAAACAATTTCATTAACACAAAGTGACTGAGACTTTACAAAGGGTGAAAGTCTGAGGTAAGTTAAAAATTACCATACAGGAAAAGCATTCCAGCAATACACCACATATTTCCAACATACTTCACTTCTCGCATGTGCCATACCAAACTTCACTTCTCGCATGTGTCCTGGATTTTAGCACAGTACCAAATATCATACTAAAATCTTAATAAAAATCATGATTATAAAACAATTAATTAACCCTTAAGTGGTAGGGTGGGGTCTATTTGACCCCAAGGATCCTTTGAGAGTGTGTTCCTCCTATGCTGTTAGGAGGTAAGCGCTATTTTCTCGTGTATTTTCCGGAACCTCCACTCCAACCTCCCGACCTCCTAGGTGGGAATCAGGGCCTGATAAGCACGAGCGCTCCCAAGCTATGGTTGGGGCCTCGGAGCGAGGATTTACACCACCATTCCTAACGAGCCAGAAGGACAGCCCTAAGTTGCGCCTCACAGTGGTGGAGCGGAGTAACATTCTATTGGTCGCCAAGCCCGACCCATACAATGGCTAACGCACCGGGACACCAAGGGTCTTGGGAGCCCTTGGTCAAGTTAATTCACATGAAACACCAATGGATATTCAAGATCGAATGCAGAAAGATACTACTATTACGGCGTTCACGGTAGCCGACGCGGACCAGGTCAGGGTAATACCTGGCCCGACAAGTATGCAAGCCGCCCGATCAAGAAAACATCTGAATATTGGCGCTTGGAATGTTCGCAACTGCAAGCTGGAATCCACGCAACTGCTCCTTGCAAGGGAGCTGCAGAAGTATAAAATCAACGTTTGTTGTCTGTCAGAAACGAGACTTAATGATGTTCTGTCCAAAAAGTTGACCGTTTCCGAATCTGACTCATTCCAGTTCTATAACTCGGGTCCCAATGATGGTTCCGGCCAGCAAGGAGTTCGACGGTCCTACTGCATCATGCGTCACCTCTTGGGAGCCAGTGTCACCAAGGATCGCCATGATCAGACTGAGAGGCCACATAACCATAATCGCCGTGTACGCTCCGATAAGGGACAGTAGTGACGCGGTCAAAGATGCCTTTTATTATGACCTACAAAGAATCATCGACAAGACACCAAG
The DNA here is from genome assembly GCF_049724085.1 of Artemia sp. Qi Xiang Cuo. NCBI lineage: Eukaryota > Metazoa > Arthropoda > Branchiopoda > Anostraca > Artemiidae > Artemia > Artemia sp. Qi Xiang Cuo. Next base: position 60,858,413 of record NC_142805.1, read on the forward strand.
GCGTGCCATACTCTTTGTAGCTGGAGACTGGAACACCCGGCTTGGCAGAGTAGACCCCGACACAGCAGCAGTTATTGGCCGCCACACCGTTGGTGACAGATGCATCAATGGAGAAAGGCTCTTACAGCTAGCCAGATACTAGCCAGCTAAACACTCTCTTTGAGCACAAGAGACTCCACCTCGTTACATGGCATTCGAACGACGGCGTAACAACAGCCCAGATAGACCACATCTTAGTCAGCAGAAGATGGAGGAGCTCCTGCACAGATGCCCGGGTATACAGAGGAGCAGACACAGGATCTTTAAATGGATCCGACCACTATCTCCTCACTTGCAAAGTCCATCACCGCCTTAGTAGGCAGAAGCGACAGAAGGCAGGGAAGCGCTTCGATGTTTCGAAACTATGATGCCCGGAAATCAAAGCCGACTTCTAGTTAAAGCTAAGCAACCGGTTCGAAGCCTTGAATCGTCTCTTACTCGTCGATTAAGAATGGGCGTAGATAAAAATTGCGACAGAGGACGTAGCTGAGGAGGTGCTTGGCCACACAAAACGAAAATAGCGAGCCTGGATCTCTGACCACACCATAGAACTAGTTGCGAAGAAGCAACCCCTCGTGGGAGGTGCAAAAGAACCCTTAAAAGTAGACCGCAAAGCAGTTAAACAGTCACTGAAACGGGACAGAGAACAGTACTGGTCAGATCTGGCGAATGAGTTGGAACAACCGTGCAAGAACCACAACAGCAGGAAAATGTCCTGAAAAACTCCTGAAAGAAGCGACAGGAAAAGCTCCTGTAACGGTTGACACACTGAAAGATAAGTCCGGATAACTCATCCGAACAGAATAAGGACACATGGAACACTTGAGAGAGCATTTTTTTGAGCTACTGTACCCTCTCAAGCCTCCCTGTGATGTACCTGCCTTCTCGAGTGCTGATAGCGAGCCCTACGCAATAAACTTCGATCCTCCAAGTATTGTGGACGTACAAAAAGCGCTAAAGTGCATGCAAAAAATAAAACTCCTGGAGAGGATGGGATCCCTTCTGAAATGTTCAAGTCCTCACCAACTCTACTATGCCGCCTAACCGACCTGTTTGTCCAGGAGTGGACGACGAAGACCTTCCCAAAAGACTGGAAAGTATCAGTCCTCGTTCCGCTATACAAAAAAGGAGATAAGGCCATTTGCGGAAACTATAGAGGTATCTCCCTGATCGACCATGCCATGAAGATCTTCTGCGACATTCTTTTGAATCGATTCAAAGACGCACGTGACAAGTTAACCCGTCCTGAACAAGCAGGCTTCAGACCAGGCAGAGGCTGTCCAGAACAGATATTGACGATTCGCCTCATCCTTCAGCAGTACAGCAGGTTTCATCTACCCCTTCTCATCGCCTTTATTGGCTTTGCAGCTGCCTTCGACTCTCTTATCAGAGAGAAGCTATGGAGAATTATGGCTGAAGACGGTGCGGCATAGGAGCTCATTGAGATACTCCGAAGTGCGTATAAGGACACTGAGACTTGCGTCCGTGTTTCCGGCAATGACACCCCTAAGTTTCCAGTGGAGTTTGGGGTAAAGTAGGGATGCCCCCTTTCGCCTATATTATTCAACTACGCGATAGACTGGATCATGTATAATGCAATGAGAAACCACAGCGGAATAGTCTTCGGACAAATAGCTGGTTTCCTCCAGCCCCTGACAGATCTGGACTTCGCAAACGACGTTGCTGAGCTGGAAACTACCGCCGAAAGCTTACAAGGCATGATCGACGATACCTATGAGGTCTCAAAGCGCATCGGACTGGCCATCAGCGGCGCAAAGACTTAAGTATTGGCTCTCAACCAACCTGCTCCTTGCCAAGTTACCCTCGACGGTGAGCGAATAGAAAGCGTTGAGGAATTCAAGTATCTTGGCTCTATCATAACACCAGATGGCAGAGCTGAAAGGGATATCTCTGTCCACATAGCAAAAACCAGGGGAGTCTTTACTAGTCTGAAAAAAGCGTTATGGACCAGACGGGAGATCTCAACCAAAACAAGAGTCAGAATCTATGGTGCAACTGTTCGAGCAGTACTACTCTATGCTTGCGAGACATGGCCGATCAAGACTGAAGAAGCGAGAACTTTGGACGTGTTCGACCACCGCTGCCTTCGTTACATCCTCCGCATTAAGCGATGGGAAATGATTTCCAATAATGAAGTAAGGAGTCGCTGTGACCAATCAGAAGAGCTATCGCTTATCATTAAAAGACGTCGCCTGAAGCTCCTCGGCCACACATTGCGCCGTCCCGAAGGCACGATATGTCAAGACGTCCTTGTCTGCGAACCAGCCCCCTCCTGGAAACGTAAACTAGGAGGACAAAAGAAGAACCTGTGGCAAAAATTCAAGGAGGACCTGGAACCGTGGGGAGGATTCAGGAGACACGGTCGGCGATGGGACAAACACTGGCTGAAGATCTCCGGAGAAGCTGCAGCCGACAGATCCAAGTGGTCGTCGGAAGTCATCCCAAGATCCTTTGGTGCCGGGCAGGACAGTTCATCGTCTGGTTCCCGCCGAAAGTAAAAGTAAAGTAAGTATTTTCCGGAAACTTGGTGGCGTTGAAGCATACAATTAGTCGAGTAGCTGGCACCAAAGGCATAGGAGGTAAGAGTGGTCTGTGGTCATTTTGACCCCACCCCACCATTAACGTTACAAAAAAAAATGAAAATGAAGATTTGGGTTTTTGAAGAAACATGATAATTTTTGCTAGTATTGCACGTTTCTGTCATTGCCAAGAATGACTTAATTGCTTTTCCGTAAATTCTAGTTGAATTTCACTTTTTAATTTCTCTGTCTTGGCCTTTTTCACCTTTTCTTTCCGGATTTCAGTGTTAAAAAGTGATTCATATGGAAAACTTTTACGTTTTCTCTTCCCTTATAGCAAGAAAGGATACCCGAGCTCAGAAGCGCCTTACAGAGCAAGAGATAATTCAGATACTTGAAGAAGATGACGATTTATCGATGCGACACCCAGAACGACGATGACTACAGACCATCGAATGACGAACAGGAAAACCTTGTTCCAGATGAAATTTCGTCATCAGAAGCAAGCGCAAAAGAATCCAATGAAGCTACGGCTCCTTCAAGTCAATTCGGAGAACAGCCATCACTAGCTCCAGGTCAGCCATACCTCGATGATGTGCCTCTTTCTCAGAGAACCAAAAGATGAACCCACGAGACTGTGCTAATAGGACGTGACAGAATGACAAAGTGGTCGAAAAGTACACCAACCCCGAGCCGAACCAGAGCTATAAACATCATGACTGAACGAGCTGGCCCCAAAAGACCAGCACAGACAGGTCAACCTTTGCAACCAGAAACTGCTTGGGGTCTTCTTTTCCCTGAAAATATTATTGATGCAGTGGTGGAGCATACCAACAGAAAAAAGGATCTCTGTCGTGTGAATTTTGCCGCCAATCTACTGAATAAGCAGACATTTATGAAGCCAATTGATCAGGTAGAACTTCGGGTATTTTTTGGCCTCATTAACTTTACCGGAGTTTTCAAGCCAGGAAGCGAAGATGCCACTGGCCTGTTTGCCAGCGATGCGACTGGGATAGATATTTTTTGAGCGACCATGAGCCTGAAAAGATTCCTCTACATTGAAGCCTGCCTTCACTTTGACGATCCATCGACCCGTCTAGCAAGAGGAACGACGCTTGCACTGATATTCGATATTTACGAGCAGTTTGTTGGAAAATGCAGCATTCTTACTCTCCTTTAGACATTGTCACTATCGACGAGATGCTTATCAGGTTTAGAGGCAGATGTAATTTTCGTATGTACATTCCTACAAAACCCAACAAATACGGCATCAAAATGCGGTGCCTAGCAGACGCCCGTAGTTTCTATCTCTGCAATGAGTTCCTTTACTGTGGAAAGGAGGCAAAGTTGCTTGGATCCGCGCATCTTTTGGTACCAACTAGGACAGCTGTTATTTTGACAAGGACCATCTCTGGTTCAGGCAGAAATATCATGGCCGACAATTGCTACAATTCTGTTCAGCTCATGGATGATCTTCTAAAACAGAAGCTGACCTATGTAGGGACTGAAAGAAAAACATGCGTGAAATACCTGACAGTTTCCTGCCAAAAAATCGCCAGGAATGGAGTTCACTCTTTGGCTCTAAAAGTGATAAAACAGTAGTTTCGTATGTGCCAAAGAAAAAACAGGCCGTCGTGTTGATATCATCGGCCATTGGCCGTGTTTTTTGCTGTAATAGACGTTGCTGGTGTAAACGTTTCCGTCCTTGTAAATGAAACTGGCAATCAAGAGAAGAGCATTTCCCGCCTTGATGTCCTCATAAGGTCAGGCATGGCTTTGGTCCGATCGTTTTGCACCATCAGATCTTCAAACAAAGTTCTGTCACGAGAACTTCATTGACTTACACGCCAGGTTGCTGGGATTCCCTTTGCAGAAAGCCAGAACACTGGGGAACAACATTCTGCAGCCAAATGAGCTCAATGTGGTATCTGTCACAGGGAAAAGGACCGCAAGACTACCCTATGTTGGAGGGAGGGGATTGAGGGATTTTACCGACTGGCTGGTCATTTTTTCCGACTGTTTTTTATCACTAATTAGCATAATGTCTGTTTCGAATACGATGCGTAAAGTCACTACACGAGACGGTAAAACCGCAGCATTTACCGACCAAGACAGAGATTTCGGTATATGTCATGTCATTATTTCCATGCTTTTTATTGAACCAAATGGAAAATCAAGGTACCATCTGTGAAATCTCGGTAGGAGTTGGTAAAGCTGCTGCATTTATCGACCAGGTTCGAGATTTCTGTAGGTAACATCTCAGAATTTTCGTGATCTTTGTTTAACCAAACAAAAAGTTTTGGCGGCATCCAAAATATTGTGGTGCTTCGTGCCACGATTTCACCGACTCATTTTTTTACCGAGTGCTCAAACAAATTGGGGGGGGGGGCACCCCCTCCCCCTATACGTGACGGCCCTGATCATGATTACAAAAAGTCAACAAACCTGGGAATCTCTTATATCCCTTTTGTCAACTGTTGATTGGAACCATTTTATAACATGATCAACAGCCTGTGCTCTAACCCAATACCCCCTGTGGAGAATTGGGCTTCTTCTAGATAATTTTGCAACAAAGTACTTCAGAGAAGGATCATCATAATAGCCATGATGTGCAGCTGAGTATTTTGAAACAATACTCCAATCATTGGATGCCTGCACCTGAAATAGAAGGACAGCATTTAATATCCAAGCTCTTACTTGCAATTCAGTATGGATTAAATATATTCTTTTAAACCTAACCTCCAATAGCCTTGTTAATTTCAAGCAGTATACTTTTGAAAGCAATTGACTAGATTTATTAAAAAAAAATTAGTAATCTATTCAACCAAAGTTTTTTTAGTAATAAAAAAAATCCAAAAGAAGATAGAACTGCTCCAAAAGATGAGGAACTACTTTTTTGATCAGAATCCAAAACAACTGCCTCTTTTATTGATGCCAGTATAATGATGCAATTGGATAAGGCCAGACCCTTACACAACTGCTCAGTACCATTTAAAGTAGCCAGAAATTATCAGAATGTCAATAGAACAACGTTCCCATGACAAAAACAATAGCATACTTGTGTAATTCTTCATTTTTTATTTCTTTTTCTACGCACTGTCATTTGTTTTATTTTTGTAGGTAGGATTTTAATCAAATTAAATATATAAACACAACCACAATACCAGAGATTTATATTATTCTAGTTGTAATAGAGAATTTTCTTACAAACCACAATAAAAATTAATTGGCAATAAGGCAAAAGCTAAGCTTATACACTGACGTCCATTTGCAAAAACTTAGGAGAGGGCAAAATGTACTTCCTTTTATATGGGGGGGGGGTAAATTTACTGTTTTTCCAATTTTTTCAATGAAAATACAAAAGGGGCATTTTTTATGCCCCTTTGCCCCTATGCCCCTTTGCCCCTAATAAACATACTACACAAAAAATTTAATTTCTCATTATGAACACAAAATCTCAAAATTGATGCGAGGGCAACAAAAACCTAGGGCAACACAGGCCCCCCTGCCCCCAAAATCCTTGACATCACTGATTGCAACACAAGTCATAAGAAATGACAGCAAAGATGGAAAAATAATGATAAATAAAATCTAACAAATGTAACCAGAACAAATTTTCTTGAAAATAAATTGAAAAATAAAAAATCTTTCATCAGTGAACCTCATACTAGGCAGATACCCTCTCACACAGATATGATGACATTTTCAGAGGACCCAGAATTTTGCTAAAGAGTTCTGTATGCCCCTAATCCTAGTATAAACTGTTGTTAATAAACTAATATTCAAGACAACTTAGTAACAAAGAAAATGAGACAGAGGAGAAGTTGATAATAATAATAAAAACTGTACTTCAAGTAAAACTTTTTACACCTGCACAGTGGATGCAGGCTGCACTCCTCTCCACCCTCCCAAAAAATGTTTTGACCTGCAAGAAAATATGGTTACAGTGTATTAGTTAGTATTTGGTATTGATAGACTGAAACAAAATGAAAGCTGACTATTTTTCATTCAATGTCTTTTTTTCATGGAAAACAGGCATTTTGATGATAATAACAATTTTTGAACAGAAAAGGAATTAAGGACTTTGCTTAAGCATATAGACAGTTTTTGTCAAAACATAATTTTTTTTTCAATTCTAATACACTTTATATGCTGAATTCAAATTTGCAACTGAAATTACTGTTTAAATTTACTGTTTTTCCTAACTTTTTCAATGAAAATACAAAAAGGGCATTTTTCATAAAAATACTACATGAAAAACTTAATTTCCCATTATGAATACAAAATCTCAAAATTGAGGTGAGGGCAAAAAAAACTCTAGGGGAGCACAGCACAGGACCCCCTACCCCCAAAATCCTTGACACCACTAACTGCAACATATATGCAGTTATTCAGAGTTCAGGTTGTTCATTCAGAGTTCATGGTGAAAAGACCTGTTTTGGATTCAAACCTATTGCAAAGGATTATATCAATGCAGACGAAAAAATAGCTTTCTCCTGGATTATAAACAAACCTGTGTGGCAAGTTTATCTTTAATGAACTTAATTTACTATTATTCGCTCGTCGCCTGACCATCACGTGTACTTCGCGTGTGTTGGTTTAAATTATTTTTGAAGTGAATTTATAACGAGATGAGCGTTTCCGAGCTTTTGTATTCACCGCTGTTGAACTTTGTTTTTGAAAATTTGTTTTTGAAAATTTAAGTGGTGTTGAAGCCGTTATTTTACGGAAAGGAGTGGACTTTTTTAAAGATTTGGAAACTGTTAAGTCAGAGAAACCGAAGCTATGGAGTTTTGTGAATGAAAATGATCCCCCTGTCAGAAGGGGCACTAATGCAATTCTTAATCACCTGCAAGATATTATAGACTTTATGAAGAAAGGTGATGCCGATGGAAAACAGCTCCCTTGTTTTGTCATCAAAAGGCCAACAGAAGTCCCTGTTATCTCTGCTACAGCGTTTACACACGTCACAGCCAAGCTTACGAGCCTTGAGCAAGCGATTTTGCGAGTTTCTGCCAAGATTGATTTGTACAATCTGAACTTCCTCAAATACCTGTGATTAGCCAACCTGCTGCGTGTGATACGCATACTACAATTTTGATCTCCGATCCCCCACCTGAGCACGGTGACCCGCTAAAGCGAAAATCAGTAATAGATTCAATTTCTGGACATCAGCTGGTGTCTAGAGTGCAAGCGACTAAAAAGCGGTGGACGGTGAATATGGAGAAATCTGCAGCTGAAGATTTTTGCAAATCAGCAAAGGAAGCTCTACCTGGTTCTAGTGTGAAAGTTTTATCTAAAAAACACGCTGGTGTTATTCGAGAAGTCCCGTCTGATTTTGACCTTGAAATGCTACGGAACCAGTTTGGTATAATCGGGTCTAGTCGGTTTGGAACAAGCAAATCGGTTAAGCTTGAATTTGCAGACGCGATTACTAAAGGATCATTTCTGTAAAACAGCGTGAAGATTGGGTATGAAAACTTCTGTGCTTATGAGTTCAAGCAATTGCGAAAGTGTTGCTTCAAGTGTCGTTCCCCTGGACACTTGGAAAGTGCATGTACTAGTAGCGCTCCCAAGTGCGCTCGTTGTGCTGGACCTCATTTATCTACGAATAGTGATCGTTGTACGAAATCTCCGAAATGTGCCAATTGTGGAGGATCTCATCCTTCTTACAGCCTACGACGCCCTGTGATTAAGAAGATCACTTATAAGGTCTATTCTCAGAAATGAATCCGGACATAAGTATAGTCTCATTTAATATTAATGGAACGAGCGGCAAGGACTTTTTTTATTGATGATCTGTATGTTAATTACGATGTTGTTTGTCTCCAAGAACATTTACTGATTGCCTTTAGCAAAAATTTTCTGAGATGAAGCATTGATCACGTTGTTTCTGTGCATCCAGCTAAAATTACCTGCGACCATCCTTCTGGCGGCTTAGCAAGTGTTTTTAAGAAAAATATTTCTGGTGCGAGTCCTGTGCTTTTCCAATCAGATGACACTTTTCTTGCGGTGCGTCTTGGTAATGTTGTATAAATTAATGTGTATCCGCCATATAATGATCGTTCCATTCGTTCACTTCAGAATTTCTCTTGTGCTTGTAAAGTCTTAAAACTTTAATTCAAAAGATATCGGATAACGGGTTGCATTTTGTTATTGCTGGTGATTTTAATACCGATCTGGTTTCTGATAATGTAAGGAATGGTCAGCTTTTTGATTCTCTCCCGGCTTATAAAATTGTTCGGAAGTCCCATGATTATACGTATATTCACCATTCAGGTAGTAAATCAGACATTGATCACGTTATTTGTTCTGCAGCTCTTGTCTGATCGCCCGTTACGGTTCATTTTGACGAGAATGATCTTGATCACCTTCCGCTGTCTTTTTGTTTATCAAAGCCTGTTGTTTTTTCTGGGAGTATGTCTAAGAGTCGTGGTGTACGTTCTAAATGGTTTTATAAGCCTGATTGGAATGATACGAATTTTTCTGTTTATCTTATAACTCTGGCTTCACTTTTAAGTACGATTTATGTTCCTTATCAGCTTTTGCAGTGTAGTCAGAATTTTATTTATGCTAAATATGAAATAGACCGATATTATCATTCTATCCTCTCTGCTACGAAAGAAGCTGAAAAAATTTCCGTCCCAGTAAAGCGAATCCGAAAAAATACTCAAAAGCCTCTTTGGTCACTTGATGCTAACCTTAAGGCCTGTAAAAATAAAGCTAAATTTTGGCTAAAAATTTGGACAGATAGTGGTCGCCCCAGGTCCGGTAATGTTTTTTTTATTAAACAGAAAACTAAATTAGAATTTAAGAAGTATCTAAAAAGTGTCCGATACCGAGGGCTTGATTTTCCATCTTCGCCTAAGGATTGGAGGAATGTAATTAATTCAAGTAAAACAGACGATTCTGATGTAAGTAGTATTGATATTCCACCAAGTTCTTGGCATGCACATTATTCGAAAATTTTCTCCGTTTTGAATTATTCTGTTCATAAAAAGTTTGGTGAAGCGTTTGTTAAAACTGTCCCTAGATTTCTAAGTCAGCGCTTTGTTTTGCCTATATCGCGTTGTGAAGTTTTGAATGCTTTGAATCATCTTAAGTCGAAATCTATTGATGCTGATGGTATCTCTAAAATGCATCTAACTCCCCAATGTGCTGAACTTGTGTCACATCTTGCGCTCTTGTTTCAAATGTGCTTGGCATCTTCTGTCGTCCCGGAAAGTTTTTTGTGTGGCAGCGTGACTTCAATTTTAAAAAGAGGAAAACCGCCAACAGATTGCTCTTCTTACCGTCCAGTTTCTGTTTCTTGCAATATTAGCAAGGTCTTCGAGTATATTCTTTTACCTAATTTTAACTCGAAATATTTCTTTCTTTGGTGAAAATCAACTTGGTTTCAGACCTGGTGTGGGGTGCCAACATGCTCATCATGTCCTTTCTTCTATTCTACTTTCTAATTCTTCTAAGGGTAAAGGCGCATATCTCTGTACACTTGATTTTTCAAAGGCTTTTGATTCTGTTGTTCATAACCAGCTTGTCTTTTCTTTGGCTTCTTCTGGTGTTAATTATTCGGTTATTTACCTTCTACGGTTTTGGTATTCTAATTCTTACCTCCACCTGAAATCTTCTCCGGAAACAACTATTAAAGTGCTTCGTGGTGTTAGGCAGGGAGGTGTTTTATCACCAACCCTGTTCAAAATTTGTATTTCTACTGTTCTGGAAAAGATCTAAGGCACTTATTTTTCTGGTTCTACTGATGTTTCTTACATTGCCTATGCTGTGATTAGTTGTACTAAGTCTGCTCTTTCTGCGATGGTTTCCTTAGTTTCTCAGTCTTTCCTAAATATTGGTCTATCCCTGAATCTTGACAAGTGCGAATTCTTATCTTATAATCTGTCTTCGACTACTCCTCTGGTATGTAATAAAGTTTCTGTACTTTCTGTCTCTTCCTTTCGGTGGCTTGTTATTACTGTTTCTAATTCTCTAGCTCTCTTCTGTAAACAGATTCTTGCTGATTCAGTAAGCAAAATTCAGCTCAGTTATTCAAAAATTGTAGCAAACCGTGGAAAATATAACAGAACAGCTCTTGGGCGCTTATTCTCGACCTTTTCTGATCATTCTGTGCTTTATTTTTCGGGTATTAATTCTGTTCTTAAGTTAAAGGATTTAAAAAAGATTAATGTTACATATTTCAAATTTTGAAAATTTTTTCTTTCTCTGACACCTTGGACTAGAAATCGGTATCTAGTTAAAAATTTTTATGCTACGGATGTACCTCAAAAGGTCGGTGTCCTACACAAAAAGCTTTCTGCAGATGCATTTTGTAAATTTGGCCCTGACCACGGTCTTTTACAGTTCTTTTCGTAGTTTAATTTAATTGCTAGTGTTTGTTGATTTTTTTTTTTTTTTTTTTTTCTTTTTTATTATTATGTACTCCACTTGTACTACTTTTTGTTAGTTGTGGGTAATAAATGATTGATTTATTGATTGATTGATTGATATTACAAGAAATGACAGCAAAGATAGAAAAACTAAATCTAACAAATGTAACCAGAAAACATTTTCTTCAAAAAAATCGAAAAATAAAAAATCTTCCATCAGTGGACTTCATACTAGACAGACTAGGCAGACGCCCTCTCACACAGTTATGATGACATTTTCAGAGAGCCCAGAATTTTGCTAAAGAGTTCTGCATGCCCATAACCTTAGTATAAACTGCTGTTAACAAACTAATATTCCAGACAACTTGTAACAAAAAAAAAATCCAAAATTAAATTACCATCATCAGAGTGACAAAAAGAAACTGAGGAGAAGTTGATAATAATTGAAAAAAATATACTTCAAGTAAAACTTTTTACACCTGCATGGTGGGTGCAGGATTCAACCCCTCCACTCTCCCCAAAAATGTTTTGACCTGCAAGAAAATATGGTTACAGTGAACTAGTTAGTATTTGGTATTGATAGACTGAAACAAAATGAAAGCTGACTAGTTTTCTTCAAATGCTTTTTTTCATGGAAAACAGGCATTTTGATAATAATAACAATTTTTGAACAGAAAAGGAATTAATGGCTTTGCTTAAGCATATAGACAGTTTTTGTCAAAACATTTTTTTTTGTTTTAATGCTAATACACTTTACATGCTGAATTCAAATTTGCAACTGAAAATTACAAACCTTTCCTTCCAGGACAAAACATATTTTTTTTTCAATCAAAATTTACAATTAATAGAAACTTATTAAAAACAGAAACTACTCTAAATACAAAAGGGACTGCTGCCCCTCTAAGCCACCCACTAGTTATGCCTATAGATGCTTATCATACTTTCAACTAAACTTAAGTAAAAATTAGCACAAGGAGTCAGGGGCTAAGCAGAGTGTCATCCTCCATCATAAATTGAATAGTTTTGTTTTGTTTTTAAGTTCTAACATTGCTCCTTATTCTAATTTGAACAAAAAAAGAACTTATGTCCTGAGCCTAAAATTCAAAATTTTCTACTGATGGAATGAATTTCTATTAATTTAATTTTACTTAAAATTAATTTAATGTCTTATCCAGGGTTATCCAAACTATGAAAAATCAAACTTTGTAATGCTGGGCCTAAAATGCCAAATATGGCTTTTCTGGTAACATTGTCACAATCTTCCAGGAGAGGGAGGAATATCAGACAAAGCATGTTCCTGGGGGGGGGGGCATAAACATCAATTTTGTGTGGACAGAATATTAAACAGTCTGAAGTACCTTTAATGGGAATTTTTTTCTAATTGAACTTAAATAGCAAGGACTCAAACCATGGGCGTAGGCAGCATATTGTCTAGGGAGGGGGGCAGATATTGTCTAGGGGGGGGGGCAGTCGATAGTGTGATGGAGTTTTATCAACTGCTTTTTCCAAACCATCTGCTTTTTCCAAACCATCTGCGTTTTCAGCCTTATCTAATGTAAATTTGAAGGTCTAGGGGGGGGGGGCAGCTGCCCCCCCTCCCTACACCCATGGCTCAAACCCTAGGTCAGAAACAAGCAAATTAAAAACTGACAGAACTCCTTATTCCAAATAAAGAAGAAATAGTTTAAGTAAAGAAAGTTTCCAAAATCATGAGCCCTGAGTCATCAAGCCCTATTAAAAAAAAAATATTAAGAATTGTCCACTAGGCACACAAGCTTTTTCAGAATTTTTAATTGATAAGTGCCCCCTGGGGCAAAATTGTAGCTTGGTGCTGCAGAATAGCTAAAAATCTTAAAAAACTTCCAATCTTCTAGGACCTTCATTTCAGTACAATCATCCCTAGGATATAAAAAAAAACAATAATAAACATGCATCCATGATCTTTATTCTGGAAAAAAGCCAAATTCCGCACTTTTCTGGGAGTTTGAAACCTCTACAGTAGAGTTCTCTAATGTGCTGAATCTAACACTGAGTATACATATATTTTTGGGTATAGATTTGTCCATTAGGGAGGGGTGGTCAGTAGAGTTTAATGGTCAGCATTTAGGAATGTTATAAGAAAGTAGTTTGTGATTTTTAAAAGTAATTTACAGAGCTTAAAAATGTTTCCATAAGGAGAATAGAACCACAAAACTGATCTTGATAAAAATCATTTCATAAAATTCAGCATTTATGAAATCTCACGTGTGTACTGTAGGCTTACTTCCAAAAGTTTCCTTTTTATAATGCAAGTTTGTGTAACTTTATCAAAGGTCAGTGTCTTTAAAAGAGGGAACAAGTAATTATAGATACTTCAAAAGATTTCTTTAGGCCATAGTTCAGGCTCTGAATAGGCCTATATTCCTTAAAGTGTCACCCATCTAAATTATCTATTTTCTAAGATAGAAAAAGCCACTCATCTAGAATTTTAATTGAGTTTATCAAAAATTAGAGCTGTTTTGGTGCAGAAGCAGAGGGGGGTAAATACATAGCCTATGAGATTCCATAAGTGAGGTACAGAAAAGATGAACACACTAATCAATATATTTGTTATGCTCTTTCCAAATATAATGATTGCATCACTTACAAATACAACCCCCTCATATGGTCCTATATGGTGCTTATCTGTTATAGTCACCACACTCAAGAAGCAAAATTAGGTTAATCTTTATGAAATATACCTAAGTATGATAAAAATAAAATAGCCAACTTTAGTAACAAAACTACAGAAACTACAACAGAAAATTAGGTAAAAATTTAGAATTGGTACTCCTGATAAGGAGACAAGTTAAGAAAACAATTCTTACTTTAAAATATGTATAATGATCCTAGTTAACATATTATCCAAAGGGAGAACCTTTATCATCAAGTCTTTCCTCTTTTTTCCTTCTTATTCCAACTTAAAGGAAATAAAATTCAATTTTCTCCATGCTAAAATGCAATGCATAAATCTTTTGAAATTGCTGCTATAAATTGCCAAATAAATTGTTCTTATAGATAGCATTTTCATCCCTGCCAAGTTCCCGGCTGAGTTCAAAGGATGAGTTCCCAGTTGAGTCCATTGATTTTGAATTGAAGTTAGGTTAGGTTGTATTAATATTTTGTATTTTTGCCACTTCTCATTAAAAAAAAACGGAATTAACAATCACCAGAATGAACGCTATCTATAGTACAATTTATTTGGCAATTTCAAAAGATTTACACATTGCATTTCTAGCATGAAGAAAATTGAATTTTTTTTCTTTTAAGTTGGAAAAAGAAGGAAAAAAGAGGAAAGACTTGATGATAAAGGTTATCTCCTTGGATAATATGTTAACTAGGATCATTATACATATTTTAAAGTAAGAACTTTTCTTAACTTTTAATGTTTCTTTATCAGGAGGACCAATTCTGAATTTATACCAAAAATTATGGAAATCAGGCCCCCAGAATGCATTATGTGAAATGGTTTCTAGCCAAACCCAAATAAAAACTACATATCTAATTAAAATATGCCTACCTTGTAGTGTATATAGCCTACACTCTCTCATATCAGATTATAGGCTGATTATAGACCTATTCCAGATTATAGGTTGAATGGCTTTGACAAGTCAAAAAACCTGTTCACAAAGAAAGCAAAGCATCACCAAAAATCATTCAAAATAGTAATTATAAAAGATTTATTTTATATCTAATGATTAGGCTAACCTAAGTTTTATTGTTTTTATCAATGCCTGTAGAATATAAGACTTGGAGAGAATTTGGTAAATATTTACCAAATCATATTATTGAGTTACAACTAATGTGAATATACTACTTAATGCCTTTTTTATGCTCTTTGTGAATATAATAATCTTTTTTGTTGGAAATGAATTTTAGCCCCCACCCCTATATATACCTATTCAGGGTATATATTTGCACATTAGGGGGGGGGGATTATTTCATTTCTGATGTAAATGAAAGGTAAGTTTAAACTTTCCCCCCCCCCCACACCCCTAATGTGCAAATATATACCCTGAATTGGTATGTATAGGGGTGGGGCTAAAATTCATTTCTGAAAAATATGATTATTATATTTGCAAATATGATTATTATATGGTAAAGTTCTACCAAATCAAATTATTGACTTATGCATAAAGTGAATATACCACTTGATGCCTTTTTGGTAAAGTTCTATAAAATCATATTATTGAGTTAGGAATAAAGTGAATACACCATTTGATGCCTTTTTTTATGCTGATTGCAAATATAATAATCATTTCTATCAGAAATGAATTTCAGCCCCCCCCCTAAATATACTAATTCTGGGTTGGGTTAGGTATATATAGGGGGGGGGGGCTGTAATTCATTTCCGATAGAAATTCTTATTATATTCGCTATCAGCATAAAAAAAAGCTTTGAAGGGTGTATTCACTTGATTACTAGCTCAATAATATGATTTGAGGTAAAATTCTACTTTAGTTACTTTTGGCTATATTGGAAAGGGGTTGGGTTAGGAAAATGAAACTTTCAGGGATGGCTCTACATGCTAAGGTATGTCACAGGAAGGTACTTTGAAGTAACTACCTCCACTCCTCCCCCCCTCTCTTTACTGGTAAATTATTAAGCATTACTTGTTGTTTTAGGTCACGTTTCATCTTATGCTATTACCATAATTTTCAATCATTGCTTATCTTGTATAACTTCAACTTTTAAAAATGTTTACTGAGTTGTCTTCATAAATCTTATTTTCTTTAATAGTCATCTCTTTAAACTTATTTACTATATAGCTGACCTGCTTATGAAACCCGTTTGTGATGTCATTACTTTGTTATCATAACCGCTTTAAGGGTATAATGCAAATGTAATGGGGTAGAGGAGTGCGTTGATAAGCAAACCATTTAAACTATTAGTTAGGGAAAGGATTTGACAAGAGATAAGACCAGTAAAAAAATCCAAATTGTTTTTACAGGACAAATTATGTTATGAGAAGATGCTTTTATTTTTATCGGTCCATGCGCTCATAAAGTTTCTGTTGAGTTTATTGAAACACTAGCATGGACTTTGTGTAGTTACAGACTCTCCATAAAACGTTTAAAAGTGCAAAGATGCACCTTAGCCAGGGGGGCAGTAGTGCTTGGGGTGGATTTCGACGGGGAGAATTTTCCTTTTGGAGGGAAATTTCAAATGAGTGAATATTCGCGGGGAAATGTTCCACTGGGGAGTATTGATGGAATACTACATGACATTCTTTTTAATTGTTTTACATTTTCTTTGCCAAATGTTTTATTTGGAGATGTTCCCGGGGCTTTTTCCTGTGCGTTTTGTTTTCTGGGAAATAATTTCCACGTTATCATAACCGCTTTAAGGGTATAATACAAATGCAATGGGGTAGAAGAGTGCGTTGATAAGCAAGCCATTTAAACTATTAGTTAGGGAAAGGATTTGACAAGAGATAAGACCAGTAAAAAAATCCTAATTGTTTTTAGAGGACAAATTATATTATGAGAAGATGTTTTTATTTTTATTGGTCCATGCGCTCATAAGGTTTCTGTTGAGTTTATTGAAACACTAGCATGGACTTTGTGTAGTTACGGACTCTCCATCAAACGTTTAAAAGTGCAAAGATACACCCTAGCCAGGGAAGTTGTGCTTGGGGTGTATTTCTAAGGGGAGAATTTTCCTTTGGGAGAGGAATTTCAGATGAGTGAATATTCTGGGGAAAATGTTAGACTGGGGGGTATTGACGGAATTGCTATATGAAATTCTTTTTAATTGTTTTACATTCTCTTTGCCAAATTTTTTATTTGGAGATGTTCCAGGGGCTTTTTCCTGTGCGTTTTGTTTTCTGGGAAATAATTTCCACGGAAGGGGACATTTCTGGAGTGGCTAAGAAACCTATATATAGATTAAAGTCTAATCCCAACGACATAATGCTAAGGAGAATTTTTCAGGGGGAATTGAGTTAACAAGAACTTTTGCAGAGCGAAAGGAGTCTTAGCGAGGAAAGAATTGTCTGGAGGGAATTTGATAGGGGGAAGGTCCACGTGACGTTGGAGGAAATTTCCACGGAGGAGTTTTCTGGGACGGGGAGGGGTATACTTCATAGAGAATGAGCCAGATTTAGCAGCATTATTCAAAAAACAAACAGAAATTATGCCATATATGAAAGATTGCCCCTCCTCAATACCTTATTCTTTATGCTAAAGTTAGACTGTTTACTAAAATTTAAAAAAAAGGGCTTTTTAATTAGAATAGGAAGCTATTTTAAAAGTGCTAGCAGCTTTAGTGTAAGGTATTGAGGAGGGGCGATTCTTCATATCTGGAATAGATCTGCCAAAACTAATATGCCAATTGTTTTTTAATTTTTAATGCACTTTGATCCAAAATCAAACCAGCATTAGTTGAAAAACTTTCAGAAATTAAATAAAAAACAAGTTTTATTAACTGAAAGTAAGGAGCGATGTTAAAACTTAAAATGAACAATAATTATTCTGTATATGAAAGGGGCTTTCCTCTCCTCAACCCCTAGCTCTTTACGCTAAAGTAACGTAAAGAGCAAGGCGTGGAGGAGGGGACAGTCCCTTTCATATACGGTATAATTGCTGTTTGTTGTAAGTTTTAATGTTGCTCCTTACTTTCAGTTAAAAAAAACTTGTTTTTATTACTTAATCTCACCAAGACAATACTTTTGTCAGCATATGAAGAGCACATAGATTTCTGGGGAAATCCCCGAAAATTTGGGAATAGTGCAAGCCATTTAAACTATTAGTTAGGGAAAGGATTTGAAATATAGAAATATTTAAAAAAGCTTCTAAAGTAAAATTTTAGAAAATTTTGAGTTTGGGGCAAAGGAGGATTTCAAACACATCTTCCCATGACATAACTTTTCCTCTTAAGTCGATTCTGATGTTTGTAGCGCTCTGTGTCTTACCTAGACCCTAGCGCCATGCCAGCACATCAACCAAAAGCCGCCAACGAGAGGCTCAGTTGACCGCCACTTAAGAGTCACAACATCGCTGGCATGCCGCCGGAAGAGGCGGTGGTGTTTGGTTGACTTTGAATTAATTTTGCGGTAATTTATTATTGTGTCAACCGGAACGTCGAAGCTTTTCTTTTCTCGTGTGGTTTAAGCATTTCGATTTTCCTGATTAGAAATCAAGCAGGACTTTCACTATTCCCAAATTTTTGGGGACTTCCCCAGATCTCTTTTCCACCCCCAAAAAAATTTGGTTCCCTAAATCCCCGAAAATCATCTAATCATGTTACCACCCCTAGTGATTTATCACTAGTGACTATCCCTGCCAAATATTACTTTGTATACCATAATTCTTCACTACTCTCTTGTACGTTAATTTTCGCCTCTTGTGTTACTTTGCATATAAACCAGACAGATATAATTGCAATATACACGGTTCTTCATATGCTGACAAAAGTATTGTCTTTATGAGATTAAGTAATAAAAAAAAGTTTTTTTTAACTGAAAGTAAGGAGCAACATTAAAACTTAAAACAAACAGCAATTATACCGTGTGTGAAAGGGACTGTCCCCTCCTCCACGCCTTTATCTTTACTTTACTTGAGCGTAAAGAGCTAGGGATTGAGGAGAGGAAAGCCCCTTTCATATACAGAATAATTATTGTTCATTTTAAGTTTTAACGTTGCTCCTTACTTTCAGTTAATAAAACTTGTTTTTCATTTAATTTCTGAATATTTTTCAACTAATGCTGGTTTGATTTTGGATCACAGTGCATTAAATATTAAAACACAATTGGCATATTAGTTTTGGCAGATTTATTCCGGATATGAAGGGTTGCCCTTCCTCAATACCTTGCTCTTTGCGCTAAATCTGTTAGCACTTTTAAAAAAGCTTCCTATTCTAATTAAAAAGCCCTTTTTTTTCAATTTTAGTAAACAGTCAAACTTTAGCATAAAGAATAAGGTATTGACGAGGGGCAATCCTTCATATATGGCATAATTTCTGTTTGTTTTTTAAATAATGCTACTAAATCCGGCTCACCCTCTATGAAATATACCCCTCCCCCTCACGGAACTCCTCTGTGGAAATTTCATCCAACGTAAAGTGCACCTCCCCCCGTCAGGGGAGAATCTCCCCTCTCTGTAAAATTGCTTGTGGACAACTCACCCTGAAAAATTCTCCTTAGCATTTTTTTGCTGGAATAAGACTTTAATCTATATATCGGTTTCTTGGCCACTCCAGAAATGCCCCCTTCTGTGGAAATTATTTCCCAGAAAACAAAACGCACAGGAAAAAGCCCCCATAACATTTCCATATAAAAATATTGGCAAAGAGAATTTAAAACAATTAAAAAAAATTTCATATAGTATTCCGTCAATACCCCCCAGTGTAACATTTCCCCCAGGATCTTCACTCATCTGAAATTTCCTCCCAAAGGACAAGTCTCCCCTTAGAAATCCACCTCAAGCACAACTTCCCTGGCTAGGGTGCATCTTTGCACTTTTAAACGTTTTATGGAGAGTCCGTAACTACACAAAGTCCATGCTAGTGTTTCAATAAACTCAACAGAAACTTTATGAGCGCATGGACCAATAAAAATAAAAACATCTTCTCATAACATAATTTGTCCTCTAAAAACAATTTGGATTTTTTTACTGGTCTTATCTCTTGTCAAATCCTTTCCCTAACTAATAGTTTAAATTGTTTGCTTATCAACACACTCTTCTACCCCATTGCATTTGCATTATACCCTTAAAGTGGTTATGATGACAAAGTTCTGTCATCAAAAACGGGTTTCATAAGCAGATCAGGTATAGGCTATAGTAAATAAGTTTAAAGAGATGAATGTTAAAGGAAAATAGGATTTTGGAATATATTTTAATGAACAAGGTTAAAAGCTGAAGTTGTGTAAGGTAAGCAGTGATTTATAATTATGATAGTAATATAGGATGAAATGTGAGCTAAAACAACTAGTAATGTGCAGTAATTTACCATTATATAGAGGGGGGGAGGAGTGGAGGTAGGTACTTCAAAGTACCTTCCCGTGACATACCTTAGCATGTAGAGCCATCCCTGAAAGTTTCATTTTCCT
Source organism: Artemia sp. Qi Xiang Cuo (assembly GCF_049724085.1). NCBI lineage: Eukaryota > Metazoa > Arthropoda > Branchiopoda > Anostraca > Artemiidae > Artemia > Artemia sp. Qi Xiang Cuo. Next base: position 60,878,440 of record NC_142805.1, read on the forward strand.
AACCCAACCCCTTTCCAAGATAGCCAAAAGTAACTAAAGTAGAATTTTACCTGATTTGGTAGAACTTTACTGCCTTTTTTTATGCTGATTACAAATATAGTAATTATTTCTATCAGAAATGAATTTCAGCCCCCCCCCTATATATGCCAATTCAGGTTATATATTTCTACAACCTAACCCTGAATTGGCATATATAGGGGGGGGGGCTGAAATTCATTTCCAATAGAAATGATTATTAGGCTAATATATTTGTAATCAGCATAAAAAAAGGGCATCAAATGGTGTATTCACTTTATTCCTAACTCAATAATATGATTTGGTATAACTTTAACTATTATATTTCACCTATTTGGTATGTTTTAAGCACTTTTCTTAACTCACTCCTTGTGTCAGAAATAAGAAATCAGGTGTAACTTTAGGGCCCATTAAATGGTTTTGAATTGGCTTTATAAGTGAAATGATTATTTATATTTGAAGAGAGCACAAAAAGGCATTAAATAGTGAGTTCTTTACCTCAATTATGAAACATTGTACATAGGCCTATTTACCCCTCAGAGTTAGAAGTTTCCCTTAACTTTCCCATGGCATAGCCTAGCCTAGTTCAGGGTCTAGGCTTCGAAAGATTATTTAAGCCCCTTAGCTAAAATTCCAAGTACTTATGATAGATGTAATTGTTCTTTTAATATGAAAAACTACCGATTCATCATTTGAAGATATATTTTCTTTCTTTTCCGCATGCAAATCCATAGTTTAGGTTTTTAAATCCTACGCCAAAATGTACCACCTATAATTACAATAAATGGCTTTAGGAGCATTTCTACCATAGACGTATTATAAATCTAAAATTTATCATCGTAAAAATTATAAATCTATGCTTTCCACATTGCGAACCTTCAACAACTTTAATGATGGTTAATTTTTTTACGGGTATCAGCACCGTGTCGCCAAACTCTAAGAAATTAGGACCCACTAATTTAAGCATTTCTGTTCCATCCCTATAAAATGGTCACAGTTTATATAATTATCCAGTAAGTTTACCGCAGATGATTTCTGGCTCTACATTCTCGGTGCGAACAAAAAGCTCCTCCCACTTATTTGTGCACTTATTGGTGAGCCGGCCAAGTGGTTTGTCAGTACTAGTTCCGTAGGTGATTATTCTTTGTCTACCCGTGAAAAGATCTAATGCCGCTTATGTTTATACGTTCTCTAGAGCACTCGCACCTTGGTCCGGGTTTTTATAATGGGCGAGATAGGGAAAGATCATACTGCTAATTATATAAACTGTGAAAATGGTTCATTATTTCTGATTCTAGTGTGGAGTAGAAGTAAAAATGGACGGAACATAATATAATTATTTGTATAATACGTTTGAGAATCTTAAAATTCATGTGTAAGAGTGTAGGTTCTCATCGATTCTTCCAGAGCAGAATCAACTTCAAAATTCATGATTGGTAAGCCTGATTAATTTTTTGACTGAAAAAGTCCTTGTATTAAACTTCTCAGATTAGCATATTGTTACCAATGCTGTGAATTTTCAAGTATCACGCTTAAATAGAACGCTCCATGTCGAGATCGTAATTAATGATAATTAAACGCAGAAAAACGCCAAAACGCTCCTCTAATCATTATTATAACCACTTGACATAGAATGCGCCCTTTTGAGACTCAATTTTTTTTATAAGAGATGATTCTTTATTTTCTTTTTAGAAAGACATAAGGCTACTTTTCACGCGAAAAAGAATCGGACGAAGTCATGCGTCCACAATTTCTCGATACGTGTTTTCATCATGATCATGACAAAAAATAGGGATACAAATAAATAGTCAGCCAGAGGTATCTGTGGTGAAAGACCCCACTACTGAGCTGAGATCAATCAAGCAACTATTAATAAACTTCAGTTGACTATTCGTGTCCATGATTTGTTGTTTTGAAAATTTTTCTTACCGCTATCGTTTGTCCACTGATGGTGAAATCGGTTCCCGAAATCAGCTACGTGTGCCTAGCCTTTTAGCTCTGCTTTTAGATTGCGATTTCCAATATAAGGTGAGTCTCAATTTCTCGATACGTGTACTTTTAGCTTTGTAGACGGTATTTGATATAATGAGTCCTTTATCTGCTATTTTAAGGATTGACCCACGTAGCAAATTCCTGCGCACACCCCTTGATGGAGGAATCAAGCGCAAAATAAAAGAATTTTTTTAAAAGAATTTTCTTTATTTCCACTAGCTTGAGCTTATGATCTTTAAATTTAGCTAATGCTATTTTTGTTGCGTATTTGAGACTAGGTGGGCATGATATTAACGGCAAAATTATGTGTGAGAATGAAGGCCTTTTTTCGCAACCTGTAAAGCAAAGCTGGCTTTAGCTTTCCAAGAATTATTTTCAAGCAGATAGCATTTACGGCAAGCAGAACGCTGCTAGACCGCTTTTTCCTGAGAATGGGCTAGACTTAGAAACTGAATCCAGATCGCTAGCGGAAAGTGTTTCTGGCTAGTGGTTTTTAATGTTAAATTCAAATTTGTACGTTTATGACTTTAAGAAAATTTAAAATTTGACTTTTTTCTTCACGTTATCCTAAATTATTTCAAGAAATGAATGAAATTAGGTCATCTTTGCTTACAATCGATTTTTCGCGACTGGCACTTTTTTGCTGTAAAGACATGGACTGTCACGAAAACCCCCTTACGCAAGTTTAGAAAATCAGTTACTTGAGTTTTTACATTGATGACAATCATGGAAACGCCACTGTTGATGATGCCACAAACGTTGTTCATATCCTTGGTCCGATACGATACTTCAATAAATTTTTTACAACCAATAGCTCTTTTGCTTCTACATTACACTTTTATTTATCTATGTGTATTTCAAATCTGATAATGCCCAAAAAAAAGAAAAAAAAAATACTAATACAATTAAAAAACAAACTCCTATTCGCACGAGTCTAAACCTTTTAAAATAAAATTATCTATGACAACTTTGTATGCAGGAGAGGTTGATTTAAGAGGAGGTCAATTTATTCTAATTTTAACATATATTTATTTCATATGTTCACAAGTTCAGTTTCTCCAGAACAAAGCAATGCATCCTATTGGAGGACACGCATAAGGTTTTACTGACACTTCAGCTTGCTTCAATAAATTACAAGTTCTGAATGTAGAATAGGTTTGTAATTACCAGCCAGGAATTTTTGCTGATTAACATTCAAATTGTTTAAATCATGAGTTTGTTCACATTTATTTTACTAATATAATGGTCAATGCATATTTAACAACTTGCCATATTGACAATTTCATCATTCCACAAAGAAGTGGAGCCAGGGCCAGCTTTCCTAAAATCGTCAGGTCCTGGGACAAGAACCTTATTCCAGAGTTCATTTCAGCAACGTAACTGGTAGGTAAAGGTTTACAGTTTTTCATTTTTAGAGTGATTTAATGAAAAATGTGTTTTCTTTTATTATTTGTACGCTACCTTTATTTTTTTTTTGTCGTTAGATAATAATTAGTTAAATAGTTAAGTATATGTATCTGCGCTATTACAACTGTTTTTTTTTACTTTTTGCATCCTTCTTTAGGGTGTTATTAGCAGTTTAGAGAACTTTGTATTTTTTTGTGATAATTACAGTTGAATTACACGAAAATCTCGTAGTTTCAGCGACTGACCCCGTTGCCCCCTGAAACGCTCTGTGGTTAGTTACTCAGATACATGCGTAATAGCCCACCATTCTCAGAAAATGAGATGTCCTTCAATCGGATTGTAAAGAAATATGAAAATCCCAGAGCCGTTTTAACTGTTCGGGTTGGGTTAGAAGTAATGTTGACAATAAAGCTCAAAGAACATTAGAGACTTCAGGCCAACTAAAAGTTGGCGATTTAGCATAATTCAAGGCTATGCAATGTAAGATTAACTCAAAAATGACTTCAAAACGTAAGCGATAAAAGTTAGCGAACTCAGCTGAAAACATAATAGCTGATAATTATTTAATTGTCAAGACTACTTAAGATCATTAAGTAACTAGTCGTACCGTAAATCTACTAAATATAGTTGATGATGTCGGTAACGCTAAAAAAAACTGTTTATTTCCGTATATTCATTGAAGATTGGCGTAAATCTAGATATCAAGCACGACTGGTCTCAAATCGTGATGATTAATCTCCCTATGCTGAGGCCATGAGTTCGAGCCTGGTTGTAGGGTGTATTATTGAGAATAAATTCATTTTTTTGCAGAAGTTGCATTGGTAAAGAATAAAATCGATATTGGGCTTTTTTACGCATGTAGGTTAATAAAGAATTTGATTGAAGACTAGAGGAGAGGATCATTTCTCTTTTTTAAGTGAGAATTTCCAAAGTTATAGTTATGATAAGCAAGAACGTATCAAGGATTTTTTTCAGGGGGAGGGGCTCAAACCTCCTAAACCCCTAAATAGTAGACTTATCATTGATAAGTCAACTATTTTTGTCTCACGGCTGGGAGATCAAGTTGAAGCTTCACAATTTTTTGGGAGGAGGGAACCAGAAAACTTTCAATAATACCTGTGTGTAGGAGGGGGGGGGGGAGAAAAGGACAAAACATTTTCTCCGACCCTCAGAAAAGAATACATGCTGTTTCTTTTCATTTCATTCCTTTAATCTAAAAGGCTTTGGTGCTAGTTTTAGCATACAAAAGCTGGAATATTTAAAGCTATAATAAAGTTATAAAATATAAAAGCAATATTTTTATATAAAGCTATAAAAATAAAATATTTATTTCCAGTTCAAGAATTTCCTTTTTGTGCTGCTCAGTCGCAAACTCGCATCAGAAGCAAGTGAAGAGTTCAAGTCTTACATTGAACTTCAAAATACAACATTGATTTTTAAATCACAGACACTTGGCCTTTTGACCTGGGTGCTTAAAAGTACCTTTCGATCAATCAATCAATTTATTCAAATAAAAATGAAACATAACACCAATAATAATAAGGATCCTGGAAGCGAACTTGTTGAGGACCATAACAACAAAAAATTGAAAATGAAGAAGAGAGAAAAAAAAAGAAAAAAAGAAAACAGAAAGAGAAAACACGGGTAAATTAAAGAAAAATTGATTAAAAATTTAGAGAATTATAATATCAAACTTTAGTAAGATTGTTATAAAGCGTGCGAAAACTTGTGGATAGCTTGACACTGGAGGGTATTATACTCTATTGAAGTATAGATTTATAAATGGGGGATCGCTGGGCGGAACTAGAGACACGCTTGGGGACAATAAAGGAACGGTTGGATGAACGGAGACAGAGGCCTTCAGAATTATTACAATTAAAATAAGATAATAATTGGGGAGGAAGATTTTTATGGTAAGCGGAGTATGCAAGGGATGGATTTAATTTTTTAATGATTTGTTCAAAAGGAATAATACCAAAATCAGAGTACAAGTCCTGGGTGGGATATAGTCGGGGCAGCCGAAAAACTGCTTTGATGGCACGATTTTGGGCATATTTTAATTTATTGGTAACTGAAGGATAAGTGTTGCCCCAAACAGATCCGCAGTATGAAACTTATGAGCAGATAAATGAGTAATAAAGGGTAACAAGCATATCGGGAGGAAGAAAATTATTTACATGACTAATCACAATTATCTGTTGCATGATAATAACTCTGACGTGGAAAACATCCATTTCAAATGATATAGATAAACCAATGTAGTCACGAGGAAACGTGGTAACTTCGACCGGTAGGAGGAGATTGGTGAAATCCTCGAGGCCAAGTGCTTGCTGAGCTCAATTTTTTTTGTAAGGGGTTCGAAATAATACAACTTGACTTTCCTTGCTGTTAATGATCATGCAGTTAACGAGACACCACTCCTGTACTCTATGGCCAGCAAAAAGTACTGGGGGCACTGATGGACCCAGGTCCGTAACCAAATCATTAATATAAAGGAGAAAAGTATTGGACCAAGAACAGAGCCCTGCGGGACGCCCCTCCGAACAAGTAGGGGATGCGAAGTCACGTCGCCCAGACTCACACTCTGAACTCTACCAGAGAGATAAGAGCCGAACCATGAGAAAGGAATTCCACAAATACCTAAGTTCTTGAGTTTACTTAATAAAACACTGTGATCAATCATGTCAAAGGCCTTAGAAAAATCCAGAAATAAGCCCAATACAATATTTTTAAGGTCAAGTTGGGAACGTGTAAACTGTCGATAAATAAAAGTTCAAATAGGGATAAAATCCTTTTAATAGACAGTGATGATGATAACAGTGATAGAAATTCACAAAATACCAGATATTTCGGTCACATACACAGTGACCGTCATCAGTAGTAAAACTAAAATAAAACAATTTAAAATAAAAGTTTATATACTAACAGTTTATAATATTTAAACTTTTATTTTAAATTGTTTTATTTTAGTTTTACTACTGATGACGGTCACTGTATATGTGACCGAAATATCTGTTATTTTTGCGAATTTCTATCACTGTTATCATCATCACTGTCTATTAAAAGGATTTTATCCCTATTTGAACTTTTATTTATCGTCATGGAAAGGCAGTGTGGTCTCCGAAATTATCTACGTATAAACTGTGCGGCGTCGATTAGTGCATGAGCAGTTGAAAATTTGGAAAGAAAGCAATATTGAAGAGGAGAAACCAACGAACTTGAAGGACTAATCCCAAATAAGTAGGGAGAAAGACATCGGAAGATAATTCTCTCGAGCACTTAAGATATAACTCGAAGAAGTGAGATTGGACGATACTTACTTATCTCAGACGGATCGCCTTTTTTATGAATCGGAATAACATTTGCTTATTTAATATTTCTGGGAAGACCCCATTAATCATAGACAGGTTTTCTATGTTTACAATGTGTTCATAAACACAGAAAGATATGGTTCTAAGAAGCTTATTGCTTAGGCCAAAGAAGTTAGGTGTACTACTATTAGAGAGAGATTTGATAACTTGAAGTACCTCTTTACTATCAGTCTGAGAGAAAAACATGGATCTGGGATTCTTGTTAGGGTGTACTGACTCGGAGGGGGAACAGGAGATAGCATTTGGAATATTGGTGAAATAATTATTAAAAGCATCCAGTACTGAAACTGGGTCAATTAATCTGCCTCTGATGTCCTTAAGGTTAATAGGTATAGATCTTGAATTCCTTTTTTTTAAAGAATTTAATTTATTGTGGACCAAATTTTTTTGCAAGTTCCCTTTGCAGTGAGAGATTTTTGAATAATATTAATTTTTTTTTGCTTCCCGAACAAGTTTGGTATATACGTTTTTGTATTTTTATAATTAATTAGGTCAATAACGCTACTGGTTTTGCAAGCTAACTGGTATAGGTCATTTTTATGGTATGAAAAGATTTTTAGGCTATTGGACATCCAGGGGCGTATATGGGTAGTTTTTCGGTTTGATTTACGGACTGGAAAGATGAACTGATAAGATCACTCAGTCCCTGTGTAAAACCATTTTCGACTGGATTAATATCCTGAAAATTCAAAACCCTGTGCCACTCAAAGGATTCCGACAGATCCATGAACCGGCTTTTACTTACAGAAGTATATATTTTATTAGCCGGAGGGGTCTTAGTTCTAGAGGGTTTAACAGTTGGTAGGGAGGGTAGGGAGAAATAGATTGGAAAGTGGTCTGACAGGTCAGAGAGTATTACTTTGGAGGACAGGTGGTTTCCCTGGGAAGTAGACACGAAAATGTTATCAATTACAGTAGCGGTAGACCTCATAGGATCAACTCTAGTAGGAAAAAGTATTGTGGAAAGAAGACCAATTGAGGTAAATGCTTCAAAGAAGGTATCACAATCATTATTATTGCTAACATTCAGTAAATTACACATTGAAGTCCCCAAAAACTATTGCCTTATTTTGTGGTAAATTAATAAAACTAGAAAAGTCATCAAACAGATTACAAAAGAAAGGTGTTGGAAATGAGGGTGGTTTATAAAACAATGAAAAAATAAAAGAATTGTCGTCAACACTTATGTCTACAATTATTGAATAAATGCATCTATTATTCATAGGTTGCGAGAATGAGGATTCACAGTCTAATAGCCTGGTGAATTTTAGACTTGACCGAATGCAAAGAGAAATGCCACCAGAGGACTTGGTTAATTGTCTTTCAATATGAATAGCTTCAAAGCCAGGGAGGGAAAATTCCTTAGTATCATCAATTTCTGAAAGCCACGTCTCCGTTATTAAAATTACGTCGAAAGGGCAGTAACTGTTAATTAAAATTAAATTTTTAAAATTAGTCCACTTATCTCGTATGCTTCTGAAGTTAAAGCATATTACATTAAATTTGGTCTCTTCCATTAGCTTAGGTATCGCATTTTTCACAAAATCAAAAGTGTCGAGACATTCACAGTTAATTTTGGATAAGGGTCTAACGGGGCTAGCTAAGAGGTTGGTGGGTAAATTATTATGGTAATCATAATAGTTAAAAACAACAGTATTGCACAGTGATAGATTTTTGAGAAACGTAAAATCTTACATAATACACATTTAAATATCCATTGCGGTCTGCGTTTAATCATTTTCTTGATTTGAATATTGAAATTCTTCTTCAGTCGACGAAATATCATTGGTGGTAATATTAGACTGGGATGGAAAGTTGGCCGTTTTTTTTCTAAAATTTCATGCTTTTGACTAGGGCAGTGGTATCGAGTTGATTTGCGGTTGAGTCAACAGGCTTAAAGAGCTTCGATTTGAAATCTATGTACTTTTTTATTGGATATAGTTGAGCAATAGCTGTTTGTAAGATGTCATCACCTAGGAGTTTAGTGATAGCTTTCTTCTTGAGAATATTTTTGGTTTCCTTGGGTTCATTACTTACCTCAATTAAGTGACTGAACCTCAATTAAGTGACTGACTGTGAGATAACTTGCAAGTCTTTGCCATTCTTGGCAACTTTCGGATGAATCTTTCGGAGGGCAGGATGTTGAAGTAAACTTAGGTAAGGGATGGGGAGACTGACTAATACCTTGAGTATGAACATTGTTTGCCACTTTAAAAAATGATACTGTATTTGCATCTCCTACAGCAACTGTTGCTTGGCTTCTACTGGGCCGATGGGGTGTGGGTTGCCGAGGGATTCTTGCAGCTACAACTGAGTAGGGTAGGTTCATTTTATCAGATGTTCTAAGGATTACGACTCGCTTTTGGTGAGCCGGGAAAGATTGTTTTTGGAGGGCTATGTGTCCCTTACGGTTACAATTTCTGCAGAAAGGGTCTGACTCAGGGCATTCACTAATTGCGTGGCCTGTTTTCCCACACTTAAGGCAAGACGCGTAGTTGGGAGGGTTCTAGGAAGAGTTTTAGAAGTAGGTTGGAAGGGCGACTGGCCAAGGGTTTCAGTGGGAGTATCCTTCTCGGGTGGTAGCCTTAGGGGCTGCTTTTTTCCCGACATTTATTCTGACGAGACATTGCAGATTCACGAACTGTTAATCAGTCTTAATTCAAGGTTACTTGACCTAGAGTAAATATTCAGTTATGGAACTAAATTATTCACTATGATGAATAAAAACTCACTTTGTATGAAGTGAACAATCCCTCACAATTATTTCCGCAAGTTAATTGCGCAAGTACAAAAGATAATCCGATTAGGTTCATAAGTTAGTTCCTTTTAGTTCAGATACTAAACTCATACTGACCCTACCTTTCTGACCCTAATTTGGGAGTTAGATCCATTCCTGAAAGTTTCAATAGCCTATATCAAAAACTTTCCAATACAGCAGAAAGTCTCTTAACTGCATTTTTATCATTACTTTCACAATATATTTATTAAATGAAAAAAATTACTTTCTAGTTAACTATAATCAATATGTAGCTAAAAATGCCATCTTTGATGAGTCTTATGGATAGGACCTAACTTCTTTTAAAATTCTGGCTGTAGGAAGTTGTCACGATTAAACAATAATTAAATTACTACTGGAAAACTAATTAATTTAGTAGTAAGGAGATTAGCTTCAGATAAACAAGATTTTCACATTTGAAAAACAAAACATGAAGAATTTTACAAAAATGTTTAAAGCCACCCACAGCTTACACATAACTTGATTTAACTGTTATATGAATACAACTAACATGCCTGTACCAATATTAGTGCCAAAAATTTCACAATTTCTAGTTATCCATTTCTTTATTATTTTCCAATTCTATTTTTTGTGTTTAATTTTTTAGAATTACCTATATTCAAGGATCTCTATGAGTTCTCTTATTAAGGGGAGTCGACAATAAAAATCATTTTTCAAACCTTAGTGTTGGCTAACCACCTCAATGATAAACGGTCCATTAGCTAATTCACCGAGGGGACTAGCCACCATAGACGGCTGTTGGGAATCTGCGGTTTAACTATTAAATTTGATTGAAAAAAACAATGAAATTTAAAGCCCCCTGTCACTGGTAAGGTTTTCAGTTAAAATGGGTAGCACTACAGAAAACTCCAAAAGCTGCTAAATTGCTCAAATGATATTTCTTTTCAGCTGATTTTTATCGATTCCCTATTAGGCTAGCGAAAAAAAAAAGAGCCTGTTCTGAACGTAAAAAAAGTTCTGCCCCATTTAATTAGAAAACAAATTTCCCACTTTCTAATGATAAAAGTTTGATTAAAAATGAAAATCTCTATCTCTGGCACAAGAATGGAAGACGTTAAATGATTTTCTTGAGATTCCTGGGATAATAGACGTCGATTTTCAGTTTTCTGTCGTTTATTCGGATCTATTATCAAAGCTCTACAAGTTATGGCGAGACCACTCAATGAATTCTAAATAGTTTGGCCACAAACCAAAAATCTTATAATAGACATAATAGGGTGTTCCTTTAAAGAATCTAATCCTTTTAAACACTTATGTTACAACTACATTCCTTAGCGGGATCGATAAAGTGAAAAAAAAAGAAAAAAAAGAACATATAAACCAAAGGAAACAAATTGTGACATGGCACACAGTCATGAACTGTACTTTCATTTTTTTTTATAAAGATTGTGCAATTTTTTATAAGCAAAAACTGGAATTTACTTTATAAATATAATAGCAAAAATGAACCAAAATATAAAGCTCCGTAAGCAGTATTCCCGGATTTGAAACAGGTCCTAGCTTTGTAGATATCCCCTGAAAACAAATATAGATTAATATAAAATACATGAAAGAATTTTGAGTCAGAACTGTGCATGCGTAAAGAGCCTCAGGGAGGCGGAATCAGAACAGGGGAAAGAAATAGAGAGGGGGGAAGCACTTCTCTGCAAAATCAAATTCATAGAATCTATATGATGCGAGTTTCTAGGAATATAGCTAACATTGTAAAAAAAAAATCAACAAACCTCTACATTAATACAAAGAGCTGTGCAATTTTTCATAAGCACAATACAAAACATGAATTTACTTTGTAAATTTAATAACAAAATTAAACCAAAATATAAAGCTCCATAAGCATTATTACAAGATTTAAAACAGGTCCTATCTTTGAAGATATCCCCTGAAAAAAAAATACAGACTAATATTGTAAAAATACATAAAAGAATTGTTGAGTCATAGTTGTGTATGGGTAAAGAGCCCTGGAGAGGCAGAGTGAGAACAAGGGAAAATATGGAAAGGGGGGGCACTCCTCTATAAATGAAATTCACAGAATGTATTGATGCAAGTATCTAGGAATACAGCTAACATTACGACAAAAAAAAAAAAAAAAATCAACAAACCCCTACACTTCAGCATAAAAATAACAAAATTCAATATTCTACATTACCTACAATTTAATAACAGTTTATTTTTCTACAGCCTATACATGACAAAAACTAGACTTGGCCGTTTACAACATCAACTTCTAGTCAATTTAAACACTAACACTGTTTCTCAATTCATATTCCACACCTTTCTTTATAACAGTTTCCAAAACGACAGGGCCCTAAAAACTTGGGGACATGCCAAAAGTCCATATTGTCTCCATAAAATTGTGGCCTCTCAACTGCTTTTAAAGAAGTGAACACGAGGGTTTTCGGTGATAACCTACTTCAGGAGGCCATTCAAAATGGAGGTACACTGTCTCACAAAGCTGCTCTTGGATTACTCAGTGCAGAGTGTCTCCTCTTATAGGAAACCCGAACATATCTAGTGTTTTGGTATATAATATATGACTGCATGCTCTTTGGCATTATTTTTTTCTAATTGTACCTAGAAAACTTGTGGAAAACAACAAAATATCAACTTATTCTTTATGAGGGCCTAAGACACTGGGTTATTTCTTTTATATATATTTTATCTAAAAGGTCAATTTGTATGCGAAATATTGATAAAAATAAACTACTCAGCAAAAGCTCAATGCTAAAAGAATCTTTAAATCCCCCCCCACTAAATATAAAAGGAGTCGCTAAGGTTACTTGGTGCAGCTATGCCTTTTCCAGTTATTTTTATCTTTTATTATTATATTCTAATTTCATAATCAATATAACTAGAATAGAAAGCAAATCTGTAAAAAAAAAAGTTATATAAAAATATTAGAATCTTAAATGTTCAAGAAATATTTGCAAAACAGAACTCCCTTAAAAATAGAATTCTTAAAAATTTTGTATGTTTTCATTTATCGATGAAAACGCTGAAAACACTATTTCTTTTTCATTTATCGATCTTTTATTATCAAGATAAATAGCGCTTTCATGGGAAAAGTAGGTTTAATCCTAGTTACAAATTTAATTCTGGTTAGGTTTAATTCTGGTTACTAATTTAATTCTGGCTCCTTACTTACCACTCCTAATTTAATTCTGGCTCCGTTACCACGAACTCTTTGAAAAGTAGGTTTGATTGGTTACTAATTTAATTCTGGTTCATATCACAAGAATAATATTTACCATTTTTATTAGCTGAATATAATCTCTGCTGGCATTATTATAATAAAATATAACTTCGATTCACACATTTCTAATTTGGAAATTGGAAAATCAACACTGTTATCCCATCCCCCCTGAATATGAAGTCTTGAATATAAAACAGGCATTTTATGTAAAAATCAGTTATTTTTAATCTCTAATTTTTATAAGAGGATATTTAATCTTTGAAAATAGCGACGAAGACCACACTGCCTTTCCATAACAAACAACAAAAGCACGAAGAACAATAGGGAAATCTTTTTGTAAGACAGTGGAGATAATTTGAATGAATATTTCGGCCCCACGTCCAAGGGCCGTCCTCAGCAAGACAAAAATATATAAAAGATAAAAGACTCACAACAACATGCGACCAATAAAACAAAAAATTAAAAAATTAGATAATTTCGGAGACCACACTGCCTTTCCATGACGATAAATAAAAGTTCAAATAGGGATAAAATCCTTTTAATAGACAGTGATGATAGAAATTCACAAAAATACCAGATATTTCGGTCACATATACAGTGACCGTCATCAGTAGTAAAACTAAAATAAAACAATTTAAAACAAAAGTTTATATACTAAATCAAATAACACTACATATTGTTTGAATCTCTAATTCTTTTCAAAGCATAGCTTCAAAGAATAGCTTCCGCCTTTGCTTTGAAAAGAATTAGAGCTTCAAACAATATGTAGTGTTATTTGATTTAGTATATAAACTTTTGTTTTAAATTGTTTTATTTTAGTTTTACTACTGATGACGGTCACTGTATATGTGACCGAAATATCTGGTATTTTTGTGAATTTCTATCATCACTGTCTATTAAAAGGATTTTATCCCTATTTGAACTTTTATTTATCGTAATTAAAAATTTTTTGTTCAAAGCAGTCCTAGCATCCTTACTTCAGCGAAGTTCAACCAGGACTGATAACAAGTGAGTAAAAAAAAAGGCGATTCAATGAGATGAAAGTAAAATAATTTAAAAACATGTGATTATTGCTAATCAAAAAATAATTTAAAAAAACGTTCTTATTGCTAATCAAATTCATTTGATTCTGCATTAGGGAGCCATATTTTTTAAAATCCTAGCCACAATATACTTTTTGATGAATCCGCCCTTATAAGCAAAGAACTAGACATAAAACAGGTAGTCCGAAAATCAATTGAAATGAGACTTAAGATTAATAATGATATTTCCCTAAATAGGGACTTGGGGGTATATACACTAAATGCTCTATACACAAATTTAATTAAAAATGATCTTACAATATATTTAAAAAAAAGCAATAGACATTAACACAAAACCGGTCACAAAAAGACCTTTGATGATAGCTGCCAAAAAGGCTGGATTAGCAATGAGAACATGTTTTTAAATTATTTTTCTTTCATCTCATTTAATCGCCTTGTTTTAACTCACTTGGTATCAATCCTGGTTGAACTTCGCTGAAAATAATGCTAGGACTGTTTTGAATTTTTTTTTCTTTAATTTTTTGTTTTATTGGTCGGATGTTGATGTGAGTCTTTTATCTTTTATATATTTTTGTCTTGCAGAGGACGGCCCTTGGACATAGGGCCGAAATATTCATTCAAATTATCTCCACTGTCTTACAAAAAGATTTCCCTATTGTTCTTCGTGCTTTTGTTGTTTGTTTAATCTTTGATAGAATTTTCAAACTGGACAACCGTGTAAGGGCCCAATCGTCCCCTCATTCAAATAAAAAACATGACCTAGCAATCTAACCTTACTTTCATTAGGGTCCTAGAACGTGAAGTAGGGTCGTGTTCAGGAATTTTTTGGTGGGGGGGGGAGGTACAAAAAAACTTAAAAAATGCATCACAAATCTGTTTATAATTATTTTGTTACGTTTTTACGAGTCAGACAAACATTTCGGGGGGGGGGGAGGGGTCAAACCCCTAGCCCCCCTGGATACGTGGATAGGACCTTGCCGTGAAGACAGAATTACGGTTTTCATTCAACTTCTTGCTTTATAAATCTACTTCTACAGCTAACAATTTACTACATACGTAAGACGATTTGATTTCTAAACAAGAACTATTTAGACCAAAGTATATGAATTCAAAAGCTATGTCACTAAGTCTCCACTTCTTATTTGCATAAAAGGCACATAATTTGATTGTTTAGTTACAAATTTACACCCCCCCCCAAAAAAAAAAAAAATCTGCTCTTGAAGCCCAAACTCTACATAAGACAGGATAGACACTTCAAACTGCCCTAAGTACATGGATCATTGGTTGGCTGGTAGTTTTTCTTGATCTTGCTGATTTTGATTGGTAGGCCTCAATAAAAACTGTTTGATATAATGAATAGATTGGGATGGAGGAGGAGCGTGCGTAGCTGTGTTGGCCTCAGGCGGCTTTGTGTTGCGATAAGTTGTTAGCAGTGGTAGCAGTATTATACAAAAAATCTTCATTGTAGTTGAATAATTTGATACTGAATTTTGTAAAAAGCTGAGCTGCCTTTGTAAAATGTCTCAGATTAAGGAAGGTAAGGGCAAGAGTCACGTCGGAGCAGAATTCACATATTTGGTTGAAGGTAATGGACTTCCCGCAACTTAAATCTTTAATATATTATTTTAACCCTTAGAGAATTTATTAATCTGAATATTGATACATCTAAATATTATCTAGATATAATTATTGAATCAATTAAAGTAATTTAACTAAATAAATAAATTAATTAAATATAGTTTAGATGTATTAAATTAATCCAAATATTAATACAAATATCAATCTAAAATTATTCTAAGCAGTACTAAATATTAAATTATTAATCTACAGTATTTCTTTAGGGGACTTTAAGGTGATTCCAAGGAAAGTACTGAATAAAACCACTTTATAAATATGTTTTAATTTCTTCATATTTTTTTACAGCATTAATAGCAGATTCAGAACTTAACTTAAAACTAAATTTAGTTTTCATTTCTGGGATCTGGCAAGAGAGGATTCAAAATGGCTATTTTTGTCCTTTACCTGTACTTGAGGTGAGAATCGAGCGTTGACACCTCACACGGCATCGATGATCTTGGAGACCCCCCTCGAAACATGGTGAGGGATCTTCTGCCAGAAGCTTTTCTAAAGCGAGCCATTGAGTTGAACATCTGTGACCAAACTTTCTGCAACTCCTGATAGCTTGGTCTAGAAGAATTTGGTGAGTCAGGGACTCTAGCGGTTTCCACAATACATGGCCCATCCATTACGAACACCGTTCTTTAATAGTGAGCACAACATTCCTCTGAACCTTATATTGACTTAGTCCATGTTAGAGATGGTCACGTAGTTTTATTCTGAGAAATTTTTGTAGACAGGTATGCTCAAACACTCCTTGGCGTATTTTCCAGGAGCCAACAAGCTCGACTAGAAGAATTTGGCAAGACAGGAACTCTAGAAGTTTCCGCAATATGGGCCATCCATTCCAAACGGTGGTCCTTAATAGTGAGCACAACGTTCCTGTGATTATTGCTAATTCAACGTAGTTTCGCATTGGAGATACGGTCACATAATAATATTCCTAGGATTCTTCACACACCTTCAGTGTATTCTCATAACATTTTCGAAGGCCTCGAACACCTTCAGTGTATTCTCGGACTGTAGCCAGAGACGATTTTAGGGCAGGGATAGAGGTGTCACTTGCCCCATGCACAGACAAAATGATTAATTAAGTAAACAAATTGAAAATAATTTCGTTAATAAATGAAAATTTTGTTGAAATTTGACCAGAAAATTCTGTGAGATACAGGGGGAGGGGACCATTCAAGATTTTGCCCTGGGCACAAGAGAAGCCAGAACCTCCACTGGCTATAGCTCTAAATTTTTTGCCTTTTATAGTCTGAGTTGCAACTAACATGATATCAAAAATACGTAATCTGTATTCAGATTCATTATTTGTCATAATAATTATTTATTTAATCATTATTTAGTGATACACTGAAAATCAGTTTTTATTGAAAGAGAAGTAGCAAGAAATAGGACTAATTGTATTTATAACTCCTTATTGACAACAAAGCAGTAAAAGTCACTGCATCACTACCAAAACTTTTGGTAAGTAATTTAGATATACTTCCTTCTAATAGAAGATATACTTACTCCTAATAGAAAACAAAGCAGTCTTGTCAGTAGAACGACTGCATTTCAGGGGCGGATCCAGGATTTTTTAGGGGGGGGGGGCAAATAGGTTGATCCACTTAAAAAAAATTTAGGGCGGGGGGCAAAATAGGTTGATCCGATAAACCTGCGTTGGGAGCAAGTTTAATTAACGCAAACTTGAGTTAATTACACTACTTTAGACTACGCCAGGGGGGGGGGGTGCTCCCCTGGATCCCCCACTGCTGCATTTACTTACTAAGATGTAGAAGTTGCAAATCTCAAGTCATTATGTTCCTCTAGCCTGACTAATCCTATCTATTGTTTTTATTTTAATGATTTGTTATAAACTACTGTTAAGATCACAGCGCTTTCTGCCGTAATTTTTATGAATTTTGTTATACTAAGCTGCTGAACACATTAGAGATTACGCGACGCAGCTAGTAGGCGTAATAATTCACTATAAATTTAATTAGGAAACATTTTTAATATACTGACACCAAAAATATACAAAACCAAATTTTTCGCAGATCAACAAAAATTTTGGCTTTTCAATCGGAATTAAAAGTTAGTAACTAATTTGGTTCAAAATAGACGACATAATATAGTCTGTAAAAATGCAAAGAACTCAGTTAAGAAAATTCTGTTTAAGTTTTGCTATGATATTCAAATGAATATTAATTTAAATATCTGTTTTCTTTTAAGGTTTTATCTGATGTGCGTTACTTGTTCTTTTTTTTCCCCAAAAAAACCCCAAAAAATCTTCCAAAAATGCACCATGAAGAAAATTCGGGGGGTTGACAACTTCATTATTATAGCATACATTGAAAAAAATCGCGAAAAGACATTACGAAAAGAAGGAGTCTTGACAGGGTGCAAAGCGACCTAAGTCTTGATTCGCTGGAAAGAGAAAACTGATGCCAATTAAGTGACCTGTGAGTATTTTATCCCCCCAGTCAACTTTTTAGCAAAGAATTAGGTGTTTGATTTTTTTTTAAGCAGAATGACAAAGGGATTTTCAATCTGTAATCTTTAGTCAAATGTATTAGCAAATTAAACTATTTTATTATACATATTAGTTTTATAATATTTTATTTTAAGTTTTTTATATATATCTATTGTAAGTATATTATACATACTTATAATATGTATTATATTATATTTATTAAGATTATACTTATTTATAAAATATTGTATAAATGAATAAAACATTTTATTTTATAAAATTAGTTAGATTAAAATTCTGTGACTTACGGAAGCTTCATCCTCATAAAAATATGGGTGGAGACAAAAGCTATTAAGACACACCCAGCACCAATGCAGGTCAACATTAGCTTGTTCCTATTGGACGACGAGGAATGTGCAGTGTTTTCCAATATCATGAAACCAATTCCACCCATGCTGAACATAAAACTACTTGCAAGACCTTCCATGATATACTGTCCATTAATTCGATATGGCATAAAGGCTACCTGAAATTTGCAAAATGCTGATTAATTTGATTTTGCAAAACATAATTATTGCAAAAGTCAATTTTGAGAGAAGCGTCTACAACCTCAAAACCTTGAAATGACTACGATATAGAGGGCGTTTAGACCTTGGACTTTAGTTGAGTTATAACCAACTTCAAGCGTTTCACCCTCCATAGTCACAGCTTCTCCGCTTATTGTACCATCAAACTCTAATTGACTTTCCGTAACTCCTGACGCTGATTACGGTCAGCACTTGGTCACTTACAGCATTTGCCAACCCAGTACAATTGTACCATTTTCGGTATAATTTAGAGGTCTTGGAAGAATCTGGTATATTTGGACGTTTCATGGTACAACCTAAAATTCAAGGTGCATTTGGGCTATTTGTGGGTCAAAGTACAGTTTTTCATAATTTTTATAACTACTGAAGAAACCTCTTAGGGATTTAAGCAAAATAAAAGCGATTTTTGTGGAGGAGACACAAAAAAGAAATTTCCACGAATTCAAAACTACTAATCACATGAGAAACAGCACTCAAGAATGGTTTTTGAGAGAGCTTGAAGACATTAGCGAAAGAAAGTGGCTTGGCATTTAGTTTATTATACCATTTTTGCCTGTGAAATGGAAACTGACTTAGAATGCAACAATTGTGCTACCAAAAATCTTTTGGAACAATTTCGCCAGAAAACCAGTAAAATTTATTTCAAAGTGTTGGCAACGTTAGCCACCTAAGGCTACTGGGAGTTTCACTTATGGAATTTTTAAAAGTTTTTTTTTACCAAGATGGTCTCAAGGGTAATCAAGAAGGATTCCATTAAGTTCCATTTATAAGTTTCGGAATTATATTATTTTTGTTTTTTAAACAATTATGTTGTTTTTAAGAAGGTCATGTCTCCAATTTTAAAACATTTCACCATACTGACAAATAAAGAAACTTTTGACGCTTGGACCTTGTCAGAACTATGGTTGACTAGCCTGTAGCCAAATCAGCTATGGTAGTTCAAGGTCCAAATGCGTTCACAGCAGTTGGTCTATCTAATGGAGTAGGTTAGTGGTTGATAAATACAACAAACTGCTATTAATCCAACCCAATAGTTTTATTTCTTTTCCTGAAAAATATAGTTTCAAATCACTTCTTGTTGAGCTCGAAGTCAAAATAGACCTTGTAGGCCATCGTGCCATTGACCATGTCCTTCAAATGTCGTTTTGGGGTGGCAAAAGGGGGAGGGGGAGTTTCCCCCCAATAATGTGTAGGGAAATAATTTTATACATCCCATGCCCTTTGAATATCCATATATGGACCCTCTTGCCCCCCCCCCCCATTAAAAATGCTGGAGATTCACCCCTGCCCAACAATCAGTTCCCATTTCCTACTAGCCATCAGAGTAACCCTTTCCTCCAACTGCAGATAATTATTAATGCAGAAGTCAACTACAGCTTTGCCTATATCCTCTATATAGCCATAGCATAACATAGACTAACTGGTCTATCCGAACACAGAGGGTTACTGGTTAAAAAAAGGCAATATAATATAGTGTTGGTAATCCAATTTAACAACATCATTTATTTTCCTCCAACAAACATAGTAATTTTAACAACTCCAAAAATTGTCACACATCCTACAGCGCAAATTGTCCTGTCATAAACGAAAGCCAATCTCTGCTAGGCCAAGACCGAGCATCACATAGTCTGATATCTTAGAATATCAATGGGAACTTTATAAACTTTTTCACTTTCATCCTTGGTTTTCTTCGTGTACATATATTGCCAGCATTACATATAGGCACATGTAATCCTTTGTTTACATGTGCCTGCGAAGTAAACAAAGGATTGTGGTCGTCCTTCAGGCAGTATAGTAATGTAAGATCGATCAAACTTAAGCTGTGACCTTTTGGATTCGGAGGATTACGAGGCTATAATTAATGCCAATCTTTCCACTGACTACCGGGACGACAAATCGGAAGTTGCTTCGCAATTAGTGTGTCTGAAATTTCTAAATTCCTGAAAAAAGCTCATCAAGGAAAGCTTCATTGTAATATAATATGTGACTTAAGCTGCGACCTGGAATTCGACGACAACCCGGCGTCAAGTCGCAGAAGTGTTTTACTCGGTATTAATTTAAAAAAAATTCTACAAACATGTTTTTTAAAGAAACGTAAAGAGCTCCATTAAGCCAAGATTGAGCAAAAATAAAGTAGAAAAATCGTCCAAGTGTAAAACTACCAGAAATCACTATCAATAAATAAATGGAACTCAAAACGAACAGAAATTACAATACATAGCCAAACCAAACTCAAAAAGAGCAAAAATTAATATGAGTAGGGCTGATAACCCCCGTGCCTTCTAAAGACCAGAACAAAATTTGCGCTTTACTGAAAAAAAAACAAAAACAAATGACCGTGGATTGTCAGTTTAATTGACATATACTCATATTCCTTAAAAGTTTTGATAATGTTTTATTCATGAAAGTAAGAAAAGTGAAAACATTTCAAACGTATTTGTTTTCAGTAAAGCTCAAATTTTGTTTTGGTCTTGAAACCGCTGGGGGGGGGGGGTAATCATCGCTACTCATGCTAATTTTTGCTCGTTTTGAACAATCCGTCAATGGCTTATCACGCATCTACGGAAGCGAATTGATTTTGCATATAGTAAAATTGTTTCAAATAAGTCAAGATTCAACAGACAAGTTTTAGCTTGCATTTATAATGCAATTGTCCTCCCACATTCTCGTACTTGAGTCCTTTTTGGAGAATGTTTCCTGAGTGTAATATACGTAAACTTCAATCTGTTTTATTTAAGTACGCTAAATTTCTACTTCGTCTCCCACTTTGGTCCGGAAATTCTTTTTATTATTAGGAATTATAATATAACTGATCCAACTTCAGCCATCCTTAATCAAATCTCTAAATTTAATAATAATATTAAAAGCTATCCATGGTTGGAAATCCTCTGCCAGTAGAACTTGGCGTGTTTGTGTTTTTGCCATGGTTTAACCAGTTTTTTTTGTGCTAGTGAGTATTAGTTACTAATACATTGTGTGTAGGCCTACTCTTCTTTTTAATGTGTTTTTATGTACTCTGTCTCTTTTGTTTGCTTTTGACGGGTAATAAAATAATATTATCATATATTATAATTATTATTAATTTACTGTTAAATAATTAATTTCTGATAATATTTAATACTATCATTAAGAATAATAATAATAATTAATTTTAATTAATTAAAAAGACATATAATTACTATTATTGACAATAATCAATTATTATTATAACTAATTACATATAACTATCCTTAAATAATTAACTAATAAATATAATTAATTTCTAATGATATTTTACTTCCAAGAAATTTCCAATTTCATCTAATGATAGGCTAAAACTAGCTGCTTCATTTTAGGATTTGTAATAAGAGCACAACAACTACTAAACACTCATCATACCTGCCACTTGCCTGAGGACAACACACGCTTCGCCTCCTCCCTACCCTATTTAGAGCTTTGCTCTTTGCTTCCTCCCATGTAGTTCTCAGTTCTTTTGAGCAGTTATGCCTCAAACAGAAATCTTGCCTTTGAATGTTTTTCCTGTGTATTTGGTGAATATTTTCAAAAAACCACCCGCTGACGCAGTTTGTCATTAGCTAATAGTAGTATTTGTAACTTAAGTAAAGTTTGACGATATTTTTTTCTACAAATGAAATTCAAAAATCTGATAAGTTTGGGAAACCTTGCTCTATAACTTGCTAGATAATTGCATATGACAAGCATTGAAGGAGTATTTTGTTTGAGGTGTATGAGGGAGTATAGTGGATTCATTGGACAGTTATTTTTCTCGTCGTTATGGTGACTCCAGTAGCAACCCAGCAAGGAATTATGTATTTATGCACATTGAAGAAATTGACATTGAGAAAATGACAACAAGACATTGAAGAAATTTAATAAAATATATACTTAAAAGGGGGATGGAGAATAAACAATTTGCCCTTTTTTTCAGAATTGAACTGGATATTTGATCATACTAACGATTGTCACTACTTGCTTGTGATGCAGCAACCCAGTGCCAGCTGCCTTTTTAATCTAAAAGATGGTAAACAAGTCTGGAAAAAAGCATTCCAAACAGAGGTTTTATATATATATATATATATATATATATATATATATATATATATATATATATATATATATATATATATATATATATATATATATATATATATATATATATATATATATTACTTATGCTTATAACCAGTATTAAATAATTTTTTGTCTTCTATTTCTGGTAAGCCACTAGGACAACTTGCCATAGCAAGTTCATGGGCAGGCTAGAAGATTTAATTTGAAGGACTTTGTTTTTCAAGTATTATTATATATGTGTATTATATATGTAGTATATATATATATGTATTTTTATTCTTATTAATAAACTTACAACTTAACTTAATTGTGCCTAGTTTCAGTTTGCGGTCATGTACTATTTATTTCTAGGCATTGATGGCAACAATGCTCCAGCTTAATTAAAAAAAAAATGAGGTTAATTTTGCTTAAGAGAATCAGACCAGATGGATTCACACTCTAAGATTTTTAAAATCCACAGCATCCATGTAAAACAATTATTGGTTTTTAACTGGACCAGAATAGATGTCGCTAGTGATCCAACTAGCAGCAAAAAAACTTTCCTAAAACTAATCAAAAATGTAAATGATTTGCTAGTATTTAAAAAATAACTTATATACAATTCCAAAAAGTCAAAATACGACAGCATGTTTGTATATCCAAAAAGTAATGAGGTTTCAATGAAAACAATTAATGTGGCCTTATTGCATGACAAAAAAAAATCAGATATTATATAATTAATTTCTCTTTTAATCTGCATAACAGCAATGCACTTATTTCCAATCTTTTCATTAGGTTGATCGAGGTAATCGTTCTTCTTCTTCTATTAAGATTTGAATGGGCTGAGACTGTTCGGCCCTTTTCCTTTCGACTCACTATATAAGATGAGTTTGACTACTGGGAGTGGTTTCTAGATGTTTATCTTATGATGTCTCGGTTTTTATTATATGTCTTGCAGTAGCTCTTTTGAATCTACAAAGTGAAATATCAAGGAATATATTTCGAGTTTAATACTCTGTATGCAGTTTAGGTCAATGAGGCTCTTTGCTGATGACAAGATTTTGTGGTGCTTGAAGTCAGTAATCTTGATGATAAGTTTTCTTCTTCTTTGATGAGTTTTTTCTTCTTTTTCTTCAATGTTTTGACAGATAAAACCATAGTGTTCAAAATACATATTTTTTTCAATGAATTGGAAATGACACCCAAGCCATTAAAAAGTTAAAGAAAAGGGGTGAGGGGAGTTAGCCTTACTTTTATTTACAAGCCTTGATTAGCCTTTTGATACAATTCGTGTGTTTTGTTGTTGTTTATTTTATGACAAATTAGAAACAGGCTGCTCAAATAATAATTTGTTAGTATGGAATCATGTTCATTTTAGGATTCATTAGTTTGCTGTTTAGTCCTAGACTGTTGGCAATCTGTCAGTCTTCATCTACAGAACGTGCCCAAGCCAAGAAAGCAGGATTGAACCGTACTTTTTGTACAGCCTACTGTTTCAAATACAGTCAATCAGTTGGGTACCCAAAACTATCTATAGGCAATTTCTCTGGAAAACATCTAGCAAATCTTACTGTTTTTTTTTTGGAGGGCCCATGCTTCAGAACCAAACTTTACCAATGTTATCACTATAGCTTCCAATATTCTAATCTTGGTTGGCAGACTTATCTTCCATTTATTCCAAACGTTTTCAACTGTGAAAACACCCTAGATCTTGGCTATTCTACTTTTAACATTTTCACTGCATCCGCCATCTTTATACTACCAAGGTATGTCCACTTGATTAATCTTTTTGTTGCCCAATGTCACCTTTTCATCTTCACTTATCCCTAGCCTTAGTAACCTAGTCTTCTTAACATTAACTTTCAAACCTATTCTAGCACCCTGAACTTGCAGCACCTGTAAAAGTTCTTTCAGTTTGCTCACACTTTCATCTAGGATGCTAAATTCATCAGCATAGTCTAAGTTCCAAAAATTTTTACCTCTCTATTTAATTCTGTGCTCTGTCATTGCCTTTCCTGTGCTCCTTAAGACAACGTCCATCAAAATGATCCATATAAATTAGGATGAAACACAACCCAGCTTAACTCCTGATTTAATACAAAACCAGCTACTAACCTTATTTCCTGCCTTAGCCACAGCAGTGTTATTCTCGTACATAGCATTAATCACTTTAATTTATTTGTCTAAGACCTTCACTAAAGCTCTTCTATCAGCTGAATCAAATACTTGCTCATAATCGATGAAACTGAGGAGTGAAGATGTTTGACAACTCAGGCACTTCTCAATTATTAACCTAAGAGTGAACATTTTGCCGACATATCCTGCATTGTTCTTCTCTTGAAAATTTGGACAGGACTAAGCAGCTTCCTTATTCATCATAAACCTTACTTCCTACCTGTGTACCCCATCCTTCCTGCCTGAGTAAATAAATTCTTTACCACCTATTTTCATGTTTCCTACCCCTAATATATGAGTTTCTGAAACTCCTAGTAAGTCCAGTTTGAACATCTAAATTCATCAGTCAGAATGTCAATAAGATAGTTTTTTTAACATCATAACATTCCAAGGTGCAATTTCAAATTCTTTAAATTATTGAAATTATTTTGGCCTAAGGAAAAGCAATGGTCCCAGAAACAGTGCAGGACAGGGACCTCCAGTTGAATGGAGGCTTTGTGCAATCCTGGGTCCATCTTGGTCACAACATGGTTTTCAGCACTTGCTGGTGCTCTTCCATCAACAAGAGTCAAAATTCTGCACAGACAATCTCTAGCCTATTATGTCCAACTCATTATACATTCATACCTACAGATATTATGCTACTACAGGGAGGCAACCCATTGCAGATAAATCAGATAGAAATATGTTTTTCAGCCCAAACACGCCCACAAAAACAAACCAAGCCAAGAAGAATTATCCATTAATCAGAATACTATGCAAATGCTGTGTTGTTTACTAGGCTATAATTCCCTCAAGGGGTACCACTCCTCAAGTGGGAATAGAGTTGACTGCAAGTTCCCCAGTCTTGCAGGTACCCCAAAAGGATTGAGACAGCCCTTTGTCCATAGATCTTGATCTTATGCCCTGCTGCAGTTTTCCTCCTATATATAGAGGATTCTCCCATGATGGTGTTCTGTGTCACCTGCGTCATCTATATCAGTATCTCTTATCTTTATGTTGATATGACCATTCACAATAATTTTGTATAATTTGGTTTCATTGATAGTAATTTCGAGTTTGAATTGCTAGATGACTTTATTTCTGCTCATCTTGTGTTTAAATATGGCTCTTTACTTTTCGCTAAAAAACTTCTTTTTCTGAAAATGTTTTTAGATCAAATAAAGGTCATTGCACGAAGTCCCAAAAGTGCATTTTCAACTAGCAAATTTTACATTCTTCCAAGAATGTTTTTTTAAACAAACTATGAAGACAGGAGTTATGCCTCTCACCCATTCCCAAAGTGTGGGGATGGGGTGAGCATTATAACTTAGGGAAGTTATAATTTAGGGAAGCATTATAAACTAGATACAACTTACCGGCTTAGAATTCCCCTTTTCATCTGTTGTTGACCCAATACTTGGTGGTTCAACAATTATATCATAAATGATACCTGGAAAAAAAATCTGAGTTACTTGTTTCAACTTTCTAAACTTACTGTAGCCTATGTAGCCTATAAACATCTGCAGCCTATGCGTCAAGTAGATGTTGTTAATGTTGCCTTAAAATATCAACGACATTGAGGTCAATTTTACATCAAATAAATTTCAAAAAAAGAAAATGTTTCAGTTTAAGGAAATCACTTCCTCTTTCCTTAAAGAAAAAGTAAAAACCCAATGCTCAAAAATGTACTGATACATGATTCAAGAGTATTGTTTAAACTTAGACATTCAAAAATTTAGGTGAATTTTATGCTTTTCATCAGCAATTTTATTTAAGGAAGCTTCTAAATTATTGGAAAAACAAGCTAAATGTGATTTTGGAAATCTGTCTAGTGTTTCAGCACCACACACAGAAAATAGACCAGAGGTTTTTAGTCCAGAAAGTAAGACACTGGAAATATTTTGATGGTAATCCTAATTTTCACTTACAGATGGAATTTAAGGTACTCCTAAGCTTCACAATTGAATATATAATAATAAAAAAGAAATAAAAAAAAAAATTATGTCCATTTGAACTAATCAACATTTTTCTTTTGTCGTGTCTGAAATAAAAATGTCATGTTAAAAAAGCAATTTTTTTGGTACTTGTTCTACCTGATATTCTTCATCTAAGTAAAAGTGTAATTTTTTTTTTGTTCATGTAAGAAATTCATTTAGTTTGCAATCTGTATAGTAATATGATGAAAATGGTTCTAGGCGAATACCCCCCCCCCCGCGGAAAATACCCCCTGAAAAATAACCCCCGAAAAACACCCCCCCCATGAAAAATAAGGCTTTCCAAATTTGAGAATTTTTTTTGTTTAATTTCTGTAGGGGGAAGGAATTTTGGTACTTGTGTATTATGCGCTACTCACTCAAGTTTATGCTGTGTAAAATTCGAGAACACACCATTTTTTTTTTAGTTTCTTCGTTAATTTATAAATAAATTTGCGATATAGATTTGCACATTAGGGGGGGGGGGTAAGCATAGCGGGTCTGCATGCAAAATGTGTTTGGTACAACTATTCTGCATATTAGATAGATAGGCAAATAAGTGTATTTTAAAGCCAAATATACGGCCATGAACTACTACTACTACTACTACTAACAACTCATCGCAGCACCAAGCCGCCTGAGGCCAACAGCTATGCACGCTCCTCCTCCACCCCAATCTATTCAAAGCCTCCCTTTTTACACCCGCCCACGAAGTTCCCATTTCCTTTAAATCTTCCTTTATGACGTCTTCCTACTCCAGATGAGGACAGTCTGCTATCCGTTTAGTCCTAGACGGTTGGCTGAAAAGAACAATCTTCGGCAATATGTCATCCTTCATCCACACAACATGCCCTAGCCATCTCAACCTGTCTTTCATTATAGACCAAGAAAGCGGTATTGAACCATATTTTTTGTATAGCCTATTGTTTGAAATACGGTCAGTCAGCCGGGTACCCAGAACAATCCTTAAGCAATTTCTCTGGAAAACATCTAACAAATCTTCATCCGCTTTTCAGAGCGTCCTTGCTTCAGAGCCATATTTGACCACTGTCATCACTGTAGCTTCTAATATTCTAATCTTAATTTGCAGACTTATCTTCCTATTCTTCCAGACTTTTTTAAACTGTGAAAAAACACCCTGAGCCTTGGCTATTCTACTTTTAACATTTTCACTGCTCCCACCATCTTTATTAATAATACTACCAAGGTAAGCAAAGCTGCCAACCTGATCAATCTTTTCATTACCCAACGTCACCTTTTCATCTTCACTTATTCCTAGCCTTAGTGACATAGTCTTCCTAACATTAATTTTCAAACCAATACTAGCAGCCTGAACTCGCAAAACCTCTAGACTTGATTCATTTTGCTCACACTTTCATCTAGGATGCTTAAATCATCAGCATAATCCAAGTCCATGAGACTTTTTCCTTCCCATTTGATTCCGTGGTCTCCCATTGCCTTTCCTGTGCTCCTTAAAGCAAAGTCCATCAAAATAATCCATATAAAGGGGGATAGAACAAAACCCTGCTTAACTCCTGATTTAATACAAAACCGGCTGTTAACCTCATTTCCTACCTTAACCGCAGCAGTGTTATTCTCGTACATAGCACTAATCACTTTAATGTATTTGTCTGGTATACCATACAAGGATAAAACCTTTACTAAAGCTCCTCTATCAACAGAATTGAACGCTTACTCATAATCTATAAAACTGAGGAACAAAGGTGTTTGAAAACTCAGGCACTTCTCAATTATTAACCTAAGGGTGAAAAGTTGGTCGACATATCCTCTACCTTTTCTAAAACCACACTGTTCTTCTCTTAAAACTTTGTTTACGGCATCTCTCAGTCTTAAAAGTATCATATTACTAAGAAATTTTCTACCTAAATAGACCAGACTAATTCCTCGAAAATTACCACACTCACTCTTATCACCTTTCTTATAAAGTTGCTCAATTAAGGTTTTCCTAAAATCGTTAGGGACTTCCCCTTTTTCAAAAATCACATTCATAATGTTATTTCTAACCTCAGAGCCATTATATTTAATAAACTCATTTACCAGACTATCAGCACCTGGGGCCTTATTATTTTTTTATCCTTTTAGTACTGTTGCTAATTCCTCCTCACAAAACAAATCTTCCTTCACATCCAAGGTATCACAAACTTTTTCATTTTCCTCTATATTTTTTCCTGCAACTCTATCTCAGTTAAGCAAGTTCTCAAAATGTTCGGCCCATCTCGCTTTAGCTTTTTCCTTATCGCTAATTGCCACCCCATTCCTATCTTTAACTGGGACAAGTCCGGATTGACTACTCCCTCTCAATTTGTTAAAGTGCCAGTACAATATTTTACTATTATGCCGTCTAGCTGCATCTTCTAAATCCTCGGCAATTTTATCCATGGCCTCCACTTCGCACCTCCTTAGTTCATATTTCAATGCTTTCTCCACTTTCTTTACATTTCTTTTGTTTTCATGCGATCTATCACTCAGATAATTCTTGTACAAGTCCTTTCTCCTTTCTATGAAACATAAAGCTTTTTCACTAATATTCTTAGCTGCAGTTCTAGCTTTCTTCCCTAATACACCTTCAGCAACTTCACAAATTATTTTTCTAAAATTATTCCAACCATCTTCCACATTATCAAATTTTAAACTCTCAAGTTTAGAATTCAACTGTTCCTGGAAAGTTTCTCTCAAATTCTTATCCTGGAGTCTACTAACATCATAACTTCTCGGGAGGTAGTTACCCTTCCGAATCTTCAGCTTTAAATTAACCCTTGACACTACCAGTTAGTGATCTTTACTTTTAACATCAATAACAGCACTCCTATA
Organism: Artemia sp. Qi Xiang Cuo; assembly: GCF_049724085.1. Lineage (NCBI taxonomy): Eukaryota > Metazoa > Arthropoda > Branchiopoda > Anostraca > Artemiidae > Artemia > Artemia sp. Qi Xiang Cuo. The sequence goes on from NC_142805.1 coordinate 60,907,932, forward strand.
TACTCTAGTATCTTGTATTGATCCTGCCAGTCTTCGGTTTACAATAACACAATCAATAAGGTTTGCTGTCTTACCTTCATGTGAATATCATGTTAGCTTATGGGCCATATTATGACCAAACACCGTATTGGTTATAACTAGATTGTTATACCTACAAAATTGCAAAAGTCTGTATCCATTACTGTTTTCTTTTCCTACACCAAATTTACCTAAGCTGGGATACCATCTATCCCTATTTCTACCAACCTGTGCATTAAAATCTCCCAGTAATAATATCATATTTCTACCTCGGACCCTGTCTATTTGATCCTCTAACTGTAAGTAAAATTCATCTGAGTCACTAGCATTTCTGTCAGTTGGTTCTACAGGGGCGTATACTACTATAACTAATACCCTGAACTTTCTAGTCATAAAATGAGCAATTAGTATTATATTATAAATACCTTCCCAGCCTAAACAAGACTTAGCAGCTTCCTTATTCATCATGAGCCCTACTCCCTGTCTATGTACCCCATCCTTCCTGCCTGAGTAAACAAATTCTATGTCACCTATTTTCATGCTTCCTACCCCTGGGATATGAGTTTCTGAAACTCCTAATAAATCCAGTTTGAATCGTCTGCATTCATCAGTCAAAACAGTCATTTTTTAACGTCATAAGATTCCAAGCTCCAATTTGCATGTTCTTTAAATCACTGAAATTACTTTCGCCTCAGGAAAAGCATTTATGCAGGATACCAGTGCAGGACGGGGATCACTGTAAGTAAGGAGCGATCCGTCTCAATAGTAACCGAAGCTCTATAAAAAAGGAATTTTGATACCAGTAAATACATCAAAGAAATTGGATCTTTATGCTGATTTCAAATATATAAGTTTCCTCAAGTTTAGTTTTGCCCATCAAAATTTACGAGCCTGAAAATATGTGTCTCAGGCCTATTTTCGAAAAAAGGAGAAAACGACCCCTAAAAGGGATAGAATCTTAATGAAAAACAAACCACAAGATTAAGCGCAGCAGAAAACCCTAGTGTAGATGTTTCAAGCTCCTATCTGCAAAAATGTGGAATTTTGTATTTTTTGCCTGAAGAAAGATCATGGATGCGTGTTTATTTGTTGTTGTTTTTTTCCCAGGGGTGATCGTATGGATCGAGTAGTCTAAGTAGTCCTTTCTGAGCAACAAGAAAAATTGGAGGGCAACTTGGCCGCCACCCACGCTAACGTTTTTCCCGAAGTCACCAAATCAAAATTTTGAGATAGCCATTTTGTTCAGCATAGTTGAAAATTTAATAAATATGTCTGAGGATGACTTAATCGCCCATACTTCCCGGGGGAAGGGCTGCAAGTTATGACCTTTGCCCATTGTTTACATATAGTATTGATTATTGAGAAGTATACATACGTTTTCAGGAGGGATTTTTTCTGGTGGGGGGGGGTCAGTTACGTGGGAGGATCTTTCCATGGATGATGTTTCCTTGGGGGAAGGGACATTTCTATGAAGGGGCCACGATTTCCCAGCATTATTGAAAAAAGATCAGAAATTAAAAAAATAGAACAAGTTTTTTCAACTGAAAGTAAGGAGTAACATTAAAACTTAAAACGAACAAAAATTATTACGTATATTAGGGGGTTCGCCTTCTAGTCAATACCTCGTTCTTTACGCTAATTTTTTTAGTACTTTCAGAAGAGGTATCTAGTCTAATTAAACAGGCTTTGTGATTCGAACAAAATTTACACAAATACACAAGTAACAAAACTTTTTCCCCCTATAGAAATTAAAAAATAAAATTCTCAAATTTGGAAAGCCTTCTTTTCCACGGGGGGGGGGGGGGTATTTTCCGGGGGGTAAAGCATTTGGAAAGTTTGAAGTTAGAAAACAATTCTTTCTAGGTGTATAGCCGCTAAAAAAATACAGAAAAATAGCAATAATAATAATAAAAAAAAAAAAAAAAAAAAACAGTAGCCTATAAAGTAAATGTAATCTTTCATTTAAGTGTTTTTTTCCAAGTGTTTTTTTTTCAATGACGGTTTATCCGAGTATTAAATATTATTATTAGGTTTATTTAGTGTTTCATTTAAGTGTTTTATGATGATCACCGGACGCTGGCAAGGCCCCCCCCTGGAAGTTTAAGACTATAGGTCAATTATAAGGAAACAAATGGAAAAAGAGCAGAAGAGGGAAAAAACATAAAAAATGTGTGTTACCCAGCTTTTATTAAAAGTTAGAGTCTAAAGGCATTAAATATGTTGGTGTTTGATACCCAAATTCAAAACTATCGATATTGTTACAAAATATCCGTCCAACACTTTGGCATTGCTCAGCAGAACGGATTGCTGGGAGTTTATATCTTAGTTCTTGTAAGTAGGCTATTGTTTTCCGTATTTTTTTGTAATTAATTACTTTTTTTTCATTTTTATATACTTTTATTTTAACTGACATATTTTTTCCATTGCCTTAAAATAAATGTTTCTAAGCTTCATTAAAAAAAAGTTTTTTCAACTAAAAGTAAGGAGCAGCATGCTGGTAGATATGGGAATGTAACATTTTAGCTGAATAGAGAAACAATTTAATTAATTCCTACTCCCCCTTCCTCTTTCAACATTTATCTGAAGCCTCATGAAGAGTACGCAGTTTGTCCATTAAAATGTACATTCTTAGGAATCTACCCTACCCCCACCCAAACAATGACTCACCCACCTCATGATAACTGATACGCACTTACAGATCAGATCACCAAACGTAGCCTATTTTCATTAAAAATAAAGCAAATCAACTTGGTTGAATCCAGTACTGCCACCATGTGGCATTGCTTCTTTTGCAACCGAAAAGCCTAAAATATAGTTATTGATACTTTTAAATTAATTAGCTTCTCAGAATTTTTAAATTGATTGCAAATTCGTCCTCTTCGGGGTAAAGTCGGTGCTTGATGCCTTGAAATAGAAAGGAAAATAGATTTATCCATGGCCCAATCTGTATCGCCACTTAAAAAAGAGAATTAAATTCACGTTTGAATGAGCTCCTTCCCAAATATTTTGGATCTTGGGTTTGATGCAATTACCCCTGTGAAAAAAAAAACATATAAACATGCATCAACTATGTTTCTTGTGGAAAAAAAATGCGACATTGAACATTTGGAAAATTGGAGCTTGAGACTTCTATGGCAGGGTTCTATGATATGATGTATCTAATAAAGGGATCTCCAATAAGATCAACTGCTTTTTTGGTGGTGTTTCCCCTTTTTTCAAAATTCATGCAAATTTTTTCATGTTTTTGGCTTTGGATCGATAATAAATGTAACAATAAACTGAAAGAATTTTATATATTTAAAGGCAGCATAAAAAGCCAATACTGCCGGTGTAATAACTTTCCTGAGATTTCCAGTTTTAGTTTTGGTGAATATTCGTACAAGTCACTTTTTATTTTCCGCGGGGGTTATTTTCCGTGGGGAGGGGGGCATTTTCCGGAAGATTAAACAACCCCCATTCACTATATTCATTTATGTTATTTTACATTGTTCATGACCGTATATTTGGCTTTAAAATACACTTATTTATCTATCTATCTAATATGCAGAATAATTGTACCAGACATATGTTGCATGCATACCCGTTATGCTTACCCCCCTCCCCCTAATGTGCAAATCTATAGCGCAAATTTATTTCTAAAGTAACAAAGAAACTAACAAAAAAAAACAGATGTGTTCTCGAATTTTACGCAGCGTAAACTTGAGTGAGTGGCGCATAATACACAACTACCAAAATTCCATGCCCCTACGGAAACTAAAAAAATAAAACTCAAATAAAATTTTCAAGTTTGGAAAGCCTTATTTTACACGGGGGTTATTTTTCGGGGGGATTTGCCGGGGGGTAAACGCCGGCCGCTGATGAAAATATAATACCTAGCCTAACCAAACTTAATTTTAATTCAAAAAAATTTTAATTCTGAAAAAGGCTTATGCCTTTCTGGATTAGGTCATAAGGATTGAGCATCAGAGAAACAGGTTCTACTTAGATGAAGAATTTGAAGTCAGGGCTCACAAGTACCCAATTTTCTTTATATAATTTTGGTGAAAATTATTGCTAACTAAAAACAAAGGAATCAATTAAAAGAATTTTGATCAAGAAATATTTTCACATAAAGCAAGGGAAAGAAATTAATAATACTCATTGAATTTTGTATAAGAAAACATATTTCCATATTTACCAAACCAATGGCAGTTGAATTTTGGAAGAGATCTCATTTCAATAAACATCTAGAGTTTGTGCCCGTTTTAAGAGAAGTTGACAGCTTAACTTATGTAGTTAGTATTATTAGTGAAGATGTAGTTAATGTGTAAAAAGTAGAATAGTGAAAGTCCAGGGTGTTTTGTCATAGTTAAAAAAAGTTTAGAAGAATGGGAAGAAAAGCTTGTAAACCAAATTAAAATATATAATCAAGAAACAGCAGCAACATCTTAAGAAATTTATAAACAAAAATTCTTATGTATGTTTATCTCAAGTTATCAGAAGGAAACCCAACCAATCGTGCACCAAACCATCTGGATTACACTGTAGTGTTTTTTTGCAGATGGTGAAGACCTCTCTTCACAAGAGTACAGACGGTCTGGTATTTTGCTTTCCTTTTATTGGCATTAAAGCTTCTTTAAATAGGCAATGCTAAGAACACCCCCCAAGGTCCCCCCAGACCCAACCGCAAATATCCCGAAGAAGAGCCACATCTATCCTATCTTGACTGGTCAAGTTATCAGAAGGAAACCCAACCAATCGTGCACCAAACCACTCTGGATTACACTGTAGTGTTTTTTTGTGGATGGTGAAGACCTCTCTTCACAAGAGTGCAGACGGTCTGGTATTATATTTTACATTGTATTCACATGCATTTGCTGTAGGTCACACAACAAACAAATGCAGTGAAATCCTCCAAGCCTCTAGTAAATGTAAAAGTTCCCATCCTAAAGGAATGTCAAATTGTAAAAACGATCAGCCTACATGTATAAATTGCAAAGGCCCTCATGAATCTTCCAATAAAACGCTATGCCCTGTACATAAAAAAACGAGCCTTAACACTCCAAATAGCAACAGATTCCTTACCTTTTTGCGGCTATGGAAGCAAATCCAAACCAACCACACCAAACAAAACCCTTAATAAAATCAACCGATACTATCACAAACAGAACTCCCAAGCTCAACCATCCCAATGCAACAAGCACCCCCCCCCACAAGACTCCATCATCAAAACACCCCAGCTCACATCCCTATTGGAGAGAATTGCCAAGCCAATAAACCTCTTCATCCAATGAATGAGGTTTGCCTGCCCCACCCCCTCTCCCGGAAATAAATTAGAAGCATTACCAGGAATTAATCCCATATCTGACAAGCTGAATAAACAACTATACATGCCAACTCCCAATATATGCCTATTCATTCTAAACTGCAATGCAGTTCAGGCCATAAACATACAACAACCACAGAAAAAAAAAATCATATATGAATTAGCAAATATCTACTAACCCAACCACATGCTTATTCAAGCAAAAAAAGATCTGGCTTTGACTCTAGTTCGAGTGAAATCTCCTCCTTCGGTGAGAGACTACTTCAATTCGAAAATAACCCAATAGATGTTCTTAGTTTGATTAATAATTCAGTAGGTCAGTCTTACAAATCACCATCAAATCCCCATTTGTCAGTTAGTAGTAAGTATGTATCGGATTTAGATCGAGTATCCAAATGATATGGTAGTTTCTCTGTGCTTCAGCTTAATGTACAGGGCCTTTGTTCTTCATTTGATGAGTTGAAAAAAATAATGCGTAGTGGCCACCCTGATTTTATTGGTCTTTGTGAGACTTTCCTTGATTCGAACAATGAATATCTATTGCATCTCTATGGGTACAAGATGGAATATTAAAATCGAAGTAGGATGGCACGAGGTGGCCTTGCTATTTATGTTTCAGAATTTCTTCCGTACTCTGTTAGACGTGACCTGTCAAGAAATGAAGAAGGAATTTTTGAATCCATATTTATTGAGATTAAAACCTAAGTTAAAACTTTGATTGTTGGCAATATATACCGGTCTCCTAGTGGGTCTGTTCCCTCTTTCCTTCAGATTCATGATGAGGTTTTGGAAACAATCCAACTTCATTCATGTGAACTTGTCAGTATGGGTGACTTCAACCTTAATTTGTGTGACCAGAGGTCATCCTCGTCCGTGGAGTTTCTTTCAACAATGCTCACTTGCGGAACATTACCTTCTGCATGCATTCCAACTCGCATTACTAGGACTACTCATTCTTTGCTTGATAATATTTTTCATTGTTGACCTTAGTGCAAAATTCTGTATTGACGAGTGATATCTCAGACCATTTTTCCTGTTTTTTCCACGTATGATTTTTCCGATGTGTTGCCAAAGAGGATCCAAGGAGCTAGTTTATTCTCATTAAAATTTAATGATCAGAGTTTGCATCTTCTTAGATGTGATGGTTGGCGGGTTGTTTGTGGAGTATTTCTGAAAATGAATCTGATATAGATTCTTTGTTTAATTCGTTTCATGATTCATTGAAAGAAGTTACCTTAGATACATGTGATACAGTCCCAGTCGAATCCGGCATCGAAAAGAACAATCCCTTTGAATCCTTGGATGACTCCGAGACTCCTTAAAAGTTGGAGGAAGAAAAATAATCTTTGGAAGGCTTACAGGCCCTCTAAGCCATCATCTCGTGACTCTCGACTTCAACTTTTCAAAGCTTATAGAACAGTTTACTGTTCGCTTTGCCGAAAAACCAAATCACTATTTTATTACAGAAAATCCTCTGCGTGTGGTAAAGACATTAGGAAGGCATGGCAAGTAACCAATTCTGTTATCAGGCCATCTTTTCTGCCTCCTTCTGTCCCTTCAAGTATTGTGATGGAAGGCAAAAATGTAGAGGGTGAGCTAAAAGTTCAAGATGCGTTTACTTCCTATTTTGCTAATATCGGCAAAACTACAGTCTCTTCTGTAAGTCCTTCTTCTTCTCTACCTGACTTTAGGTCTTACCTTGGACCGCCTAGTCCTAAATCAACAGCATTGGAGCCTGCCTCTGAAGCTGAAATAGCCAGAATTGTCAATGGTTTGAGGGGTTCTTCATCTTCTGCCCCAGACTGTATTCTGACTAAGGTTGTAAAGTTCATTCTTCCTGTCATCGTTTCTGCCCTCACAAGACTTATCAATCTTTTCTTTGAAAATGATGTTTTCCCAAGTGCTTTAAAGCGTGCTCGCGTTATTATTCTTTTTAAATGTGGATCAAGGAATGATCCTGCAAATTATCGTCCTATATCCCTATTATCAGTGTTTAGTAAAATTTTTTTTAAAAGCAATGCTTTCTCGACTTCTTGATTTTCTTTATTCTAAACACTTTTTTCATGATTTTCAGTTTCCTTTTAGGGCGAAGCACTCAACTGAGCATGCATGCGCAACTCTCTTGAATTATTTACATTCAGTTCTTGACTCTGGTCTGATACCTGCTGCTCTTTTTCTCGATGTACGAAAAACATTCGACTCATTAACACCCAAGATTCTTCTTTAAAAACTGTCCCATATTGATATAAGAGGGAATGCTTATTCTTGGTTTCTATCATATTTATCTGGTCCAGTCATCTCAGTTGATCCTGACTTTTCTAACCCTTCTGAAATAGAGTTTGGCGTCACACAAGGATCTGCCATTGGACTGATACTCTTTTTAATCTACGTCAATGACCTTATTAATGCGGTTCAAAAATTTAAAACCTACCATTTGCTGTTGCCTTTGTCTACCAGCATCCGTCACTAATTGTGACAGGAGTTCGTCCTTACCAAATGCACTTATTGGTCTTGCTGATGAAAGTACTCTTGGCACAGCTGGTAGAACTGAGTCTGATCTTCGTTCAAAGATGAAAGTCCTTTTTGAAAGAGTTATCCAATGGTTTGATGTAAATTATCTTGCCTTAAATGTCAGGAAGTCATATTTTCTTATTTTCTCCAGAGTTTCAAAGGCTTGCCCTGACTTAAATGAAATACACAAATCAAGAGATTTTCTCAGTAGACCTAAGGATCGTTACGTTTGATTCCTAGGCATTTTGCTTGACGAATCTTTCCTTCAAGCATTATATTGACCCGATTAAGATGAAAGTCTCAAGGAGTCTTGGAATCCTTAGAAAGCTTAAACACGTATTTCCAGGGTCGATTCTTAGAATCTTGTTCTACAGCCTTGTTCAGTCTTATGTTTGATATTGTTCTGTTATTTGGATGTCAACTTTTCCCTCTTTTTTGATGCCAATTTCTAAACTTTATGATAAAGCAAGGACTCTTATAGAGGAAACTAACCAATCATCCCTTAAACCTTTGCTTGATTTGAAATCTCTCGATTTTCTTTCTTTTTCTTCTTTAATTTTTTTACAGTTTGCACAGCCATCGTCCTGCTGCTCTGTGTAATAATATATCTTGTAATTGTGATCAATCGACTTGTCATGTCTGCACTTCCAGCAAATTACAGATTCTTTATACTACATCAGTGAGTTATGATTTTAACCTCTGACAAGGTGCGACAGGATCTGGAATACGCTCCCTGTGTCTGCACGAAGCTGCCACTCGTTTGGTATTATGTTAGAGAATTTCTAGCTAGTAATTAAGTTTTTTCCAGTTTCCCTTGGAGTTGATGTCTCTGGATTGAGTTGGATAGTTATTTGAGTTGGTGAAATCATGTGCTACCCCTAGCTAGCTTGTCATTCTGAGGATTATTAAGGTGGGCGACTGGATTTTTTTTGAATTTTGTTTATATTTTTTTTTGTGTTGGTATTTCTTCTCCCCTGTTCTTTCCCAGCCATGGAGCCTTAAGGGGGAGATTTTGTTGAAGTAGTTTATTGTCTGTTTTGTCTGTTGAAGTATGATTTTTACTGTTAAATAAAGAAATCAGAACTCAGAACTCCAAACAAAGCTAAACATTGACACACAGTCATATGAAAATTAAAGCAACGAAGCAGCACATTCCAATACTTCAGTGGAATGTAAGATCACTTTCAAAAAATAAGTTAAATGAAATAATATCCTTTTGAATAATAATTCCATTAATATTGCTTGCCTCCAGGAAACTCATTTGACGCAAAACCAACAAATCAAGTCTCAGGGATATACTATCCTGAAAAAGGACAGGTCACCAGAGAGAAAAGAAGTTGGTGTAGCTATAATAATAAATAATAATATCAAATTTTATGGAATAAATTTTCCAGATTTTTTAAATGATGTTGATACAATTGATATCAATGTTTGGCTGAATAACACCAAAACTCACATAATTTGCTTTTATAACCCTAATGGCCAAACTACAGATGCCATAGATTTCTTCAGTTATATAAGTAATTCTAATATGCTAAAAAATATTATTATTATTATTTATTGAAAACCTGTCTTATTACAAAAAGGAAATGACAGAGCACTAAAAAAAAAAAATTGCAAAAGATCACTATGCGACTTTTACAATGTAACTAGTGTATAAGGAGTTGGTTCCAAGCATGTTTTATTAACAAAAGTGACAGAGCACAAAAAAAAAGAAAAAAAGAAGGGCACTATACTTTCTAAGACGAAAGACAATTAGAAAACACAGAAATAATGAAGAACACAGGCACTTGTAACAAAAATGAAGAAGAGGAGCGTTGACAATGTATATAGATGTGGCTAGTGTAAAAGGTGTTGTTTCCAAGTGTGGTTTGAAATCTTTTATTTGTGTTTTTCTATGAGCTTTACAACAGCTATAGTACAATCTGCTATGTGAAGTCTATTGATGAGCTTTTAATTGCGTGTCCAAATTGGATATCTCAGTAAATATTTTGCAAAACGGAAGAAGGTTGAAAGGATTTTCAATTTATCAACATGTGTAAGAACCTTCCAGAAAAATGCAATATAGAGGATGTGTGGGAGAGCAACAGTGCTGTATAAGGTTGACAGATAACGGCGATTAAAACAAAGCTTAGCAGAGACTATGGAAGTGTATGAAGCTGATATGCGGCGTTTGATGTGTTCTGTTAAAAGATGATGAGTGTGAGAAATTGTATTTCCAATGGGAATGCCAAGATAAATGATTTGGTCGGATGGTGGATCTTTGAATTCCCAAGTACAATTTCATCATGAAGGGTGCCTTTCCAGTTAAAAAGGACTAGGTCAGTTTTTTCAGCTTTGAATTCAAGACCAGATTTTAAATACTCAGTTTGCAGTTTTTGAAATGTTTCAGGAATTTTGTCCAGAGTTTGGCTAAGGTTAAAAATGTCATCAGCATAAGTGACTAAGGAGATATCATGACCAGAAGGAATGCATCTGACACTGATCTTGAGCCTTGAGGACATAGTTATTGAAATAACAAGGTGAGGCAATTATTTGTGGAAATTTTAGTGTCCACAGCTATTTGTGGAGGGATAAGCCAGCAAATAAAGCTGATAAGTTTATTGAATGTTTGACTTCAAATAGTAATGAATTAGCAGTTGCTACCCCTCCAAATCTAAATACATATTTTAACCCCAAAAGTAGCAATTTTTCCACAATTGATCTACAAATTGTGTCAGCAAATATACTGAATAAAATTTATAAAAAAAATTCATAACCTCTACACAGGCTGCTTTGCCATAGTTTCTTCTCTAAATGAACCTGCTAAAATTCTGCCACATACTTCCAAATATATAACACCAAAAAAAATTGGACTATGTTCCAAAATAAGCTTAACAATGAAATTACAAGTCTCACCCAAAAATCAGATATTTCAACTGTAACAGCTGACACAAATGCTGAAGCTTTGGCATCCATACTAATAAATACAGCTAATTATGCTATCCCCAAACACACTCCTAAAGCATGGTGGACAAATGAGTGCCAAAATAGCTGGAGAGCAAAAAAGGCAGCTAGGAGAACATAACTAAAAAAACCGTCTCTTACTACATATTTAAGGACATTACAAGCGGAGCCTAATCTCAAAAGGACTATACTAAATAATAAATATAATTACTGGAATAATTTTGCAAATAGTCTTTCCAGAGAAACACATGAGCCAATTATACATAAACTCATAAGCCACATCTGTGTGAAAAAACTTACCCCAACCCACTACAGTATGATCTAATACATAATAATACCTATCATGAAAATGATAATGAAAAGGCAAAGTTATTTGCAGCTCTTTTTACAAAAAAGCTAACATCAAATAATAACAGCATCACATCCCCAATTTTGATAAACCCGATCTACCAGCCTTGTCCAGGATCAGAGCATATAACCCGTCTATTTTCAATTCATGAAATGAATGATGCAATGCAACATATTAGGGTCACGGCTACTCGTAGCTAAGATAACGTACACCATACATGGATAATGACGCTCACCCCTTATTATAAACAGGAGCTCCTAAATTGCTACACTCATGCATGGGATGCATCTACATTCCGCAATGTTTGGAAATGTTCATCCCTCCTAACGATCTTAAAGCAAAATAATCCTTAATATGACCATGAGTCTTATAGGCCTATAATGATCACTCCTGTGCTGGTAAAAGCAATGGAAAAAATTATTTTCCATCGACTCCTTTGGATTGTCTATAATAATCATATGATACTTCATACTCAAACTGGTTTCAGGAAACACGACTCCTCAACAGATGCTTTTATATTTTTAACAAATGCAATAAATGAATCCCTATCTAAAAATAATGTCCTAGTTGCTGCCTTCCTAGACTTTGAAGGGGCATAAAACAATGTGAACCACCACATCCTTTTAACTAAACTTGCAAGCTTTGGTTTACCCCCTAAACTAGAATCTTTTACAAAATCGTTCATAGAAAATCAAAGCTTCATTGTTTGTGTAGGTTCAGCCTCCTTACCTTAAAATACAATAACTGAAGGTCTTCCACAGGGTGTAGTCCTGAGCTGCTTTCTCTTCTCCCTCTATCTCTGGGAAATGAACCTCCCTCACACCAATCTACAATATGCTGATGATCTGGTACTATGGTCAACTGGCAACACCTTTGAGATTGCATATTCAAAGTTGCAAAGATCACTATTCCAACTTTAAAATTTTTCTAAAATTAAGATTTACCCATTACACCCACGAAGTCAAAAATAATCAAATTTCACCATAGAAGAAATAATATTAATGCAAGGCTACCTTTAAATGGAACAACTATTCCAGAAGATAATAAAATTAATTACCTAGGTCCCATTCTTGACCAAAAACTTAATTTCCACCGTCATATCACAAACACAATAAAAAAAATATACTATAGAAAATTAAGAATAATAAAGACTTATTTCCACACCCTGGGGTTGTAAGGAGAAACTTTACTACAATTTTATAAATCACATATAAGACCCCATATTGATTTTGGGCTCATTGTTTATGGTGCTTGTGCAAAGATACAGATGCAAAAATTTAAACAACACAAAAATAATATAATCTGTCTCATATTTGGCCTTAGGAATCTCACAAGTGCTAAGTGTCTGCTTACTGAGAGTGGATTATCAAATATAAATGAAAGACAGTTTTCTTTTGATAGATTAACTATCTTACAAAAATGGAAGCCAATAGCTCACATACGCTGCATAACTGGCTAAGAAATCAAGCCATGTATAGAGGCATTGCAAATGAATTTGCCAACACCCAGAAAAACTTCCCAGTGCCAACAAAGTCTATTGCACCTACTTTCCCCCAAACCCCTCCATGGAGTTGGTCAATTCCCATAATAAATACTAATTTCTCAAAGTGGACTAAAGAACTTATCCCTATTGCTTTCATTCAGAAAAAAATTACTGAACTTAGTACAATCAAACAGTTTGTAGTAACAAACTGTAAGTAAGGAGCAACCCAGCTCATAAGTAACCAAAACTCCAAAAAACAGAATTTTGATGCCATTAGATATGTCAAATAAATCAGATTTTTATGCTGATTTCAAATATATAAGTTTCATCAAGTTTAGTCTTACCCATTAAAAGTTACGCGCCTGACAAAATTTGGCTGATTTTCAAAAAAGGGGGAAAGACCCCCTAAAAGTTATAGAACCTTAATGAAATTCACACCATCATATTCAGCGTATCAGAGAATCCTATTCTAGAGGTTTCAAGCTCCTATCTACAAAAATGTGTAATTTTGCATTTTTTGCCAGAAGAAAGATCACGGGTGCGTGTTTATTTGTTTTTTTTTTTCTTTTCCCCAGGGGTGATCGTATTGACCCAGTGGTCCTAGAATTTCGTAAGAGGGCTCATTGCAACGGAAATTAAAAGTTTTAGTGCTCTTTTTACGTGACCCAAAAAATGTAAGGCGACTAGTCCCCCTCCCACGCTCATTTTTTCCCAAAGTCACCCAATTAAAATTTTGAGATAGCCATTTTCTTCAGCATAGTCGAAAATCTAATAACTATGTCTTTTAGGATGACTTAATCCCCCACAGTCCCCAGGGGAAGGGCTACAAGTTATGAACTTTGCCCAATCAAACAGTACTGAACTTAGTACAATCAAACAGTTCGTGGTAACGAACTGTAAGTAAGGAGCAACCCAGCTCATTAGTAACCAAAACTCCAAAAAACAGAATTTTGATGCCATTAGATATGTCAAATAAATCAGATTTTTATGCTGATTTCAAATATATAAGTTTCATCAAGTTTGGTCTTACCCATTAAAAGTTATGCACCTGAGAAAATTTGACTTATTTTCGAAAAAAGGGGGAAACTCCCCCTAAAAGTCTTAGAACTTTAATGAAAATCACACGATCGGATTCAGCATATCAGAGAACCCTACTGTAGAAGTTTCAAGCTCATATCTGCCAAAATGTGGAATTTTGTCAGAAGAAAGGTCACGGATGCGTGTTTATTTGTTTGTTTTTCCTGAGGGGTGATCGTATCGATTCAGTACTCATAGAATATCGTGAGGGGGCTCATTCGAACGGAAATTAAAAGTTCTAGTGCCCTTTTTAAGTGACCAAAAAATTGGAGGGCAACTTGGTCCCCTCCCATGCTCATTTTTTCCCAAAGTCACCCAATTAAAATTTTGAGATAGCCATTTTGTTCAGCATAGTCTAAAATCTAATAACTATGTCTTTGAGGATGACTTAACCCCCCACAGTCCCCAGGGGAAGGGCTACATGTTATGAACTTCGCCCATTGTTTACATTTTGTATTGGTTATTGGGAAGTATACAGACATTTTCAGGACGGATTTTTTTCTGGTGGGGGGCTGGAGGAGGGTGTTACTTGGGAGAATCTTTCCGTGGAGGATGTTTCCTTGGGGTAAGGGACATTTCTATGAAGGGGGCACCGGATTTCCCAGCATTATTAAAAAACAATCAGAAATTAAATTTAAAAAAAAAACAAGTTTTTTCAACTGAAAGTAAGAAGCAACATTAGAACTTAAAACAAACAGTAATTATTAGGTATATGAGGGGGTTTGCCCCCAAGTCTATACCTCGCTCTTTACACTACAGTTTATTTTAGTGCTTTCAAAAGAGCTATCTATTCTAATTAAACAACCTTTGCGATTCAGGGGTTTGTGATTTAAACAAAATGTTAACTTTAGCGTAAAGAGCGTGGTATTGACTAAGGAGAGAGCCCCCTCATATACCTAATAACATATACGTAATAAAAAACAATAAAAAAACAAGCAATACAGCTCAATAGTAATCGAAACTTTTAAAAACGGAATTTTGATGTCAATAAATGTATCAAAAGAATGGGCTTATAAGGCTGATTATAAATATATAAATTTTATTAAGTTTAGTATTACTCATCAAAGGCTAAGAGCCTGAGAACATTTACCTGATTTTTGAAAGAGGGGGGGGGGAACATCCCCTAAAATGAAATAAATTTAATCAAAATCACACCGGCAGATTCAGTGTATAAGAAAACCCTATTACATAGGTTTCAAGCTCATATCTGCAAAAATCTGCAACTTTGTATTTTTTGCCAGAAGAAAGATCATGGATACGTGTTTATATTTTTTTTTCAGGGGTAATTGTACCGACCCAGTGGTCCTAGAACATCAAGAGAGAGATCATTCGAACAGAAATTAAAAGTTATAGTGCCCTTTTCAGTGACCAAAAATGCTGGAGGTTAACTTGGTCCCCTCCCACGCCCCTTTTTTCCCAATTTCGTCTGATCAAAATTTTGAAATAGCCATTCTGTTCAGCATAGTTGAAAAATCCAAAAAATATATCAAACATTTTGTGGTAACAAACTGTAAGTAAGGAGCAACCCAGCTCAATGGTAACCAAAACTCTAAAAAACAGAATTTTGATACCAATAGATATATCAAAAGAATCAGATTTTAATTCTGATTTCAAATATATAAGTTTCATCGAGTTTAGTCTTAGCCATCAAAAGTTATGTGCCTGAGAAAATTTGCTGATTTTTGAAAAAAGGGGGAAAGACCCCAAAAAGCTGTAGAACCTTAATAAAAATCACACCATCATATTCAGCGTATCAGAGAACCCTACTGTAGAGGTTTCAAGCACCTATCTACAAAAATGTGGAATTTTGCATTTTTTGCCAGAAGAAAGATCATGGATGCATGTGAGCTATTTATTCTAAATAACGGTCTTTGTGATTAAGGGGTCATTTTTAATGAATTGGAACAAAATTCGAACTTTAGCTTAAACAGCAAGGTATTGACTAGGGGCCAAGCCCCCTAACATACATATTAAAAATATATGAATATAGAAGTTTGTTACATAAGTTAATTCATAAGTTACGTATATTTTTTACTAATAAAAACGTTCGTAAATAAAATTAAGCAAGTTTCAAGAAAGCGATTTAACCAAATAAAAGTAAAATTAATATGCAAATTTCGTTTTAATTATCCATGTATGGTGAGCCAAAATCAAAACCTGCATTAATTCAAAAATGTTAAGAAATTAAATAAAAAAAACAAGTTTTTTTAACTGAAAGTAAGGAGCACCATTAAAACTTAAAATGAACCGAAATTATTCTGTATATGAAAGGGGCTGTCCCCTCCTCAATGCCTCACTCTTTACACTAAAGTTTTTTATTGTTTTAAAAAATAGAGTTGTGAGAAAGAGTAACTTTAGCATAAAGAGCGAAGCGTTGAGGAGGGGACTGCCCCTTTCATATACGGAATAATTTCGGTTCATTTTAAGTTTTAATGTCGCTCTTTACTTTCAGTTAAAAAAACTTGTTTTTTTTATTTAATCACATATAATAACCACTTCCAATTTTTTGTTGATGGGTCCAAAATGAATAAGAAGGTGACAAGTGGAGCTTTTGTCCCAAACCTTAATATGGCAATGGGCAAGAGAATGTATGATAATGTGTCTATAATGTCTGCAGAGTTAGATGCCATAATCACACCATCAAAGCATCTCACAAATAATCAACCTTTGATTGCTAATTCACAAAACACTATATTTTATTCTGATTCTTTATCAAGCCTAGAGCTGCTTTCCTCAGCTTCTCAGTATAAGATGGATATAGACACTTTCCATTGTCTTAGCATTATTGATAATCTTGCTTCAAGAGACACAAGAACTTACCTCCAGTATGTTCCAAGCCACTCAGGTATAACTGGTAACCATCAGGCGGATGAAATCACAAAAAATGCTATAAATATTGACCAGCCAAGTGGGAGGCTAATCCCCATTAGAGATATTTACTGCTGGAGACTATCTGAGGTACTGTTTAATAAGAATAATCAAATTCTATCTCCCTTCCCCAATAAGGAATCAGGAAACATCTTCCCCAGGATAAATCAAAAATCATGAACAACAGACAAACCAGGGACAGAAACCCACCTAACTACTACAGTCTATCTGGTAGGGTCTCTTGGCAAGGTGAAAAAAAAAAAAACAACTAGACTACCAAACACTAATGCCCCAAGTCTGTCTCCAGAAATTCAAGTACTGTATGACTTGATAGCAGGAGTTGACAGTTCTGTGAAGCAAATATCCTCTGAAATAGCACTCCTAAGATCAGACCTTGCCCAGAAACCAAGTTTTGACAAGATGCACCACTATGTAGACAGTACATTCTTAGATAACAGGGATGTTTCCCTAAAGGCACTGAGGATCCTGAAAGTAAAGGATCTTTCTAAAATTTATCACAGAATTTGGTCTGGCTCAAATGGGCTAAATTTTCAGGCATTTTCACTTCAGTTCCCTAATTCAAGTGGCTCAGTTCCCTCCTCCCCTCTTTGCAGGTATTGTAATATAAAAAAATAGACCATTGCCTATTTGAATGTAGCACGCTGTCGTCTGTACATCAAACCCTGCAATGTAAACTGTTAAAGGGGTTCAAAAACCACAAATTCTTACTATCAGCTAAGATTCTAGCAGCCCATGCTATTACATAGAGCGCAGAACTCAATTATTATCTTCTTATATTTCAACTCTTAGAATCAAAAGATATACTGAAAGATTTTGGAGAAATTAAAACTTCATAGGAGTGGGAAAAAGAGTTAAGCATTGAATTAGGGTAGGAGCCTGCATGGTACTTATGCATTATATAATTCACACTCAAAAACTTGTATCGTAAACATGAGACCATACCCAGTTTTCACAGTGTTTTCACCAGACAATTAGCTTTGGCTTGTTGGGAAACTACATTATTTATAGCTATATTTTAATTAATATTTAGTTGGTATTTTGGTTAGGTTACATATTTAATATAATGCACTCTGACCTCCCTTCCATGACTCTTTGTTGTAGTTTTCATAATTTTGTTACTAAAGTATTGTATTTTCATTATATTTTGTTTTATTTAATTAGTAATCACCAAACGTCACTTCTCAAGTATGCATATATATAACACATAGTTACCACCTGCACTGCTGTGTTGGGCCTAGGTGGCTTGGTGGGTAAATGTTTTTATGTTCATATTATTCACTTACGCCTTTTTCACTTTTTAAGAATATAATAATTGCTTCTCTTGCAAATTCAATTATACCCTTTTTAAACCCTTGAAAATGACCAAACACTTTCTTGTTTTGGGTATAAAAAAGGCTTAAAATCTTGGTTTCAAACTTATTATGAGATTATAAATCCATTTTTACAAAGTTAAATAATCCACAAGCATCAATTTACCACAATTAATCTGGATAAAAAATTAAAAAGAAAATTTTTTCATTTTTCTATCTGCCATATTTCTACTGTCAGCTTTGATATTTTTTGACATATAGGTGAAACAGCAGTTTTTAAGCAGCCTAACTGAATAAGAAGAAAACATGGCAGATTTGTTTTGATTTTTTTTTTTACCCAACTTAATCTTGACAATCAATGTTAGAATTCACAGTCAATAGATTTACAATGAAATACTGTATGCTAGTAAGTTTGAAACAAATGGGGGGTAAGGTTTACATTAACAAACTAATCAGCTAGATAAAAAAAAAACATACCATTGGCATCAGAATTTTATCCTGAATCCCAATATAACACTCTTTTCTATTGCAAATTATTTTCAAAATTACTTCCAAGCTTCTTCAAATTTCCTCAATTTTCCTGTTTTCTTCATAGAAAAGTCATGGTGGCAATTCAATTTGAAAAATACTAAATTTTGCTGAAAGCTGTGATTTGAATTGAAATATACTAAATCCTATTGAGCAGTGATTTGATATGAAAAATACTAAATTTTGTTGAGTGATGATTTGTATTTGAGAAATATTAAACAGTTTGAATTATTATTTTTGGGGGGAAAAAACTTACCACTAGCTTCAGAATTTCATCCTGAATCCAAATATGAAATACTAAATTTTGCTGAGAGCTGCAATTTGAATTGAAATATACTAAATCTTGTTGAGCAGTGATTTGATATGAAAAATACTAAATCTGTCTGAGCAGTGATTTGATTTGAGAAATATAAAACAGTTTGAGTTATTCATTTTTTGGGGAAAAACTTACCACTAGCTTCAGAAAACACTTACCACAGCTTCACCCAAAACTAGTTTAAGTTATGACTAGGTCACTTGGATAAAAATCCAATTCTGTTGATGTTCCATTGGTATCAAATTAAAGTTTTTTAGAGTTTTGAATACTATTGAGCCAGGTTGCTCCTTACTTACAGTTTGCTATCACAAACTGTTTGAAACTAGATGCTCATAGTGCCAAAAAAAACTGTGTGTGGCATGCCAGCAGCATCGCAACATTTTGGCAGCAGCACCATGATTGATTGATTTTTGGGGATTTGGGGAACCAAATTTTTTTTTGTGCTGGCAGCATTTTAACACTTTGGTGGCAGTCAACTGGGCCTTTTATTGGCAGCATTCAGTTGATGCTCTGGCATGGCACCAGGGTCTAATACAAATACATACCACTAAATAAATTAGGTCACTTTAAAGTGACCTAGTTTCATAACTTAACCTAGTTTTGGGTGAAGCTGTACAAAATAGGTCTTCCCTGTTTAGTTTGTTCTTGATTCAGAACTAAGATACAGTTTAGAATTTGGACTTTGGTGATATTTAATCTAAAAGTTTGGAAAAAAATTCAAATTACTCAAATAGAAAAATATCATTTTCAACTGTTCTGATTTGTATATTGCCAGTTATTAGAAAATGTCTATGTGCCAGTCATGTGAAATGTCATACTATACTGCAATGAATGGATTTATAAATAATGATGAAGCAAACAACAACTTTTTCAAGACTCATGGTGTCTTACCATCAACAGTAATGTGACAAAGCTGCAATACACCATGCAACTATTATTCATCTGAAAATATGTGGAAATACAGCAAGAGCTATGTCATCCCAAAGACCAAAAAGAGAAGATTTTACAGCTATTCAGTATCTAATAGAAAAGGGAGTTTCTTGCATCAGGCCAGGATTAAGCCTCATCAAATCCTGATATTTGTAAATCACTTTCTGTTGGATCATTTCATTTCTAGTTGAGCATACATGTCCTAAATTGAGTCTTTTGGATCATTGCTAGGGGTCAATATGCCAGGAAAATTGTGTTTTTTTATTTTTATTTGATTCAGCTTCTATACTAAAAATATCAACGTTACATTTCAATCCATTACATTTTCTGTTGGATCAAATGGTTATTGAGGAACTCCAGATAAGTAAAAAAAAAACAAGCATTGACTGGAGGTCTTTTTACTCAGAAGTTCTGATGGCTTGGAAAATAAACCAAGAACCTATAGGAGGGCAGGGTGTTGAAGTTGAAATTGATGAAACTTTAATGGCAAGAAGAAAGTACCACAGTGGAAGGATTTCACAGCAAGTTTGGGTTTTTGGTGGAATAGAGAGAGAGCAAAAGAAAAATTATTGTACCCCTGACTGATGGCCAAGAAGGCCTCCAAAGAAACAAGGAAACTTTAAATCCTGTAATTAAAAAATATATTAAGCCTGGAAGTGCTATTTACAGTAATAAATGGGGACCTTATAGTACATTGTCCAGCCATGGATATACTCATTACCAAATCAATCATTCAGCCAATTTTGTTGATTCACAGGACTGTTCCATTCATACTCAAAATATAGAAAGTCTGTGGAGATGCTTCAGAAAGCACTCTAAAAGACCAGGGATGCAAACAGCATACATGGAGCAGTATGTGTTGCACTTGTTATTTCTCCAAAATTTTGAGCAAAAAGACTGACTTAATTTTTTTTTGAAGCTGCAAAGCTCTATCCCCCTGGAATCAATAGGGCCCCTAGAGCACCAGACAGTGACACCCCTAGTGCATCAGAAAGTGATGATGAAGAGTTAGATACAAGTGATTAGTTTGTTTACATTAAGTGCTATTTATCTGATATTTATAAAACTGTATATGTAGCTGTCATAAAGTGTTTGTTTGGATGAAAGAAGTTTTGCTGTTTTTAAAGAAGCTTAGAAGCAATTTTGAAAATAATTTGCAATGGAAATGAATGTCATATTTGGATTCAGGATGAAAAATCTGAAGCTAGTGGTAAGTTTTACCCAAAAAAAATGAATAATTCAAACTGTTTAGTATTTCTCAAATCAAATCACCACTCAACAAGATTTAGTATTTTTCATATCAAACCACTGCTCAACAAGACTTAGGCTATAGGCCTATTGAATTGCCACCATGACATTTCTGCAAAAAAAAACCCAGGAAAATTGAAGAAACTTAAAGAAGCTTAGAAGTAATTTTGAAAATAACTTGCAACAGAAATGAGTGTTATATTTGGACTCAGGATGAAATTCTGATGCTAGTGGCATGTTTTTTTTTTTTTTATCTAGCTGATTAGTCTGTTAATGTAAACCTTACCCAGGCCCTTTTAAGGGCTCAAGATGCAATTAGCCCCAGAAAAAAATTATTGAATTATGAAAGAGCATAAAAAAGACATCAAATAATGTTTTCACTTTCATCCTAGGCCTAGGCCTATCTAAATTTTTGCACCACTTAGAAATTTACTCCTTGAAGTTATATTCCAGAATTTTATTTTTCCATATAGTGTGGAAATAATCAAATAATACCATACTGTTTGCCACCTGGTGCTAAATTAAGGCTTTGTTGATGAAGTTTAAGCCATTGTAACAACCACAATGAATGTCTTCTTCTTCAGAGGAGTCTTAAGGCTACTCACCTCCTGCAACAAGAAAGTAGGAACATAAGATAATGGCAAATAAGGTCCATAAGGAAGGTAAACGAAGCCATCCTGGTTTTCTTAGCCTCAAATTTGGAGGCTCTAACACTAAAAATGGCAAAGCGTATAAGGATTCCATTTTGAAGTTTAGTCAGCTTCTTCGTAAAAAGTGTTTTCTGATTGTCAAAGAACAGAATCTGGAAGTCTATTATCTTTGGCCTTTGTTAGAAGAGTAAAGTCATTTTAACAATGATCTATAAAATAACTGGAAAATTCCAACTGATAACGGATTTTAATTGAATTTTTTCTGAAAGAAATTCAGTCATTTTTGAAAGATAGCCGTCACATTACTAAATTACAGATAGCTTAATATTGTTTTCCAAAATGCACAAGGCATAATGAATTAACCTTTTCCTTAAAGATTAGCATAAACAATCCAAAGACATTTGAGAGATTAAAATTTCTATTTGCCCTTTGGAGTGAAATAAAGTCAAATAATAGATTTGTTCAGCTCTTTTGCTGAAATAACAGCTATTTTATAATACAAAAAGTTTAGTTTGTCTTTATGTTTATGCCCGTGGCAAGTTTTGGATTACAAAAGTTCTGGATACACAAACTTAAAGCATGTAACAAAAATTTTGTTAAAAGTATACGTAGCACATTTAACATACCCAGTATAAAAAAAATATCAAAATTTCACAGAGAGAAAAAGTATATTATGTACTTTTTGTCTGTGGCTGGATTTATAAAGTTTAAGCTCACTTGGGATCAGTAGCCAAAGATAATCAAAAAACTTCTGTAGTTTAGAGTTACACGGTTACACAGACTCACTTTTCGTTGGAGAGTGTGATTTGGTTAGGTCTGTCAAATGGCATTCGCCTCAGGCCAGGCTTGATCTTTTTATTATTATAAAAGTTAGTAATTGTAAGACACGAGGGTTGAATGATTCCATATGTGTCTTAAGAGTCTGGGTTCCTTTTCCTTATTGAATATCCTTTGGGAAATTTCACCTGGCATAGTGATCACCTCTTTAACTACAGCCTGTTCCAATCATTTAAGGGCCTTTGGCTGCGAAGTTCTTCCATGGCTCTATGGCTGAGAAAATGTTGCAGGTCGTTGTCTTCAAAGACTATATCAGTGTTTGGTCTCCTGTTTGTCTTTGATTCGCAAGCTGTGCATAGAGGGTCTTCTCGCTATTGAGATAACACCCTTAAATATTTGTAGCTTGTCACTGTGCTTATATCAGCAAGCTTCGGTGTAGCAGTTAAAGACCCGTAGCCTCATGTGGAATGGTTTCATATCAATTTCAAATGCATTCCTCCTCTGTATTCCTTTCTATCCACTGAATGTCGCATTTTTAGAAGGGACTGTTAAGATAGGTTATAAATTTCGGAAATGATCTCACAACTTATCTTGGGTAGTTTTAGACAGAATCCTCGTAATTAGTTGGTAATTGTTCTGTTGAGAATTCCAAGGCTCGAGTTAGTTTTGGAGACTGCTAGTGTAGAATGTTTCGGGGAACTCAAAAGTGTTTTCTTTAATGACTCTTACAAGCCGTTCAGTGCAAATTAAGATTGGTGTGAGAGATGATACTTGGTGTTCCATAAATACTGAATTGATGCTGTGGGTTTGTGGGTTATTGCAGTAAAATAAATGGTGGTAGAGCTTAATACATTCAAAGCAAGGAGTCACTATCACCCCATGCATTAACAGGGTTGACGATAGACTGTAGCGAAGTTTTGTCGGCCATACCAAATAACTTTGACCCACCTGTGTAGAGGGTTGGAGAATTATTGACTTCAATGTCATATCATTAACACAGACGAAAAACAGTCTATGTCCCAGCATAGTTCCATGGACAGCGCAAATAATAAATTTGGATGTTTGGAATTAAGTACGTCTGCTGCCTGTACTGCAGAATCCGACGATCTGTCATCTGCCAGCCAAGGAATTTGTTAGTCAATCTTTTAATTCTTTATTGATTCCTGTTACTATAACTTATAACTCAACCGGTTTTTTGGAACTCATGCAATGCTTTGGCCAGATTCAAGCATATCAAATCAAAGGGAAGGATTTTGTCTAATAGATCAGCTCGTAGGCATCAGGGAGATTGCTCTGAACAGATTATCATAGGCAGCACAATGGTGCTGCCAAAGTAAAGAACGATGTTGGCAAAATGTATTATTTATTTATATATTTTTTTTTTGGTTAGTTGGTCTTAGACCAGGGCACTTTATATCGAAGGAGTTGTCGTAGCAACTTCGAAACTTCGTAGAAACTGATTGGAAGACAACTAACACCCCTTCCACGCCCGCCATTTCCCCAAACACATCCAATCAAAATTTGAGAGAGCCATTTTGATCAAGGTAATTGAAAGATCTAGGAATTAAATTTTTTTGAGGAGGACACTTCCCCCACAGTCCTCAGGGCAGGGGTTCTGATTTAAGCCCTTGGGGCATATAAGGTTTTTATTGAAAGCGTTGTCGTAGAAACTTCAAAAAAGGCTCATTCAATTGGAAATTCAAAGGGCTAGTGCCCGTTTTAATAGTCAAAAGTGATTGGAGAGCCACTAACTCCACTCTAACGCCCACCATTTCCCAAAACACATCCAATCAAAATTTTGAGATAGCTCTTTTGTTCAACGTAGTCGAAAGTTCTGGAAATTAAGTCGTTGAGGATGACAAACCCCCACAGCCCTCAGGGCGAGGCTTGTAAGTTATGCCCTGGGGGCATATAAGGTTTTTATTGAAAGCATTGTCGTAAATACTTCAAAGAGGGCTCATTCAAATGGAAATTGAAATGGCTAGTGCCCTTTTTAATAGTTGAAAGTGATTAGAGGGCGACTAACCCCCATCTCAAGCCCACCATTTCCCCAAAAACATGCAATCAAAATTTTGAGATATCAGTTTTGTTCAACGCAGTTGAAAGTTTTCGAAATTAGGTATTTGAGGACGATAGCTCCCCCTCAGAGCACTATGGACAAGGGCTGTAACTTATGCGTTGGGGACATATGAGGTTCTTATGGAAAGTGTTGTCGTAGAAACTTCAAAAAGGGCTCATTTGATTGGAAACTGAAAGGGCTAGTGTCATTTTTAATAGTCGAAAGTGATTGGAGGGCAGCTAACCCCCTCTCACACCCACCATTTTCCCAGACACATCCAATCGTAATTTTGAGACAGCCATTTTGTTCAACGTAGTTGAAAGTTTTGGAAACTATGTCTTTGAGGATGACAAACCCCCCACACCCCTCGGGGCAAGGGTTGTTAGTTATGCCCTTGGGACATATAAGGTTTTTATAGAAAGTATTGTCGTAGAAACTTCGAAAAGTGATCACGCAATAGGAAATTGAAAGGACTAGAGCCCTTTTTCATAGTCAAAAGTGGCTGGAGGGCAATGAACGTTCCTGTTTTTTTCTTTAAAAGAAAAAGTTTAAATGTTTTCTCTTTTACAACATTAAGAAACAAAAAATTAATTAAGATTTTAAGGAATAAATATCAGCATATGTATATTAAAATGATAATGCACATTTTTCTTCAGTAAATTCATTGGAATTTCTTCCGTAAAGTACAAATTATAATCTGGTTTTTAGAATGCATGGGGTTTAGAACCCAACTCATATTAATTTCTGCTGCTTTTGAGTTTGACTCTGTTATTTATTTTAACTTCTGTTTGTTTTGGGTTTCATTCATTTATTGATAATGATTTCCGATAGTTGTATGCTTGGTAATTATTTGATTCTATTTTTGTTCATTTTTGGTTTAATAGATTTCTTTACTGTTTTTTTGAAAAACTTTGTATTAATTAATTCTGGAAAGAAACCATGTTCCTTTTTCGAGATTAATTAAAAAAAAAACTTTCCAAAAAATAAGTTTTTCAAAGAAAAGTAAAGGCCATTTTAAACTTAAGCTCAGGAGATACAAATAGGCCTACCTGTTAAAATTCAAACTCAAAACGACCAGAAATTACTATTAAAGAATAAATGAAACCCAAAACGAACAGAAATTAAATAAGCAATCATAGAAAAAAACTTACAACAAGTAATAATATAAATGAATAAATAGATCTTAAAGCGAGTAATGCTTCGATTAAATATGAAAATCAAGCTTAAAACGAAAAAAAATATTTTGCTATTAAAGTGTAAATGAAACTTAAAACGAACAGAAATTAAATAAACAATCAATGCGAACAAACATACAATATATATTAATGTAAATGAATAATAAATCTTAAAACGAGTGAAACTTAAATTGAATATGGAAATCAAGTTTGAATCGAATAAATATAACTACAAACAAGAGTTTGGGTATCGCCTCACTGCAGAAGCCTATAACCTACTGCGTCATTGGCGCTTTACTGAAAACAATTCTTTGAAATATTTTCACTTTTGTAACTTTAAGAAATCAAAAATTAATTAAGATTTTAGGGAATAAATATCAGAATATGTATATTAAATTGACAACGCAAAATTTTTTTCAGTAAACTCATTTGAATTTTTTTTCAGTAAAGTAAAAATTATATTCTGGCTTTTAGAAAGCAGAGGGGTTTTGAACCCTACTCACATTAATTTATGCTCGTTTTGAGTTTGACTCTAATATTTATTTTTATTTTTGTTCGTTTTGGGTTTCATTTATTTATTGATACTGATTCGGGGTAGCTGTATGCTTGGTAGATTATATGACAGTCCGGACGCCAGGTGTTGAAAATGTGAACCATAGCACGATGGAATGGGGCTGCTACGAGAATTAGCCTACCCTCCACCCCCTAAATTGACCATGCGGATTCAAAAATACCAATGGCGCTTGCTTGCGAGTGGTGGAACACTCCGAAACTTGACATTTTATTATATTTTGGAGTTTCATGCAAGAAAATACATGTTCCACAAAGTTTGAGATGCAGTTTTCCGCTCAAATAGAAATGCCTAGAAGCCATAGAATGTTTTCATAACAAACTAACACGATTAGTTAAAAAAAAATGGCACAGTTAAAAAAATGGCAAAACTATATGAGTCTTGAACAGTCTTGGAGATTTTTTTTCACTGTAATGTTTATTTTCATTTTCAATGCTGTAAGAACTGGAAAATAATAAATTTGTAATATACGAGTAATTCGTTTTCAGTGAAGCACCAATGACGCAGAAGACTTTAGGTTTTTACAGTTAAAGAAGGGGGCTGTATCCAGATTCTGCTTGTAGTGAAACTATATTTGTCTTGACTAATCTTGAAAAGAACTAATAAATTAAACAGAATATTTGATGCCTATTGATATTAATTGCTAAAAGCTCATCGGTTCAAAATTTTCCAGTAATTTCAATATTCATTTTCAATATTAAGTACAAAAGAAAACATTTGCAATATAATTCGTTTTCAGTAAAGCGCCAATGACGCAGTAGGTTTTAGGCTTCTGCAGTGAGGCGATACTAAACTCTTGTTTGTATTTTTCTTTATTCGATTCAAACTTGATTT
Source organism: Artemia sp. Qi Xiang Cuo (assembly GCF_049724085.1). NCBI lineage: Eukaryota > Metazoa > Arthropoda > Branchiopoda > Anostraca > Artemiidae > Artemia > Artemia sp. Qi Xiang Cuo. Next base: position 60,934,908 of record NC_142805.1, read on the forward strand.
GCATATTCAATTTTGGTTTCACTCGTTTTAAGATTTATTTATTCATTTACATTAATATATATTGTATGTTTGTTCGCATTGATTGTTTATTTAATTTCTGTTCGTTTTAAGTTTCATTTATACTTCAATAGCAAAATATTTGTTTTCGTTTTAAGCTTGATTTTCATATTCAATCTAAGCATTACTCACTTTAAGATATATTTAATCATTTATATTATTATTAGTTGTATGTTTTTGCTATGATTATTTCATTGGTTTCTGTTCGTTTTGGGTTTCTTTTATTCTTTAATAGTAATTTCTGATCATTTTAAGTTTGAATTTTAACAGGTATTTATATCTGCTGAGCTTAAGTTTAAAATGGCCTTTACTTTTCTTTGAAAAACTTATTTTTCGGAAAGTTTTTTTTTTAAATTAATTTTTGTTCGTTTTTTATTGTAAAAAGTTTCAATTTTTTATAGCATGGGTGGGGGGGTGCTTACTGTCCGATTATTCTTGACTTTAAAAAACGGATCTAGAAATTTCAATTTAAATCGAATGAGGCTTTTTTAAAAGTCTATACGATTACCTCTTTGATAAAACCATATATATGAACAATAGACAGCTTGCATAACTTGTGGACAGCGATTGACAACAATGAATGGATTGAAAAAATAGCTCCAATAATGAGGTTTAGACTATTTCACTTGCTGACACAAAGGGATCAAGACTGTTTGGAATTGACCTTAATAGGAATTTGTGTGCCAAAGCAATTTTGCATCTATTACAGAGTATGTATTTTGACCTTATAATTGGATAATTATAATAGATTTCCTATGTGTTCTTCCCATACAAAACCCCTTCCCATAAGTTATAAACCCCCCTTAATAAGTTATGCCCCAGGGCATTAATTACAGTGCCTCTCCCTGGGTACTGGTAAGCCATGTTAACGCCAGAGTTTTTTATTATCATGAGTTTAAACCGTTTTAATAAATGTATGTCTACAAATGTGGATCTAACGTATTTAAGGCGTAAAGGACGGAGGGAAACGAACAGTACTCCGATATTGTTTGACTCTCAAAAAGTGAACAAAAACTTTTAATTTTCAATCAAATGAGCCCTCTCTAAAGTTTATACGAGCATCCCTTCCATAAGAAATAATATTAAGGATTAGAAAAATACTTAAATTACAACCCTTGCCCTGAGGGCTTTGGGGGAGTTGTAATCCTTAAAGACCTAATTTCTAGAACTTACGTTTAATAAAATGGCTGTCTTAAAATTTTGATTGGATGTGTTTGGGGAAAAGGTGGGCTTGAGAGGGGGGTTAGTTGCCCTCAAATCACTTTTGACTATTAAAAAGGGCACTAGCCCTCGGAATTTCCAATCAAATGAGCCTTTTTTGAAGTTTCTACGACGAATGGAGGCGAATGGAGTTCGTCCGGACTGATGCAGACCTTGTCTGCTGACCATGTGCCTCTGGATATGGGGTCATCCCCGAACTAAACACTCCGATCAGGGTGGCTGCAACCTCATGTGGCGGGTGGAGCCCACCCCGGGAATCTCAGTATCTAGGTTAAACCTATCTCTAATCAGATTCCAGGCCTTGGGTCGGTTGGGCTAGCGACCCTCCACCTGAAAATCAAGTGCTACGCAAAGTGATTACATAGCCTCGGATCCGGACCTCCTTTTAAGACCTCAACCTACGCGTGTCAACGGACATGCTGACGACGTCAGAAAGACTGACAGACTGAACTTTCTAGACCAAAGGGGGCTTCGAATAGCCACCTGGAATGTTTTGAAACTGAATGCACCAGCATCAAAGAACCTACTTTCTCAAGAACTTCGTAAGAATAAAGTGGCGATTGCAGGTCTCACAGAAACCCGTCTTACTAGAAGTGGAGAATAGCGAATAGGCGATAATTACTCGTTAGTCTGGTCTGGAGGGAGCATGAGAAGAAATGGTGTTGGTCTCGCACTAAACGGCCGTGCAAAAAAGGCCTTACTCTTGCACGAAGCTGTATAGGGCAGAATAATGAAGGCCCGCTTTGGGCACAAGCATGGCAAGATGACAATTTTTTTATGCTATGCCCCGACCAACGATTTCGACGACGTAACCAAGGAAGAGTTCTACTCTGCTCTGTCCAGATGTCTGTCAACAGTTTCCCCCACGATGTCACTGTTCTTCTCGGTGACTTCAATGCTACAGTGCGAGATGATATGGGTGTTTGGCGTGGCACAATTGGACCTGTATCCCCCGCCCCACTGAACGACAACGGCCTTCACCTACTCGAACTTTGCCGATCCCATGAACTTGTGATCGCAAACACCTACTTTCAACGTAAGACTATCCACCAGTACACTTGGTATAGTAGCGACGGTCGCACAAAGAAGATGATTGACTACGTCATTATTTCTAAACGCTGGAGATCATCGCTGAAGAACCGCAGAACTTACAGATCAGCAGAGCTCGGAAATGCAGATCACAGGCTTGTATGTGCTGATGTCCAGCTTCGCCTCCATGCACAGCGATCGGAAAGAAAACCAGTAGCAGTGGATATTGGGAAACTAAAGGAGCCATATACTCGCCAGAAGTATAGTGTTGAGATATCAAATCGCTTTGAGCTCCTGGGCACACTCAACAACAGCGAAGACGCCTGGAAGTATTTTAAATCACAGACCAGCGAAGCAGCACAGCTGGTGCTTGGCAAGCGAAGTTTCCCGAAGAAATCGTGGCTAACTGACGAAACACTGCAGGTCATAGAGCAAAGGCGGAGGGCAAGACTTCTTGGGGACATGGCCACCTATCGAAGGCTCAATGGAGTGCGGAACAGACTTATTCACCGAGACTGAACTCAGTTTGTTGCAAGGAAAGCCGATGAAATCGAACTAGCAGAAAAAAGAAAGACATGGGTAGCCTGTTCAAGCACCTCCACGATCTCACAGAAAATAAAACACCAGCATTGGGACCCGTCCTATCCAGGGATGGGACACTTCTCTCTGATGAGGGTTCTTGTCTCGAGCGGTAGAAGGACCACTTCTGCTCACTCCTGAACAACACTAGCCCATCTATGCCTCCTACTGATAGTCCCAGCCAACCTGGCAGTCCAAGATCCGAAACAGATGCTCCTCCAGACGAGCCATTCAGCCCCTCAGAAATTGGAAATGCAGTAAAAAGGCTCAAGAACAATAAAGCTGCTGGTATTTGTGGCCTGAGTGCGGAGCTGCTAAAATATGCAGGTCGTGTTATGCTCCTGTTTCTCCAAACCCTGTTCTCTACAATCTGAAAAACCGAAATAATTCCCGAACATTGGCAGAAGGGTGTCATTATCGCTTTATGGAAGAGGAAAGGCTCTAGAAGCGACTGCTTGAACTACCGTGGAATAACCCTACTGTCTGTCCCGGGAAAACTTTTCTCAATGGTCCTGTTAGATCGATGTCGAAATATCATTCGTAAAATCCGGCGACCGGAGCAAGCTGGTTTCATGTCGGACCGTTCCACCATCGAGCAGATTTTTACGATCCGACAAATCATAGAAAAAGCCACGGAGTTCCGACAAAAAGCTTTTTTTACCTTCGTCGACTTCCGTGCTGCATTCGACTCAGTGGACCGAGAAGCTCTTTGGCGGATTCTAGAATTGACAGGCCTCCCTAAGAAATACTGCAGGCTCTTCAAAGCTCTACACCATGGGACGGAGAGCTGTGTTCAAGTGAACGGCCGCCGCAGCCCGTTCTTCCAAATCACGACAGGAGTGCGCCAAGGATGTGCAGTTGCCCCAGAGCTCTTTAATGTCATCATAGACTACGTTATGACAAGAACTACTTCACATCTCAGCTTTGGACTCAAGTTTGGAGATCGTGTCATTACAGATGCTGATTTTTCTGATGACTTTGGCTATTCTGGCGGACTCCATGGAGCAGTTGCTGGAAGCCCTTCGAATCCTACGAGAAGAGGCTGCAAAAGTATGACTGCAGATAAACTAGACTAAAACAAAAATTATGGCCATAGACCCATTCTCCCCTGCTGCTAATCTTTCAGTTAGCCTGTATAGCACCACTAGAATCGAAGTTGTCCAAAGGTTCACTTACCTGGGCCCCATAATTTCTTCAGATGGCTCACTTCTTTCTGAACTACAAGCGAGAATATCAAAAGCGTCTTCTGCCATAGGCAGACTGAACCGTCACCTCTGGTGAAAACCGAACATCAGTCGCACTACGAAGCTGCGGATTTTCAACGTCCTCGTCAGTTCTGTGATACTCTATGGAGCTGAGACGTGGCAAGCTTCAGCCACAACCCTCAAGGCAATTGATGTCTTTCAGTCGAAGAGCCTGAGGAGGATCGAAGGTCTACGATGGTTCGACTTTGTCAGCAATGAGAAGCTGCTGCAGCTCACCAAGCAGTCTCGGTTTTCGACCCAAGCAGCCGAGCGAACACTACGATGGTTCGGACACCTACTTCGAATGCCTCCACACATGCCTGCGAAAACGATCCATGACTTCGACCCTGTCAAAGCCGGTTGGAAGCGACCTCGCGGCCGACCGAAGAAACGATGGTCTGACAGCCTGTCCGAGTTCCTGGCGATGGCAAATATCAGGTTGAGCGATGTGCAAACGCTTGCCATGGACCGAAGTGGATGGAGGAGGCAGACGTCACTCTCTACGCCGAGCAGCGCCCGGCAGGAGACATAAGTCAAGTAAGTCAAAAGTCAAGAATAACTTAAAACCCTTGCCCTGAGGGTTGTGGGGGATTGTCCTCCTCAAAAACATATTTTCTATCTTTAAATCAACTAGGCTGAACAAAATGGCTAACCCCAAAGTTGAAGGGGAGTTGTGGGGTTAAAGGATGGGCGTGGGGGGAGGGGCCTAGTTGTCCACAAATCACTTTTGACAATTAAGAATGGCACTAGTCATTTGAATTTTCAACTTAATGTGCCTGTTTTGAAGTTTCTAAGACAAAGCCTTCTATAAAAACCTTAAATGCCCCAAGGCCACAACTTAAAACTCTTGCCCTGGGGGCCGTGAGGGAGTGTCCTCCCCCAAAACCATATTTTCTATCTGGAAATCAACTACACTGAACAAAATGACTATATCAAAAGTCTGATTGGAGTTGTTTGGAGAAATGATGGGCGTGGGGGGGCTAGTTGCCCTCCAATCACTTTCGACTATTAAAAAGGGCACTAGCCCTTTAATTTCCAATCGAATGAGCCTGTTTTGAAGTTTCTACGACAATGCCTTCTACAAAAACCTTATATGCCCCCAGGGCATAACTTAAAACCTTTGCCCTGATGGTTGTGGCGGAGTGTCCTCCTCAAAAATATATTTTCAATCTGGAAATCAACTACGCTGAACAAAAATTGCTATCTCAAAATTTTGATTGGATGTGTTTGGAGAAATGATGGGCGTGGGGGGAGGGGGGCTAGTTACACTCCAATAACTTTTGACTATTAAAAAGGGCACTAGCTTTTGAATTTCCAATCGAATGAGCCTGTTTTGCAGTTTCTACAACAACGCCTTCTATAAAAACCTTATATGCCCCCAGGGCATAACTTAAAACCCTTGCCCTGAGGGTTGTGGGGGAGTATCCTCCTCAAAATATATTTTTATCTGGAAATCTACTACGCTGAACAAAATGGCTATCTCAAAATTTTGTTTGGATGTGTTTGGTGGAATGATGGGCGTTAGGGGGGGGGGGCTAGTTTCCCTCCAATCATTTTCGTCTATTAAAAAGGGCACTAGAACTCTCGATCTCCAATCGAATGAGCCCCCTTTGAAGCTTCTACGATGACCCCTTCCATATGAAGTGCGTCTGGGGAAAAAAAAAAATAATAAAACATGGGAGCCGTATGGCCTTTAATATAGGCAACGCTACAGCGTTGCCTCTGATATTATCATTTTTGTAAAGATGTTGGAGAAGTGTATCATTGACTTCCAAGTACTCTTACGACAGCTAAAGCGAGGTTGATAGGTTATAGTTCTTCGTCTTTCCGTCCCCCCTCCTTTTGAAGATGGATGTGATGTAGCCTACAATATTTTTTCTTGAAAAGGGTCTTCCTTGAAGTTTAGGTATTTCTGAAATAGTTTGGCCAGTGAGGGGCGATCTCTCTATCTGATTCTTTAGCAGCCATAGGTTATGCTGGTCAGAACTAGCAGTCTAGTTAGTGCCAAGACCTCCTTGGCAGTAGGAATCCTTGGTACTTGGCACTTGGCTCCTTGGCACTTAGGACTATAGACATAACTATTTTTTGACTATAGACATAATGACTTTAATAAAAGCCTTAGCTTCAGAATGGTAAGATTTTGGTTTGATGGAGGAGAACTTTCAGGTTCAGAGGTGAAAGATAATGTGAATTGATTGTTGAGAAGGCCGGTTAAACTTTGGGTGGCCATGATTTTAGTTTCCATTGGCTGTAACCAGGCTTTTATTAGTACTCCAGCTGTCATTTTTGCTAGAAGCATGTTTCAAATTTTTTTTGGATTGAACTTACTTTCAGTTGGCTATTCTCAACCCAAAATTATGATAGAGTTGTTTAGCCAGGCTCATTAACTTATTTTGAGCTATGTCCAATCCTTTACAATGACCGGATCTTACCAGCCTGAAGTAATAGCTCATCGCCCATCGCCCTGGCCATCGCCCTATGTTCAGTGTTACCAGGTTTTGAATAACATCCTTCGGTGATCGCCCAATCTATCAAATTGAGTACAGTGTTGCCAAATTTTGTCTCCTATAACCTAAAGGACTATTAAAAATACGTTAACACAACTACTTCAGAGCAGAGGAGTTTCTAATGGGTCAGATACTATTTTTAGGGATTAAACCATATTTGCTTGACTAGTAGCTCATTTTAAAGCCCTTTTTTCTCTGATTCATAATATATGCTTCTTATCGCCTTTAAAAGTCTCGAATTAAATTTATTTCCCAAATAAAGCTTTTCTAAGAAATTCAAAATCCTTGTCTTTGTTTTTGTCTTGGCTTGTCTTTCGATGGCATTGCTTTGGCTTATTATGCCCTATACAGTGTTCTTATGAAGTGAAAATAATAGCCCTCACATTTTTCATAAAATTCAATATTTTTTTTCGTTACTACAACTCTTTGCGACTTTCTTATTTAACCAGGGCGATTTTCTTATCGCCCTAGTTTTAAAATTTCATCTATAAGGTCAAAGAATCAGAAAAAGGCTCCTATTATTGTCAAAAACGTGGAGTGCTGTCATCAGACAGATGAGACGTTTAAATAAACTGTCAATTGCCACAAATAGGAGCAAAATCATAATTAGCTTGCAGCAGAGGAGGTTCTAAGGGGTCAGAAACTATTTTTTGGGACTAAACTAAATCTGCTGCAATAGCAGATCATTTTAAATCCATGTTTCCCTTATTCTTAATATAGACGTCATATCAAATTTAGAATTATTGGATTCAATTTTTTTCCCAAATAAAGTTTTTCTGAGAATGTCAAAATCCTCGTCTTACAAAAAAGCGTTCGATGGCCTTGCTTTGGCTAATTATGCCCTATACAGTATTTTTATGGAGTGCAAAACGATAGCTCTTAGCTTTGTCATAAAATTCAATATTTCCTTCGTTGCTACGACTCTTTGTGACTTTTTTAGTTAACCGTGGTAATTTTCTTATCGCCCTAGTCCTATGATTCTATTTATATGGTCAAAAAATTAAGAAAAGACTCCTATTCTTGTCAAAACACCGAGTGCTATCATCAGAACGATGAGACGTTTCAAATGAGTTGTCACTCGCCATAAACCGTAGCACAATCACAATTGGCTCACGTCAAAGGAGATTCTAAGGGGTCAGACACTATTTTGGGGGATTAAACCATATCTGCTTGACTAGTAGCTCATTTTAAAGCCCTTTTTTTTCTCTTATTCATAATATATACGTCTTATCGCGTTTAAAAGTCTGAAATTCAATTTAGTTCCCAAATAAAATTTTTCTAAGAGATTCAAAATCCTTGTCTTACAAAAAAGCTTTCGATAGCATTGCGTTGGCTTATTATGTCCTACTAATTAAAAAAAACTTTTTCCACAAAAGATGTTTTTCAAAGAAAAGTAAAGAACTCTATACAACCAAAAATGAGCATAAATAGAATCATACAATTTACCAAGCGTAAAACTACCGCAACTAAACATATATAAATAAATGAAACCCAAACCGAACAGAAATTACAATAAATAACCGACTCAACTCAAAACGAGCAGAAATTAAAATAAGTTGGGCGCAAAAACCCTATGCCTTTCCAAGGCCAGAACAAAATTTCCACTTTACTGAAAAAATATAAATGTTTTTACTTTTATAACTTTAATAAATCCAATAGTATTAACATTTTGATAACTAAATATCAGTATATGTATATTAAACTGACAATGCACATACCTCCTCTAGTTGACCTGAAATGGAAAACTTGACACCATTCGTAAAACAATCTGTTTACTTTCTTTGATAGCTTGGATACACTTACGCTAGTTTGATTTGGTTGAATTTTAAGAGCAGAAGCAGCCCTGAAAGATTGAAAATAATACCTTGAGTCTTTCTTGGGATACTGCTGAGATGCCTTTTTGGAAATTAGCATTAACACAGTGAATTTTGATTTAATATTACGCCAAAATTTATTTTTTAAAGATATTGGGCAAATGGGAGGGTGGGGATGGGAGGTTGGGAGTGGAAGGGGGATTAGTTGCCCTCCAATCACTTTCGACTACTAAAAGGGCATCAGCCCTTTCTATTTTCAATCGAATGAGCCCTTTTCGAAGTTCACATGACAATTCCTTCTATACGAAGTGCCCTGGTCTAAACAACAACAACAACAAAAAATAATACATAATACCCAAATCGATATTTACTATAAAAATGTCAAGCCCTCCAATCACTTTCGACTATTAAAAAGGACACTAGGCCTTTCGATTTTCAATCGAATGAGCCCTTTTTGAAACGACAACGCTTTCCTTAAACACCTTATATACCCCCAGGGCATAAATTACAACCCTTACCCCAAGATCTGTTAGGGTGGTTGTCATCCTCTAAGACCGAATTTCCAGAACTTTCAACTACGTTAAACAAAATAGCTATCTCAAAATTTTGATTGGATGTGTTTGGGGGAAAAGTGAGCGTGAGAGGGGCGTTAGTCGCTCTCCAATCACTTTCAACTATTAAAAATGGCCCTAGTCCTTTCAATTTCCAGTCAAATGAGCCCTTTTGAAGTTTCTACGACAAAAATTTTAACGACAATTCTTATGTGCCCCCAAGGCATAACTTACAACCCTTGCCCTGAGTGCTGGGGGAGGGTGTCATTATCAAAGACCTAATTTCCAGAACTTTCTACTACGTTGAACAAAATGGGTATCTGAAAATTTTGATTGGATGTATTTGGAGGAGTGGTGGGCGTGAAAAGGGGGCTAGTTACCCTCCAATCACTTTCGACTATTACAAAGGGCACTAGCCCTCTCAATTTCGAATTGAATGAGCCCCTTTTGAAGTTTTACGACAACTCTATCTATAAAAAACTTATACGCCCCAAGGGCAGAACTTACAACCTTTGCCCTTGGGGCTCTGAGGGGTTTTTCATTCTTAAATACAGAATTTCCAGAACTTTCAACTACGTTGGACAAAATGGCTATCTCTAAACTGTGATTGAATGTTTTTAGGGAAATGGTGGGCGTCAGAGGGGGGTTAATTACTCTTTACTCACTTTCGACTATTAAAAAGGGCAATTTCAATTTCCAATCAAATGAGCCCTTTTTAAAATTTATATAACAACTTTCTATATAAACTTTATATGCCCCTAGGGCTAATATTACAACCCTTGCAGTGAGGGCTCTGAGGGGGTTATCATCTTAAAAGACCTAATTTCAAGAAATTTCAACTACGTTGAACAAAATGGATATCTCAAAATTTTCATTAGATGTGTTTGGGAAAATGGTAGGCGTCACAGGGGCGTTAGTCGCTCTCCAATCACTTTCAACTATTAAAAAAGGCACTAGCCCCTTCAATTTCCAATTGAATTAGCCCTTTTGAAGTTTCTACACTTTCAATGAAAACCTTAGATGCCCCCATGGCATAGCTTACAACCCTTGCCCTGAGGGCTGTGGGGGGGGTTGTCTTCCTTAAAAACTTAATTTCCGAAACTTTCAACTACGTTGAATAAAATGGCTATCTAAAATATTGATTGGATGTGTTTGAAGAAAAGATGGGTGTGAGAGGGGGGTTAGTTGCCTTCAAATCGCTTTCGACTATTAAAACGGGCAATAGTCCTTTGAATTTCCAATCGAATGACCCCTTTTTATAGTTTCTACGACAAAAATTTCAATAAAAACCTTATATGCCCCCAAGGCATGGAGGGAATGCCCCGCTCAAAGGTATAATTTCCTGAACTTTCGACTGCGTGGAACAAAATGGCTATCTTAAAATCTTTATTGGATGTGTTTGTGGAAATGGTGGGTGTGGAAGGGGTGTTAGTTGCTTTCCAATCACTTTCGACTAATAAAAAGGGCACTAGCCATTAGTAGGAATCTAGTTATTACTCGTGATGGGCACCACTGCTGCCATCTATAATCGAGTCTAACAGTAGAAGATCACGTGTCTCTTTTAAGGTCAGCCATGGAACTTGGAAATACTGCGGGGAAAATGCACATGCGCACTGAATACTAACGGGAAAATATTATTGATCCACGAAGGGGACAAAATCAGACTAGATTTCTGGAAAACTGATTTAAATGGTCGCCAATGTTGAAAGTCTGACGGGAAATTCTAATGTATCATGAGGACGTTAAGAAACAATATGGCTTCTCTGCTTTAGTGTCAGAGATAAATTAATATTCTATTTTTAAATATGGCTTCTCTGGTCTTTAGCGTCAGAGATAAATTAATATTATTTCGAAACCTTAATAATTTAACTAGGAACACCTTAGATTTTTTCAGAAATTCAAATGAGATACAAGACAGTTTGAATATGTTTAACACAGGAAATGGTTTCCTGGGAATTTTAAATGTGACAGCGCAGGGACGCCAAAACAAAGGAACATTCAGAAATTACGTTAAGGGGATTATTTGGGCGAAACAAATTAATCGATATTTTAGGGATTATTTGGGCGAAAAAGTTTGAGACATTTTTGAGAATGATTTGGGATGAATTTTGTGGTCGTTATAATACATAAGTTCCATTTGAACAGTGTTGCAAGGTCTCCAACCCCAACCCCCAAGGGCCCCCCTCCACACAACTTTTTGTCCCCCCCCCCCATTTTTTAATACTTTTTTTGCGCCCTTGAGACACAGAGGGCCCAACCTCCCCCCAACGTTTCGGGCCCCTCCCCCCAACTTTTTAGGCCCCTTCACCCATTTTCTTTTACTTTTTTTTACTTTTTTTGAAGTTTTTTTTATCTGGTTTTTATTATTTTTTTAACATGATATATTTTTTCAACTTTTTTTACATGTCTTAGAATGAGATGAAACATACTTAAAGAATAAGAAATCCCCATTTAATGTTTTCCAAACTCAAAATGTGAGTGGCGTAGATATGTTAGTCATGACCTTTACTATTAGAAAAATAATGTTTGTATTATCACTTTTTTTTGGGACTGAATTTTTTTTAACTGAAATTATTCAATTTTTCTTACGTATCTTAAAATGACATGAAATATGCTTACGGCTCTACCAATCGTACTATATGCTTGCTCAGAGACATGATGCGGCTTTCCCACTGATACTCTATGGCCGGTTATCGACACTATCTAGTTTATTGCATGTATAAAATTAGTATTTTTTACGCAGTGGAACGTTAAACACATAAGTCATATCTTTAAAAAAGTGAAGATGGAGCATTTTAAGAAAGTGTATTCACATGATAATGTTGTTGTAGCATTGAATGCCGACAAGGAGACGTATTTAAACTATGAAACAAGTACAAGTAGTAGCACTATCAGAAACGTATGCGTGTGTTGTCATGACACTAAGGAATTAAATTTCTTTGGAGTGCCAAAAAATTTCCATTGTACAAATGGTGGATATGTGAAAGTATCATTTCCAAAGAAGTTAGTACTCAAAAAGAATGCCAACATAAAAATAATAGTTGATGAAGAGGGGTATCTTCTTGCTAATGCTTCTGGTAACCTGCTAGCTGTTGATAGAACCTATAGTCATCTTTTATATGAGCATTAAAATGAAAGCAAAGGGGAAAAGAAAGGTGTACTCTTCTACTAATACCATAAACCATATCATGTCTACATGCCGGAACTGTTACCTGTGTAGAAATAATGTGATAATAAACAGTGAAACTGCCAGAAAAATAAAAAGGGCATTGACAGAAAATATCACTAAGGAATAAAAAGATGAATCGATGAAAAACAAAGTGCCAAAAACTTTACATACACCATTGATCAAACAGTCAATGAACCAAATAATACCAAAGACGAAACGCATATTGAGCCTGTCGATGACACACCAGTAAAAATTGTGTATGAGTCAAAATGGAATGATGATTATTCTTCTAATTACGAACTAAGAAAAGACAATAGCTACAGTATCAAGAGAGAACATGGTGAACTATTTTATGGAACAGATTAAAAATGTCCAATGTTATTCATTGATATTAATAATGCATAATAATGTATCTACCATATATTTACATAAATATCATACATGTCATTACTTCATTAAAAATATGTTATCTATTACTTTGTTATACTCCCATTATTTCTAGGTAACGCTAGCAGATTCATAGAGGTTTGATTAGAAACTAAAATAGATTAACAGATCACAAATCCAGACGAACAGACAAAGAGAGTGAGAAACACATACAAATACGTAGATTCAGACACACAAACCGAGAAAGACATGCACTGGAACAAGCAAACACCCGCTCAGACACACAAGCAAAAAGAGGGAGAGACACATACAAATATATAGATTCACATATACAAACCGAGAAAGACAGACACTTCGGACATACAAACCAACAAAGCAAACACCGGAACTTGCAAACACCAACCCAGACAAACAGACAAAGTGAGTGTGAAACACATACAAATATATAGATTCAGACATACAAACCAAGAAAGACAGGCGCTGGGATAAGCAAACACCCGCCCAGACACACAGTCAAAGAGAGTGAGAGACAAATACAAATAAATAGATTTAGATATTACAAACAGAGAAAGACAGGCACTTTAGACACACAAACCGAGAAAGACATGCACTGGAATAAGCAAACACCCGCCCAGACACACAAGCAAAAACAGTCAGCGACACATACAAACACAAAGATTCACACATACAAACCGAGAAAGACAGACACCTCAGACATACAAATCAACAAAGACAAACACTGGGACTTGCAAACACCAACGCAGACAAACAGACAAAGAGAGTATGAAACACATAGAAATACATAGATTCAGACATACAAACGGAGAAAGACAAGCAGTGGGACAAGCAAACACACGCCCAAACACACAAGCAAAAAAAGTGAGAGACACATACAAATACAAAGATTCAGATATACAAACCGAGAAAGACAGCTGAGTTCTTTATGTCTTTGTGAAATAATGAACTGAAGTGGAAGATTTTTGTTTCCTCTGGAGAAATTAGTATTGAAGTGTGTTCTTTGGTAAAGTTCAGAATAGGAGCTTGAACTTTTCTTCACTTACTTGAGAAAATTTAAAATTGAACTAGAACTTTATATATTCCAGGAAAATATTCACAAGTATGGTATTAGTTTTTCTATCTTCCACCGAAAAATTTAAAATTGAACTTTAAATTTCTTTATGTCTGTGTGAAATAAGGAACTGAAGTTGAAGATCTTTATTTTCTCTGGAGAAATTTAGAATTGAAGTGTGTTCTTTGCTAAAATTCCGACGAGAACTTGAACTTTTCTTCGCTTCGTTGAGAAAATTTGGAACAGTATTTTTGATTTTTCATCTCTTCGAGACAGATCTGAATTAAGTGGAAAATTTTTATATTATTTGGAAAAAATAGAAATGATCAATGACTAATTTCTTTTTCATTGAGAAAATTCAGAAGAGAACTTGAACGTTCCTTGACTTCGTTGATAAAATTTAAAATTGAACTAGAACTTTTTATCTTCCATGAAAATATTCACAAGTATGGTATTACTTTTTCCATCTTCCACCGAAAAATTAGAATTGAACTTTAAATTTCTTTATTTCTTTGTGAAATAATGAAATGAAGTGGAAGATTTTTGTTTTCTCTGTAGAAATTAGAATTGAAGTGTGTTCTTTGGTAAAATTCAGAAGAGAACTTGAATATTCACAATCAAAGTATAACTTTTCCAATCTTCTATGAAAAATTTTGAACAGAACTTTAAATTTTTTTCATCTCTATGTGAAAAGTCGGAACTGAATTTAAGAAAATTTAGAATTAAAGTGAAACTTTTTATCTTCACTGAAAATAATCACTATCATAGTATAACTTTTCCTATCTTCTAAAGAAAAATTTAGAACAGAACTTTAAATTTTTTATGTCTTGGTGAACTTAAAACTGAAGTGGAAGCTTTTTATTTTCTCTGTAGAAATTAGAATTTAATTGTGTTTGTTGGTAAAATTCAGAATAGAACTTGAACTTTTATATCTTATATGAAAAATTTGGAATATTATTGTAAATTTTTCATCTCCTTGAGAAAAATCTGAAGTGAAGTGGAAAATTTTTATATTATTTTGGGAAAATAGAATTGATCAATAACTTATTTCATTTTCAATGAGAAAATTCAGAATCGAAGTTGAACTTTTCTTCTTCCGAGAAAATATATTGAACAGAACTTTAAATTTTTTCATCTCTTTGAGAAAGGTCGGAACTGAATTTAAGAAAATTTAAAATTAAAGTGAAACTTTTTATCTTCATAGAAAATAATCACACTCAAAGTATAACTATTCCTATCTTCTAAGGAAAAATTTAGAACTGAACTTTAAATTTTTTAATGTCTTGGTAAACTTAAAACTGAAGTGGAAGCTTTTTGTTTCCTCTTGAGAAATTAGAATTGAATTGTGTTCTCTGGTAAAATTCAGATTAGAACTTGATCTTTTCTATCTTCTAAGAAAAATTTGGAACAATATTTTAAATTTTTTCATCTCTTTGAGAAAAATCTGAATTGAAGTGGAAAATTTTATATTATTTTGGGAAAATAGAATTGATCAATAACTTATTTCATTTTCATTGAGAAAATTCAGAATCGCAGTTGAACTTTTCTTCTTCCGGGGAAATATTTGGAATAGAACTTTAAATCTTTTCATCTGTTTGAGAAAGGTCGGAATTGAATTTAAGAAAATTTAGAATTAAAGTGAAATTTTTTATCTTCATGGAAAATAATCACAATCATAGTATAACTTTTCCTATATTCTACGGAAAAATTTAGAAGTGAACTTTATTTTTTTTATGTCTTGGTGAACTTAAAAGTGAAGAGTAAGCTTTTTATTTTCTCTGGTGAAATTAGAATTGAATTGTGTTCTTTTGTAAAATTCAGAAGAGAACTTGAACTTTTCTATCTTCTATGAAAAATTGAGCCTGCTAGTAGTATCATTATCTCTAAAATTATTTTTCTTACATCTCTGACCTTTTTAATAGATATTCTGAACGTTTGACGTTCTAGCGTACCCTAAAAATAATGAACACTTAACAAAATAATGCATAAGATATTTTTAATGAAATAAGGACATATAGAATAATGATATAAAAATATGTTAAATACATTATTATACATTATTAGTACACTTGCGCTTCACTTTCCGTCAATTCATCTTTATATTCATTGATGATATTGTCTGCTAATGTCCTTTTTATTCTGCCTGCGATTTCACTGTCTATTGTCACATTATTTTTACATAGATAGCAGTTTTGGCACATTGACATGATATGATTTATGATGTTGATGCAGCTGTATGCTTGTCTTCTTTTTCCTTTTGCTTTCATTCGAATGCTAACACCGGAAGAATTGCGATAAGATCTATCAACGGCTAACATGCTACCAGAACCATTAGCTAGAAGTTGTCCCTCTTCATCAACTATTATTTTTAAGTTGGCATTCTCTTCGACTACTAATTTCTCTGGTAATGTTACTCTCGCATATCCACCACTTGCATGATGGAAATTCTTGGGTACACCAAAGGAATTTAACTCCTCACTGTCATGACAACGTATGCATACATTGCCAATAAGATCTCCACTTGCACTCGTTTCATAGTTCAGGTATTTCTCCTTGTGACCGTTCAACACGACAATGATTTTTTCATGTGCACATACTTTCGTCGAATAATTCATCTTCACTTTTTACAGATATGAATTGTGTGTTGATCCTTCCACTGCGTAAAAAATACTGATTTAATGCACACAATAAACTCGCTAGTGTCGATAACCTGCCATAGAGTACCAGTGGAAAAGCCGCGTCGTGTCCATGAACAAGCACAGAGTACGATTGGTAGAGCCGTACGCATATTTCATGTCATTTTAAGATACGTCAAAAGTTAAAAAAATACCATGTTAAAAAATTCAAGAAAGTATTTATGAATTGGGGAGGGGACTCTTTGAGGTTGGAAAATGGGCTTAGGAATGACATTATGAATGGAACTTGTTCATAAATGATATAATAAACCCATAGAAAAGTATTAAAACAATGGGCGCGGGGCCTCTTTGGGGGACCCAGGGCGGGTGTTGGGGGAACCCTTTGGGGAGGGTGCCCTTCTGTGATCGAAATTTTTACTTTTTAGTTTACTTTTTTTCGCGGAGCATCTCTGGAGCGCATCCTGCGGCACTTTGCTGTGGTGCCTCCCTGCGGCGCATCCCCTGCGGCGCTTTCCTGACCCGCGGCGCATCCCTGCGGCACATCCTGCGGCGCTTTCCTGCCCCACGGCGCATCTCCGCGGCGCTTCTCTGGTCCGAGGGACCGTGGGTGGCCGGGGGAGGGCCTTTGGGGGCACAGGGAGGGCCTTTGGGGCACAGGGAGGACGGTGAGGGGTCCGGGGGGGGCAGTTGGGAACCGGTGGAGGGCCTTTGGTACCCCGTTGGTCCTTTGGGAGCCCGATGGGCCTTTGGGGGGCCCGGGGATGGCCTTTGGGGGTCTGGGTGGGCCTTTGGGGGCGCCGGTGGCCCTTTGGGAGCTTGGGGGGCCTTTGAGGACCGGGGGCTTCCTTCGGGGTTGGGGTAGGAGGATTGGAACTCTTTGGAGTTGGGTTAGAGGACCTCACAACACTGTTCAAATGAAACTTGTGTATTATAACGACCACAGAGTATCACCATTAAATTCTCTTCTAAAATCTCTTCAAAAATCATCTTTTAAAATGTCTCTAACTGTTTCGCCGAAATAGTTCCATAACCTGTCTAAAACAGTTTCGACCGAATAATCCCTAAACATAATTCAGCATGTTCCCTTTTTTTTTGGCATCTCTGCGCTCATGCATTTCAAATTAATAAGAAACCTGATTCCCGCGCTAGAGCAATTCATCGCTGAGATGTTTCTTGGAGAATTGTTTCCATGGCCTTTGGTTATTAATATCCTTTGGAGTTCGACCAAAAGAGTTGTTTCCGAGGCAATGACAATAATGACTTGGATATATTCCTGGAGAATCGTTTCTATGCGAAAATTTTTAAAGTCTGACAGATGATGTCATTAGTTGATTGATCTGTCAAGAAAGGAGAAATTAATTTGTTGTTTCTAAGGGGAATTATTGATTCACGATAGGTGAATTGAGGTCGACAGCACAGGTGTTCCAAGGTCGTTGTTGTTGATGTTGTAAGTGCACGCTCTCAGCGAATGTCAAGGTCGATGTTGTTGTTGTTGACAACCTTGGAAATTTAGGTCATTGACCCCATTAACCACGTGTTCTCCTTAATGACTCTATGCCCTTATATGGGGTGCAAAAAAAGTTGTAGATGGCACCAGGGGTGCCACTTGGGGGTATAAGATAGCTCTCTACTGTCATCTACATTTGAATTTGCATAAGTAAACAATTGCACCAGCTAAACTATGTTTAGAGAAACGTAACAACCACCTGTGTGTGAAGCGTAAAATGTGACCAATTTCACCTGTGTCTTTGAAAATAACCTTAAGGAGCACAGTTACAGGTTTGCTGCAGGTGCCTGGGAGCAGTCTCTGGACTTATTAAGGGTATACTTCTACTATCACAGATACATATGAGTAGTATATCAGTCTGAGTATACAAATAGTAGATAATAGTAGTACAAAAAAAATTTTCTTAATAAAAACTGGACTGCCATGATTTGCCATCAAAGTGCCAGGTTAACTTCATTGCTGCGCTGCCTATTCATAGAAAAGTGACTTTAAAACAACGCAGGAATTCCAGGGCCAATTATAATCTGGTAGATGTCCCCGAAGAATGGCAGCTGATAGCTCGTTATCACCTCTCTCTTTCATTACTTTTGGCTCATCAGTTGTGATCTATTCAGCGCTTCCACCATCCCCAAATTCGTGGAAATTTCACAAAAATGAAGCCGCAAAAATGTTTTTGCCTAGGAGCTCCAAGCCTGTAAATCCGTCCCTTTACACTACCCCTAAAAAGAGGAAAGGAAATACGCATGCACAAATATGGACTTAATAGAGGGAAGGGAGGAAGGGTTGGCAAAAGCCAAACTTTTGAATAAACATCCATAAACTCGGTGATTTATATGGAAAGTGTAAGATATTATAGTGAAAGCTGACATAGTGTGGATACATCAGAGGTCCAAAGGCCAAAATTCCCAACTTACGTTCTTGACTGCTCTAAGAATACAATGTTATTTGTTTTACTCAATGTCGATTCACAACCTCGAAAGTAAAACGAACGAATGTAGTGCAGGTCTGACCAATGACTGGAAGCAGAGAATCGTACGTTACAGTCCTCGGTCCTTTTAACTTCTTTTTAACTTTTGTTTGACTAAATTTTAACTTTTATACCATGCCGAAAAGCTAATGAAATTATTTTTCATTTTACTGTAGGCATGCTTTTATTTTCAATGGATCTCATAGCCCTAAGGTCATTAACAACATTAGTAAAGTGTTGTGTATTTAACTGGACAGTTAAGCTTTACCGAATGGTTTTTGGACCCTTAAGGGATCCCTTACAGGAATTAAAAACGAATTACAGTTTCCAAACTAATCAATTAAAAATTGATCACAACTTTACACAAGCAAACAAAACACATATACCTTCACAGGACACAAAAGATATTATAATTATGTTAATATTATAAAAAACTTACGGCAACAAAAGAACACGCCTTTTTGTTTTACCAATGGTTTAATTATCGTTAAATCGTTAACAATAGTTAATTAATATTTTATTAAATAGGACGATAAAAATTAATAATTCAATTTAATAATGAAATTATACCCGCCTGAAGTAATAGCCCATCGCCCGTTGCCCTGGCCATCGCCCTATGTTCAGTGCTGCCAAACTTTGAAGAAAACACCCCTCGCTGATCGCCCAATATTTCAAATTGATTAGAGTGTTGCAAAATTTAGTCTCCTTTAACCCAAAGGACTATTAAAAGTACTTTAACACAATTTACTCACAGCAGAGAAGATTCTAAGGGGTCAGACACTACTTTTTGGGACTAAACCTTATCTGCTTGACTAGTAGCTCATTTTAAAGGCCATTTTTCTCTGATTCATAATATATACGTCTTACCGCGTTTAAAAGTCTTGAATTCAATTTAGTTCCCAAATAAAGTTTTTCTAAGAAATTTAAAATCCTTGCCTTACAAAAAATCACAAAAAAGCTGGCGATAGCCTTGCTTTGGCTTATTATGTCCTATACAGTGTTTTTATGATGTGAAAAACAATTTAAAATAACATTACCATAACATTCAATATTGCCTTCATTGCTACAACTCTTTGTGACTTTTTATTTAACCAGGACGATTTTCTTATCGCCCTAGTCTTAAAATTCTAGCCATAAGGTCAAAGAATGAGAAAAGGTTCCTATTCTTCTCAAAACTTGTAGTGCTATCATCAGACGGATGAGACGTTTCAAATGAGCTGTCACTCACCACAAATTGGAGCACAATCACAATTGACTCACAGCAGAGGAGATTCAAAGGGGTCAGACGCTACTTTTTGGGACTAAACCTTATCTGCTTGACTAGTAGCTCATTTTAAAGTCCATTTTTCTCTGATTCATAATATATACGTCTTACCGCGTTTATAAGTCTTGAATTCAATTTAGTTCACAAATAAAGTTTTTTTTTAAGAAATTCAAAATCCTTGTCTTACAAAAAATTACAAAAAAGCGGGCGATGGCCTGGCTTTGGATTATTATGTCTTATACAGTGTTTTCATGAAGTGAAAACAATTTATCATAACATTACCATAGCATTTAGTATTTCCTTCATTGCTACAACTCTTTGTGACTTTTTTATTTAAACAGGGCGATTTTCTTATCGCCCTAGTCTTAAAATTCTAGCCATAAGGTCAAAGAATGAGAAAAAGTTTCCTGTTCTTCTCAAAACATGGAGTGCTATCATCAGACGGATGAGACGTTTCAAATGATCTGTCACACACCACAAATCGGAGCACAATCACAATTGACTCACAGCAGAGGAGATTCTAAGGAGTCAGACACTAATTTTTAGGACTAACCCATATCTGCTTGACTAGTAGCTCATTTTAAAGCCCATTTTTTTCTAATTCATAATATATACGTCTTACTGCGCTTAAAAGTCTTGAATTCAATTCATTTTCCAAATAAAGGTTTTTTAAGAAATTAAAAATCCTTGTCTTACAATAAAGTGGGAGATGGCTTTGCTTTAGCTTGTTATGTCATATACAGTGTTTTTATGAAGGGAAAAACAATAAGCCTTAGATAATGTGAGATTAATTGTATAGGATGGAAACTACCTCTTGCTTATCCCTGTTTCCACCTCAAGGTAATCAGAAATTTTGGAGGGCGCTCATTCGATCCTGAATCAGTTTTACATAGCAATTTTCTTCCACTCAGTTTTTTTTTTTTCAAAATGCGTTTATTAAATTTCGGTTACTTTTGGGCTTTGGTTCGCTTTTTACTTTGTTTTAGTTACCGCTGCAATCCTGACTCCTGTTTTTGTTATTGATCCTGAATCAGTGTTACATAGCAATTTTCTTTCACTAAGTTGTTTTTTTTCAAAACGCGTTTATTAATTTTTGGTTACTTTGGGCTGTGGTTCACTTTTTACTATGTTGCAGCTACCGCTGCAACCATGACTCCTGTTTTTGTTATCGCGATTTTTAAAGGAACCGGCGTTTACCCTCTTCCCCTCACCAAAAATACTCCCTGCGTCTGGTTGGTCTCCAATCACTTTCCACTTATAATAAAAGGACTCTCATTTTCTGATCGAATGAGTACCCTCCAAAGTTTCTGTGACCTTGAGGTGGAGATGGGGATAAAGAAGGGGCAGTTTTCCTCCTATATGATTAATCTCACATTATGGCTCGCAGTATTACGACTGAAAAATCGCAATAACAAAAACAGGAGTCATGGTTGCAGCGGTAGCTGCAACATAGTAAAAAGCGAACCACAGCGCAAAGTAACCAAAAGTTAATAAACGCGTTTTGAAAAAAACAACTTAGTGAAAGGAGATTGCTATGTAAAACTGATTCAGGATCGAATGCGCATCCTCCAAAATTTCTATGACCTTGAGGTGGAGACTGGGATAAGGAAGGGGTAGTTTTCCTCCTATACGATTAATCTCACATTATCTAAGCCCTATTGTTTTTCACTTCATAAAAACACTGTATAGGACATAACGAGCCAAAGCATGGCCATCGCCCGCTTTTTTGTAAGACAAGGATTTTGAATTTCTTAAAAAACCTTTATTTGGGAAATGAATTGAATTCAAGACTTTTAAACGCAGTAAACGTCTATATTATGAATCAGAGAAAAATGGGCTTTAAAATGAGCTACTAGTCAAGCAGATAAGGTTTAGTCCCAAAAAGGAGTGTCTGACCCCTTAGAATCTCCTCTGCTGTGAGTCAATTGTGATTGTGCTCCGGTTTGTGGCGAGTGACAGCTCATTTGAAGCGTCTCATCTGTCTCATGATAGCACTCCACCTTTTGAGAAGAATAGGGACCCTTTTCTCATTCTTTGACCTTATGGCTGGAATTTTAAGACTAGGGCGATAAGAAAATCGCCCTGGTTAAATGAAAAAGTCACAAAGAGTTGTAGCAATGAACAAAATGCTAAAGGTTATGGTTATATTATGGTACATTGTTTTTCACTTCATGAAAATACTGTATAGGACATAATAAGCCAAAGCCAGGCCATCGCCCGCTTTTTTGTAATTTTTTGTAAGATAAGGATTTTGGATTTCTAAAAAAAAACTTTATTTGGGAACTAAATTGAATTCAAGACTTTTAAACGCGGTAAGACGTACATATTATAAATCAGAGAAAAATGGGCTTGAAAATGAGCTACTAGTCAAACAGATACGGTTTATTCCTAAAAGGTAGTGTCTGACCTCTTAGAATCCCCTCTTCTGTGAGTCAATTGTGATTGTGCTCCGATTTGTGGAGAGTGAAAGCTCATTTGAAACGTCTCATCCGTCTTATGATAGCACTACACGTCTTAAGAAGAATAGGAACCTTTTTCTCATTCTTTGACCTTATGGCTGAAATTTTAAGACTAGGGCGATAAGAAAATCGCCCTGGTTAAATGGCAATGAAGTAGTATGGTTGTAGCAATGAAGCAGATACTAAATGTTATGGTAATAATACGGTAAATTGTTTTTCACTTCATAAAAACACTGTAGAGGACATAATAAGTCAAAGCAAGGCCATCGCTCGCTTTTTTGTAATTTTTTGTAAGAGAAGGATTTTGAATTTCTTAAAAAAAATGTATTTGGGAACTAAATTGAATTCAAGACTTTTAAACGCGGTAAGACGTATATATTATGAATCAGAGAAAAATGGCCTTTGAAATGAGCTACTAGTCAAGCAGATAACGGTTAGTCCCAAAAAGTAGTGTCTGACCCCTTAGAATCTCCTCTGCTGTCAGTCAATTGTGATTGTGCTCCGATTTGTGGCGTGTGACAGCTCATTTGAAACTTCTCTTCCGTCTGATGATATCACTCCACGTTTTGAGAAGAATAGGAACCTGTTTCTCATTATTTGACCTTATGGCTAGAATTTTAAGACTAGGGTGATAAGAAAATCGCCCTGGTTAAATAAAAAAAGTCATAAAGAGTTGTAGCAATGAAGGTAGTACTAAAAGGTTATGGTAATGTTATGGTAAATTGTTTTTCACTTCATAAAAACACTGTATAGGACGTAATAAGCCAAAGCAAGGCCATCGCCCGCTTTTTTGTAATTTTTTGTAAGACAAGGATTTTGAATTTCTTAAAAAACCTTTATTTGGGAACTAAATTGAATTCAAGACTTTTAAACGTGGTAAGACATATATATTATGAATCAGAGAAAAATGGCCTTTGAAATGAGCTACTAGTCAAGCAGATATGGGTTAGTCCTAAAAAGTAGTGTCTGACCCCTTAGAATCACCTCTGCTGTGAGTCAATTGTGATTGTGCTCCGATTTGTGGGGTGTGACAGCTCACTTGAAACGTCTCATCCGTCTGATGATAGCACTCCACGTTTTGAGAAGAATAAGAACCTTTTCCTCATTCTTTGACCTTATGGCTAGAATTTTAAGACTAGTGCGATATGAAAATCGCCCTGGTTAAATAAAAAAGTCACAAAGAGTTGTAGCAATGAAGGAAACACTAAATGTTATGGTAATTTTATGATGAATTGTTTTTCACTTCATGAAAACACTGTATAGGACATAATAAGCCAAAGCAAGGCCATCGCCCAGTGTTTTCTAATTTTTTGTAAGACAAGGATTTTGAATTTCTTAAAAAAACTTTATTTGGGAACTAAATTGAATTCAAGAATTTTAAACGCGGTAAGACGTATATATTATGAATCAGAGAAAAATGGGCTTTAAAATGAGCTACTATTCAAGCAGATATGGTTTAGTCCCAAAAAGTAGTGTCTGACCCCTTAGAATCTCCTCTGCTGTGAGTCAATTGTGATTGTGCTCCAATTTGTGGTGAGTGACAGCTCATTTGAAACGTCTCATCCGTCTGATGATAGCACTACACGTTTTGAGAAGAATAGGAACCTTTTTTCTCATTCTTTGACCTTATGGCTAGAATTTTAAGACTAGGGCGATAAGAAAATCGCCCTGGTTAAATAAAAAGTCACAAAGAGTTGTAGCAATGAAGGAAATATTGAATGTTATGTTAATGTTATGTTAAATTGTTTTTCACTTTATAAACACACTGTATAGGACATAATAAGCCAAAGCAAGGCCATCGCCCGCTTTTTTGTAATTTTTTGTAAGACAAGGATTTTGAATTTCTTAGAAAAACTTTCTTTGGGAACTAAATTGAATTCAAAACTTTTAAACGCGGTAAGACGTATATATTATGAATCAGAGAAAAATGGCCATTAAAATGAGCTACTAGTCAAGCAGATAAGGTTTAGTCCCAAAAAGTTGTGTCTGACCACTTAGAATCTCCTCTGCTGTGAGTCAGTTGTGATTGTGCTAAGATTTGTGGCGAGTGACAGCTCATTTGAAACGTCTCATCCGTCTGATGATAGCACTACACGTTTTGAGAAGAATAGGAACCTTTTTCTCTTTCTATGACCTTATGGCTGGAACTTTAAGACTAGGGCGATAAGAAAATCGCCCTGGTTAAATAAAAAAGTGACAAAGAGTTGTAGCAATGAAGGAAACACTAAATGTTATGGTAATTTTATGATGAATTGTTTTTCACTTCATGAAAACACTGTATAGGACATAATAAGCCAAAGCAAGGCCATTGCCCGCTTTTTTGTAATTTTTTGTAAGACAAGGATTTTGAATTTCTTAAAAAAACTTTATTTGGGAACTAAATTGAATTCAAGACTTTTAAACGCGGTAAGACGTATATATTATGAATCAGAGAAAAATGGCCTTTAAAATGAGCTACAAGTCAAGCTGATAAGGTTTAGTCCCAAAAAGTTGTGTCTGACCCCTTTGAATCTCCTTTGCTGTGAGTCAATTGTGATTGTGCTCCAATTTGTGGTGAGTGACAGCTCATTTGAAACGTCTCATCCGTCTGATGATAGCACTAAACGTTTTGAGAAGAATAGGAACCTTTTTCTCATTCTTTGACCTTATGGCTAGTATTTTAAGACTAGGGCAATAAGAAAATCGCCCTGGTTAAATAAAAAGTCACAAAGAGTTGTAGCAATGAAGGATATACTCACTATTATGTTAATGTTATGGTAAATTGTTTTTCACTTTATAAAAAACACTGTATAGGACATAATAAGCCAAAGTAAGGCCATCGCCCAATTTTTTGTAAAACAAGGATTTTGAATTTCTTAGAAAAAGTTTATTTGGGAACTAAATTGAATTCAAGACTTTTATACGCTGTAAGACGTATATATTATGAATCAGAAAAAATTGGGCTTTAAAATGAGCTACTAGTCAAGCAGATACGGTTTAGTCCTAAAAAGTTGTGTCTGACCACTTAGAATCTCCTCTGCTGTGAGTCAGTTGTGATTGTGCTCCGATTTGTGGTGAGTGTCAGTTCATTTGAAACATCTCATCCGTTTGATGATAGCACTACACGTTTTGAGAAGAATAGGAACCTTTTTCTCATTCTTTGACCTTATGGCTGGAATTTTAAGACTAGGGCGATAAGAAAATCGCCTTGGTTAAATAAAAAAGTCATAAAGAGCTGTAGCAATGAAATAAATACTAAATGGTATGGTAATGTTATAGTAAATTGTTTTTCACTTCATAAAAACACTGTATAGGACATAATAAGCCAAAGCAAGGCCATCGCCCGTTTTTTTGTAAGACAAGGATTTTGAATTTCTTAGAAAAAACTTTATTTGGGAACTAAATTGAATTCAAGAATTTTAAACGAGGTAAGACGTATATATTATGAATCAGCGAAAAATGGGCTTTAAAATGAGCTACTAGTCAAGCAGATAAGGTTTAGTCCCAAAAAGTAGTGTCTGATCCCTTAGAATCTTCTCTGCTGTGAGTAAATTGTGTTAAAGTACTTTTAATAGGCCTTTAGGCTAAAGGAGACTAAATTTGGCAACATTGCAATCAATTTGAAAGATTGGGCGATCGGCGAGGGATGTTTTCTTCAAAGTTTGGCAACACTGAACATAGGGCGATGGCAAGGGCGATGGGCGATGGGCTATTACTTCAGGCTGGTGAAATTATTATTTTTGCAGTGGGAAAAGAAACAATTTAAAACACGAAGAAACGAGAATTTGACCAAGATCTTGAAATTGAATATATGAGGTTCAGCCCCATGAATATTACTCCTGTCCATCCCGAGTACATGGAGAAGGGGTGCCAGGTCTTCCTGAAATGTCTTGAGTGTTTCCAATTTTAAATTAGCATCTTACAAGTTTTGTTTAATTCAGCTTATTTTGCTGCTTCGATAAATATATCCCCTCGAAAATGTTCCCCCCTCAAAAAATAACTTCATGTGTACGTGTCTAGAATCAAAAATCGTTGTCCAGCAAAGGAAACAATTCTTTACATCTCAAGGATTTAAATCGTAAGTAACCTTTATATATTTTTATATTTATATATTTTTTGGTACCTTCTACCCGTTTAAAGAGATCTCTTACTAATTAAGCAACATATTTTGTAACGATGTTTTCACTCCAGTGAATATATTACACAATATAGAATCGTTCGAAAAAAGACTATAAAAATCAAAACAGTTAAAGGGACAATTCCGAATCTTTACAATTTTAAATTTTCTGTACATTACATGGGAATATGCAAGATCATTTCTTATGCCAGCCTCATTGTTGGACATAACTAGGTACTTGTTAAATATCCCGACCAGACTGGAGAAGTGAAGTTAGGTTAATCATAATGAATCATACTAAACTAAGATGAAAATATAATACTTTAGTAAAAAAAATTATAAGAATTACAAAAGAGAATCATGGAGAGGAGGCCGCCCAGAACGTATTATATTAAATACCTAACCTAACCAAAATACCAACTTTATATAATAAAAATTTAATTAAAATATACCAACATTGTAGATTATCTCACTGAGTCTAAGCTCATTATCTCCGAATGCGAACAGAGAAACTGGTTTTAAACAGATCTAACTTCTTGAGTCTGGTTGGGATATTTAACAAGTATCCATAATTAGAAGAAGGTGTTTAAGCTCACCTGCAACTATGGATATCAAGGCATCAATTCTTCAATAAAGTGATGCTTCGACTGGTCTTTTGAATTGTCATCATCAGGCTATTTGATACATAAGCTGTGCCTAAATAGAAACAGAAAATAAAATCCCTGACTGACGGAAAAATAATCATGTTTTTGGATTATTTTACCGACAGTCAGGGATTTTATTTTCTGGTTCATACATTTGCAGAGACTCTGAATAGCGAACAATCTGATCGCCAAATGCAGGGACGTATCCAGTATTTTTTTCCCCACACCCCATGGGGGTGGGGTGTGGGGTAGCAAAAGAATCTTTTTCTGGGGGGGGGGGGTAGTATTAAAAGAACTTCAAAAACACGTCAAAAATTGGTTTATATTCGTTTTGTTACGATTCTACGAGTCGGACAAACATTTTTTGGGGGGGAGGGGGGGGTTAAACCCCCTAGACCCCCTCGATGCGGCCTTGACCAAATGGCAAAGGACTAGTCAAAATATTGCTTGACTGAATAATTGCTGTAGTTACAGGCTGAATAATTGCTGTAATATGTGTAGCTACAGGTAACCTTAAGCGCTTTGTTCTAATTTTATGTTGTAGAGGCCAACAATTAAGTATACCCTCAAAAACCCGCAACTCGAGCCCAAGGGATCCTGACCATTTAACCAGGGATGCCACCACGGTCAGTTGTTAAAGTGGAACAATTTCCCCAATTTGCTGGTGATTTTCGGTGCCATAGTAAACAAATTGACTGTCATTGTGCTAAAATAGGGCTAAAATAGCACTTTCGTGCTATTTTAGCAAACCTGAGCACGTGCTAGAGTGCTACACATAATAGAATAGTGCTAAACAGTACTTTCGTGCTACAGGCGGCAACCCTGCACTTATAACGCACCCCTGCACTTAAGGCGGCAACCCTGCACTTATAACGCACTCTGCTACTGAGCTACGATTATGTCCTTCAGACACGCCATCATTGCAACAAATCTTTTTTCAATGTAATTTCCCCCTTCACAGTAAATAGATATAAATTGAGTATGTACGATTTTTAACGTCGGAGGGAAAACTATATAAATATGTATCAGGACCAGTATACCTCTCTTGCTCGAGACCCATTCAAGTGCAGTGGCGTAATTTTGTCAAAATCCTGGGGAGGAGGGTAAAGTTGCAGCTACTTTCCCAAATCAAGTGAAAATGACAGTGAAAAATGACCCACATAGTACCATAAAGGTCCCTTATAGTAACTGACCCGTTTATCAGGATGCTTGAATTATGCAGGCTTATCTTAATTTTGACAAGGTTTTTGAAGAAACTAAATTTCAGCTTAGGGGGACAAACTGGGGTCTATGGTTTGCCCCCGGCTCCATAACAAGCTATTCCCCTGTCAAGTGTCTATTTGGACTGAAACCCTTACAAAACTTTAGCCATCAAATAACATTAATTGATTGATATCCAGGGACGTCAATTGACGGAAGGGATGATTGCGCCGTATATTTTGAAACGTACTTCCTTTGGTATTTTTACTTAAAAAATCCAAAAAACAGCCCTCGTCTCGATTTTCAAAATATCTTTCTGTATCATCAAAAAAATACTAAAAATTCTAGGTTAGGTTAAATTAGGCTAAATAACGCGTCACCTAACCCAACTTAACCATACCTAGCCTATATTTTTAATATTTTTGTCATGTTTTTCATTATTTCCTCAGGTTTAATAGACCTAGGGCATGAAATTACTCAACCTCGAGACCAGAGTGGCACTGCAATACGGTTTTCACGCACGTCTGACGGTCATTTTGACTAAGGCTATGCTAGTGCTTGAGGGCATTAAGCAATTACTTACCATATTAAGTTCGGAATTTTCTCAAAGAAGAGAAGAAAAGTTCAAGTTCTCTTCTGAATTTTCTCAAGGAATAGAAAAAGTTACACTTCGATTCCGAATTTGTCCAGTGAATAGAAAAAGTTCCAGTTCAATTCAGAATTTACACAAAGAAGAGAAAGAATTCTCACTTCAGTTCTGTATTTTCTCAATAAAGAGAAAAAATTTCAAGTTCTGTTCTGATTTTTTTCCGTAGAAGATAGAAAAAGTTATATTTTTATTCTGAATTTTTTCCAAAGCAGAGAAAAAGTTCCACTTTTGTTCCGAGTTATCTTAAAGAAGTGAAGAAAAGTTCCAGGTCTGTTCTGAATTTTTCCGTAGAAGATAGAACGAGTTATACTACGATTTTGAATCTTTTCCGAAGATATACTCCCGTTCTGAGATTCATCCAAGAAGCTAAAAAATTTCACTTTGGTGAATTTCACAAAGAAGAGAAAAATGTTAAACTTGAATTCTGAATCTTTCCGGAGAAGAAAAAACGTTACACTTCGATTCTGAATTTTCTCAAGGAGGAGGAAAAAGTTACACTTCGATTCCGAATTTTTTCGTAGAAGATGGAAAAACTTATAACTTAGATTCTGAATTTTTTCTAAAGAAGCGAGAAAGTTCCACTTTCATTACGAGTTTTATCAAAAAAGTGAAGAAAAGTCCAATTTCTCTTCCAACTTTTTCCACAGAAGGGAGAAAAAATAGACCAGAGTGACACTGCAATACCGTTTTTCACGCACATCTGAGGGTCATTTCAACTAAAGATACGCTAGTGCTTGAGGGCAATAAGCAATTACTTGCCATATTTTAGTTCGGAATTTTCTCAAAGAAGAGAAGAAAAGTTCAAGTTCTCTTCTGAATTTTCTCAAGGAATAGAAAAAGTTACACTTCGATTCCGAATTTGTCCAGTGAATAGAAAAAGTTCCAGTTCAATTCAGAATTTACACAAAGAAGAGAAAGAAGTCTCATTTCAGTTCTGTATTTTCTCAATAAAGAGAAAAAATTTCAAGTTCTGTTCTGATTTTTTTCCGTAGAAGATAGAAAAAGTTATACTTCGATTCTGAATTTTTTCCAAAGAAGAGAGAAAGTTCCACTTTCGTTCCGAGTTATCTTAAAGAAGTGAAGAAAAGTTCCAGGTCTGTTCTGAATTTTTCCGTAGAAGATAGAACGAGTTATACTACGATTTTGAATCTTTTCCGAAGATATACTCCCGTTCTGAGATTCATCCAAGAAGCTAAAAAATTTCACTTTGGTGAATTTCACTCAGAAGAGAAAAATGTTAAACTTGAATTCTGAATTTTTCCAGAGAATAAAAAACATTACACTTCGATTCTGAATTTTCTCAAGGAAGAGGAAAAAGTTACACTTCGATTCCGAATTTTTTCGTAGAAGATGGAAAAACTTCGATTCTGAATTTTTTATAAAGAAGCGAGAAAGTTCCACTTTGATTACGAGTTTTCTCAAAAAAGTGAAGAAAAGTTCAAGTTCTCTTCCAAATTTTTCCACAGAAGGGAGAAAAAATAGTTGCACTTCGATTCTAATTTTTTTTTTCAAATATATACTCCTGTTCTGAGATTTATCAAAGAAGTCAAAAATTTTTACTCCAATTTTGAATTTTTTCAAAGAAAAAAAAAGTTCAAGTTCTCTTCTGAGTTTTTTTCCATAGAAGAGAAAAAATGTTAACGTGCAATTCTGAATTTTTTCCAAAAAAGAGAAAAAAGTGTTAAACTCCGATTCTAAATTTTTTTCGAAGAATAAAAAAAAGTTACACCTTAGTTCTGAGTTTCCCCAAAGAAGAAAAAAGTTTTACTTAAATTCTGAATTTTCTCAAAGAAGAGAAGAAAAGTTCAAGTTTTCTTCTGAATTTTTCCATGGCAGAGAAGTCTTAAACTTTGTTTCTGATTTTTTTTTTGTTTCAAAGAATTGAAAAATGTTAAACTTTGATTCCGAATTTTTCCGGAGAACAGAAAAATTTTGCACTTCGTTTCTAAATTTTTTTTAAAGAAGAGTAAAAAGATATACACCGGTTCTGTGATTTATCAAAGAAGATAAAAAAAAGTTCCATTTCTCTTCTGAATTTTTCAAAGAAGAAAAAAAGCTACACATAAGTTCTGAGTTCCCTCAAAGAAGAAAAAAGTTCAACTTAAGTTCTGAATTTCCTCAACGAAGAAAAAAGATAAAGTTCTCTTCTGAATTTTTTCCAAAGAAAAAAAAAATTACAGAATCAAATACAGGGCATCAAAGAACCTTAGTGTGAAGTTTTCACGCACCTTCCACAAAGAAAGTGTAGAATGTGTTGCTATTTAGATGAAAATATGCAAAAATGGAAAATTCAACGTGGTAAGACTGGTGAATGTGTGCTAGCAGTCAAACAACTTCACAATTTAGTGAAGATTCAGAGGGAGGGGGGATGCTCGTGTAAAATTCGGAGAGGGCTCATTTGATTGGACATTGAAAGTTCTCGTTCACTTTTCAAGAGTTAAAGAGATCGGAGGGCAGCAATCCTACCCCCTCCAATTTTCAGATAGATATTTCAGATAGATATTTTGTTAAAAATTGTTCAAAGTTCAGATAAAAAAAACTCCGGTGTCGACACAGCCCCCAAGGCCCGGGGGTAGGCGTTGTAACTTATGCCCTGGGGGCATACATTGTTGTTGTGGAAGGGATGCTCATATAAACTTCATAGAGGGTTCATGTGATTGGAAATTGAAAGTTGTAATTCACTTTTTAAGAGTAAAAAATAATCGGAGGTTAGCTAGCCTCCCCCCACACTCCATTTGTTTTTTTCCCAGAGACACCTCATATAGAAGGAATCGTCGTATAAACTTCAAAGGGGGCTCATTCGATTGTAAATCGAGGGTTCTAGTGCTCTTTTTAAGAGTCAAAAGTGATCGCAGGACAAATAGCCCCCCCGAGCCCTTTTTCTCAAATTCATCTTATAAAATACTTGAGGTAGCCATTTTGTTAAAAATAGTTCAAAGATTATATAACAAAACTCATTTACGTATGGTCATTTCGTTAAAAATAGTTCAAAGGTCAGATAAGAAAAATTGCTTTGTCGACGCAACCCCAAAGGGCCCGAAGCAGGCGTTGTAAGTATTGCTCTGGTCGCATAGATGGTTCTTAAGGAAGGTATGCTCTTATAAACTTCGGACAGGGTTCATTTGATTGGAAATTGAAAGTTCTAGTTGACTTTTAAAGAGTCAAAAGATATCGAAAGGCAACAAGCCCTCCCCCCTCCATGCCATTTTTCCTCAAACCCATCCAATAAGAAATTTGAGATAGCTTTTTTTTTAAAATAGTTCGAAGATCATATGATGAAAACGCTAGGGTCGTAGCAACCTTCCGGACCCGGAGACAGGCGCTGTAAGAATTGCCCTGTTGGCATAAAAAGCTCTTATGGAAGGGATGGGTTTATAAGCTTCGTAGAAGACTCGTTTAAATGGGAATTGAAAGTTCTTGTTCACTTCTTTAGAGTCAAAAGCGATCGGAGGACAACTAGCCCCCATACCCCTCTCCAAGCCCTATTTTCCTCAAGCCCATCCGAAAAGAACTTTCAGAGAGCCAATTTTTTCAAAATGGTTCAAAAATCATATAACGAAAATTCCGAGGTCGACAGAATCCTTCAGGACCCGGGGTAGGCGTTGTAAGTTATACCTGGGGGGCATATTTAGCTGTTATGGAAGGGAAACTTCAGAGAAGGCTCATTTGATTGGAAAAATTGAAAGTTCTAGTTCCATTTTTAACAGTCAAAAGAGAGGGCGACTATCCCTCCACGCCCCTTTCCCCCCAAGTGCATCCGATAAAAGTTATGAGACAGCCATTTTGTTAAAAATTGTTCGAAGGTCAAATAAAAAAAACTCCGGTGTCAACACAACCACCTAGACCCGGGGGCAGAGGTTGTCAGTTATGCCCTGGGGTATATATGGTTCGCATATGGATGCTCGCATAAACTTCAGTTAGGGCTGATTTGAATTGGAATTTGATGTTGTGGTTGAGTTTTTAAGATTCAAAAGAGATTGGATGGTTCATAGCCCCCCACGCTATTTCTTCCCCAAACCCATCCAATGCCACTTTTGAAAAGGCTATTTTTTTAAAATAGAGAAAAGGTCAGATAACAAAAACTCCGGTGTCGACACAACCCCTCAGGGCCCGGGGGGCAGGCATTGTAAGCTATGTTCTGGGGCCATATATGGTTCATATGATAGGGATGCTTGTACAAACTTCAGAGAGGGCTCATTTGAATGAAAATTAAAAGTTCTAGTTCATTTTCTCAGATTAAAAAAAGATCAGAGGGCAACTAGCCCCTCCCGCCCTCCACGCCTTTGGGTTTATCGGATGGATAAACCCATCTGATAAAAATTTGAGGTGGTCATTTGGTTAAAAATAGTTTAAACATCAGATATTAAAACTCCCGGGTCGACACAACCCCCAGGGCCCAGAGACAGGTCTTGTAAGTTATACTCTGGGGCATATATAGTTCTTATAGAAGGGATGCTCGTATAAACTTCAAAGAGGGCTAATTTGATTGAAAATAGAAATTTCTAGTTCACTTTCAAAGGTAAAAGAGTCAAAAGAGTTCTAAGGGCAATTATTCCCCCCCCCCCCTCGCGCCCTTTTACCCCCGAACCCATCCGATAAAAATTTTGAGATAGCCATTTTGTTAAAAATAGTTCAAACATGAGATTGTTGTATGTTTCTTGCTATGATTGTTTATTTAATTTCTGTTCGTTTTGGTTTTCATTTATTTTTTAATAGTAATTTTTGGTCGTTTTGAGTTTGAATTTTAACAGGTATTTGTATCTGCTGAGCTTAAGTTTAAAATGGCCTTTATTTTTCTTTGAAAGACTTATTTTCCGGAAAGTTTTTTAATTAACGTAAACAATGGACACAGTTAATAACTTGCAGCCCTTTCCTTGGGGGATGTGGGGGATTAAGTCATCTTCAAAGACATAGTTATTATATTTTCGATTATGCTGAACAAAATGGCTATCTCAAAATTTTGATCGGGTGACTTTGAGAAAAATGAGGATGGTATGGGGGCCTAGTTTGCCCTCCAATGTTTTTGGTCACTTAAAAAGGGCACTAGGACTTTTAGTTTCCGTTCGAACGAGCCCTCTCGCGATATTCTAGGACCACTGGATCGATACGATCACCCCTGGGAAAAAAAACAAAAACATATAAAAAACAAACAGATAAACACGCATCCGTGATCTTTCTTCTGGCGAAAAATAAAAAATTCCACATTTTTGCAGATAGAATCATCAATATTCTATCTTTTTTAGGGGGTGTTTCCCCCTTTTTCGAAAATAAGGCATTTTTTTAAGGGTCATAACATTTGATGGGCAAGATTAAACTTGATGAAACTTGTATATTTGAAATCAGCATACAAATCAACATTCCGTTAGAGTTTCGGTTACTATTGAGCCGGGTCGCTCCTTAGTTACAGTTCATTGCCCCGAACTCTTTGATAATAATTTCTGTTTGTTTTTAGTTTTTATGTTGTTCCTTACTTTCAGTTGAAAAAAAACTTGTTTTTTATTTAATTTATATAGATAAATCTAATTGTTAATGCTGCTAACTTTCAACACACCCATTATTTGATTCACAAACTACGAGTTCTTAATGATTTTCTTAATTTCTGGACTTCAACACCAGTGATTTCTTGATTTAAATTTGCTTGAAAACTTTAATTTCAAATTAGTATTCAACGTGGCATATTTTGATCAATTCAATAGATGGTATGTCCAAAGAAATAGAAATAAACTGTGTTTCTTCTTGGGTCGTGTGCAAAAATTCGTAGAAAATGCAACACAATTTTGCAAAAATATTAGTCATACTCATGAATATGGTGATCGGATCATGATCAAGAATCGTGGACTCAATAATATGAGCCCTCAGATTTAACAAAAAAAGACTTGAAAAACTGTTTTCAATAGGTCATTTTAAAGTACTAACCACTTTTAGCTCCCAAAGAATAATTAACAGAAAAATTATATGCACATCTATATGGCTTCATGTTTTTGCCTCCAAACTTCTTTTTTTTGCTCCATGTCTAGCAAGGTTTAATTAGATATTAGAGGGATTAGGACCCTTGACCACCTCCAATCACGCAATTTTGAACAAAAGGTGGCAATCAAAGTATGTACCTTCGGGTTCTTTTCTCAATAGCGGTCTTGAGTTCATTAAGCCAAATTCGAAAGACTCAGATAATGGTAGCCAGAAGCTGAGTTATTAATAATTTGACAGAGGTTTAATTAAAGTTAATTCGCTTCTTGTTTTAACACGTTTCTCTCGTCAAAGCTAATCAGGCATGTGTACATGAATTTATTTTGGTGAATGCACAGCTTTTGGGGGAAGGGCCGAAAAAAAGAAAAAAACAGGCGAATTGTATGAAAAAAGTGAGAAATCATAAAAACCTTGGGATTTTGAATGAGGCCGAGGGCCCAAAGGTCTCCTCCCTTTAGAGGCGGAAACATTATTTAAGATGGGCGGGCACCGATAAAAACTGGGCTCCCCTATTGGTATTTTTCGCCCCTCCACTCCTGGACTTGGTACAACTTTCGATCTTCTAGGGGGCACCTGCCTCCCTGGGCCCACCCCTGCTTCGTCTTAGAATATGTCTATAGTACATCCTAATTTACATAAGACCTCAATCGTTCCAATAGTTGAATCAACATAGATTTAGCCATTTTAGCAGTGACCATTAGTAGTGGCAGTAGCGGTACATTCAGAGCCCTTCTGAGGAAATTTTAAACACGTTTCCTTTCAGAGTTGAGGCAACAAGATAACCAAACAGGGGCGCAATTTCGATAAAATCCTGGGGAGGGGGGCAAAGTTGGAGCCAGTTTTCCCAATGCAAGCGAAAATGACACTAAAACTCAAAAATGAGTCATGTAGTACCGTAGAGCAGCGGTCGCCAACCTGTGGTCCATGGATTACTGGTGGTCCATGAAAATATTTAGGTGGTCCATGAAGAAAAGGGACAATTATCAAACAATATCTCAATTTTATGTTTCATTAACATAGAAAAATAAGGAAACTTATCATATGCTCAAAATTTAAAAGCTACGTTTATTGCTATATAGCTTTATTGCAACTGAAAAACTCTAAAAAAATAATTGAGATGGGGGTTATGGACCAAAGACCTCTTTGTGTTCTTTATCATGAAAATTTATCTAACGCTGCTCTGAAAACGTCAAAACTTAAAATTCACTTGCAATCAAAACACCCAGATTAACCCCAGATAAACACCCAGACCCAGACTTGAATCAAACAGTTCGTAGTAGCGAACTGTAAGTAAGGAGCGACCTGGCTCAATAGTAACCGAAACTCTACAAAACGGAATTTTTATACCAATAGACAAATCAAAAGAATCAGATTTTAATGCTGATTTCAAATATATAAGGTTTATCAAGTTTAGTCCTACCCATCAAAAGTTACGCGCCTGAAAAAAGCTGCCTGATTTTCGAAAAACGGGGGAAACACCCCCTAAAAGCTATAGAACCTTAAAGAAAATCACACCATCAGAGTAAGCGTATCAGTGAACCCTACTGTAGAGGTTTCAAGCTCCAATCAGCAAAAATGTGGAATTTTGTATTTTTTGCCAGAAGAAAGATCACGGATGCGTGTTTATTTTTTCTTTTTTTTTGGTTTTGTTTGTTTTTTTCCCAGGGGTGATCGTATCGACCCAGTGTTCCTAGAATATCGTTGGAGGGCTCATTCGAACGGAAATTAAAAGTTCTAGTGCCCTTTTTAAGTGAGCAAAAATGGAGGGTAACCAGGCCCCCTCCCACGCTCATTTTTTTCCCAAAGTCACCTGATCAAAATTTTGAGATAGCCATTTTGTTCAGCATTGTCAGAAATATAATAACTATGTCTTTTAGGATGACTTAATCCCCCAAAGTCCCCGGGGGAGGGCTGAAAGTTATGAACTTTACCCAATGTTTACATATAGTATTGGTTATTGGGAAGTATACAGACGTTTTCAGGGGGGATTTTCTCTGGTAGTGAGGGGGTTGGGTGGGTCGGGGGGTCATGTGTTAGGAACTTTCCATGGAGGAAGTTTGCATGGGGGAAGGGATATTGCTATGATAGAGGGCGCCAGATTTTCCAGCATTATTTAAAAAACGATCAGAAATTAAATAAAAAAAAAACAAGTTTTTCAACTGAAAGTAAGGAGCAACATCAAAACTCAAAACGAACAGAAATTATTACGTATATGATTGGGTTCGCCCCTAGTCAATACCTCGCTATTTAAGCCAAAGCTTTTTTAGTACTTTCAAAAGAGCTATTTATTCCAATTAACGGCCTTTGTGATTAAGGGGTCTTTTTTAAAGAATTGGAAGAAAATTCGAACTTTAGCATAAAGAGCGAGGTATTGACTAGGGAGCGAACTCTCTAATATACGTATTAAAAATATATGTATATAGAAGTTCGTTACGTAAGTTAATTCGTAAGTTACGTATATTTATTACTAATAAAAACGTTCGTAAATAAAATTAAATAGTTTTCGAGAAAGCAATTTAACCAGAATAAAATAACATTTATATGCAAATTTTGTTTTAATTATTCATGCACGATGAGCCAAAATCAAAACCTGTATTAATTCAGAAACATTCAATAATTAAATAAAAAATAAACAATTTTTTTAACTGAAAGTAAGGAGCGACAATAAAACTTAAAGCGAACAGAAATTATTCCGTATATGAAAGGGGCTGTCCCCTCTTCAACGCCTCGCTCTTTGCGCTAACGTTTGACTCTTTCTCACAGCTCTATTTTTTAAAGCAATAAAAAAACTTTAGCGTAAAGAGCGATGCGTTGAGGAGGGGACAGCACTTTTCATATACAGAATAATTTCTGTTGGTTATAGGTTTTAATATCGCTCCTTACTTTCAGTTAAAAAAGACTTGTTTTTTTTATTTAATATTTTCAAAGAGCGCATGAAATGGGGAAAAAGCAAATAGGGGCTTTATAAATATGGTTGCTGAATATAAGTCTCTATTAAGGGCTTCCTACTTGATAGCATTCGAAACTGCACAGAATAAAAAACCATATACGATGGGAGAAGACTTGATCAAAACTTGCATGTTACAAGCCTGTGCAGCTGTTTTGGGAAAACAGGCTATCAAAAGATTGAAGTTAATTTCTATTTCTGCTAACACTTTTAGGCGCAGAATTGAAGAAATGGCTGATAATATTAAAAATCAAGCTATAAAAATGGTAAGAAATGCACCATTTTATTCAATTCAACTTGATGGAAGTCAGTAACAAAGCACTTGTCCTTTGCGTTGTGAGGCATGATTTTCAAAGCGAATTACTAGAAGAACTTCTTTGCTCGCTGAAGTTGGAGATAAGAGCAACTACCTTCGATCTTTTTAAAGCACTTGATAGTTATTTCCTGAAGCACGAAATTGAGTGGAAAAATGTATTGACGTTTTTACAGACAGTGCTGCAAAATGACTGGACATTACTCAGGAGTTGTTAGTCACCCAGACATTTTGTCTACCCATTGCATTATACATCGTGAGTAGCTTCTGGTAAAAAAAAAAAATGTCCCCAGAAACAAACGAAGCATTATCCAGTGCTATAAAACTTGTGAATGAAATTAGACACAAAGCTCTGAACTCTCAGATGTTTGAAATGCTCTGCAAAGAAATAGGTTCTCAGTATACTCACCGTTTTCATCATACTGAGGTAGGATGGATATTGAGGGCAAAATACTGAGCCGACTATTCGTCTTTGCGTAAATTTTTTTTTCAGCAGCAAAATAATCAGAAATTTCAAGGACTCTTGTCCGATGATGTGTGGTTAGCCAAGCTGGCATACTTGGCAGATATTTCTTCTCTGCTAAATGAACAACTAAACATATCTTTGCAAGGACCACTTAAGGACGTGTTTACATTACGAGGAAAGATAGATGCTTTTCGACGGAAAATATCACTGTGATCAAGGAAGTTGGCAGATGGAGACCTGCAAACGTTGATGAATATATGAGAGAGAAGGATCTCAACTGTCAAGGGGTATCATATGAGTATTCAACAGCACTTTCAGTCACTGATATAATATTTTGATTTGTATTACCCAAGGGAAGAAGATCCCAGACATTTAAATATGCGGATAATACACCGATTTGTATATAAAGTTGAACCTAATACAACCTAATATCCAAGTCCTCTTTATCAAGAGCTTATTTTTGGGTCTCTCTCAAAAATGATTTCCCATTACTGAGTGAGAAAGCTATGAAAACTTTGATAAGAAATTCAATTACATATTTGTGTGACAAAAAACTTTTACCTGTGACAGTAATTATAACAACAACAACAACAACAACAATACACACACACACACACACACACACACACACACACACACACACACACACACACACACACACACACACACACACACACACACACACACACACACACACACACACACACACACACACACACACACACACACACACACACACACACACACACACACACACACACACACACACACACACACACACACACACACACACACACACACACACACACACACACACACACACACACACACACACACACACACACACACACACACACACACACACACACACACACACACACACACACACACACACACACACACACACACACACACACACACACACACACACACACACACACACACACACACACACACACACACACACACACACACACACACACACACACACACACACACACACACACACACACACACACACACACACACACACACACACACACACACACACACACACACACACACACACACACACACACACACACACACACACACACACACACACACACACACACACACACACACACACACACACACACACACACACACACACACACACACACACACACACACACACACACACACACACACACACACACACACACACACACACACACACACACACACACACACACACACACACACACACACACACACACACACACACACACACACACACACACACACACACACACACACACACACACACACACACACACACACACACACACACACACACACACACACACACACACACACACACACACACACACACACACACACACACACACACACACACACACACACACACACACACACACACACACACACACACACACACACACACACACACACACACACACACACACACACACACACACACACACACACACACACACACACACACACACACACACACACACACACACACACACACACACACACACACACACACACACACACACACACACACACACACACACACACACACACACACACACACACACACACACACACACACACACATATATATATATATATATATATATATATATATATATATATATATATATATATATATATATATATATATATATATATATATATATATATATATATATATATATATATATATATATATATATATATATATATATATATATATATATATATATATATATATATATATATATATATATATATATATATATATATATATATATATATATATATATATATATATATATATATATATATATATATATATATATATATATATATATATATATATATATATATATATATATATATATATATATATATATATATATATATATATATATATATATATATATATATATATATATATATATATATATATATATATATATATATATATATATATATATATATATATATATATATATATATATATATATATATATATATATATATATATATCCCAAGGC
Organism: Artemia sp. Qi Xiang Cuo; assembly: GCF_049724085.1. Classification (NCBI taxonomy): domain Eukaryota; kingdom Metazoa; phylum Arthropoda; class Branchiopoda; order Anostraca; family Artemiidae; genus Artemia; species Artemia sp. Qi Xiang Cuo. The sequence goes on from NC_142805.1 coordinate 60,975,719, forward strand.
CAGAAATATAATTTGCACTTCACTAAAAAAATTACAAATAAATGCATTGTCATTTTATATACATATATTGATATTTAGTAATCAAAATGTTAATATTATTTGATTTATTAAAGTTATAAAAGTAAAAACATTTATATTTTATCAGTAAAGTACAAATCATCTTCTGGCCTTGGGATGGCATAAGGGTTTTGAGCCCTACTCATGTTCATTTCTGCTCGTTTTGAGTATGACTCAGTTATTTATTGTAATTTCTGTTCGTTTTGGCTTTCATTTATTTTTCGATGCTAATTTGTGGTAGTTTCACGCTTGGTAGATTATTTGATTTTATGTTTGCTCATTTTCGGTTTAATGGAGTTCTTTACTTTTCTTTGAAAAACTTATTTTGTGGAAAAAATTTTTTAATTAATTTCTGTTCGTTTTATATTGACATAGTCTTTACAGGGAAAACGAAAATAATTCTTTAAATCTTTTTGTTTTTTTAAGACTTTATAGTTTGGCCTGCTATTTGTATGCTGGAAAAAATTTTCTGCAATTTTTACAACATACACCCTCTTAAAAATTTGGACATAAATAGTAGTGTTTAATTTAGTTTCATACTTCCTCTAGTTGACCTGAAATAGACAACTTGATACCATTCGCAAAAAAAAATCTGTTTACTTTGTTTGATAGCTTGGATACACTTACGCTATTTTGATTTGGTTAAATTTTAAGCGCAGAAGTAGCCCCGAAAGTTTGAACATAATACCCTCAGTCGTTCTTGGGATACTGCTGTGATGCCTTATTGGGAGGTAGCATTAAAACAGTGCATTTTGATTTAATCTTAAGGCACCATTTAGTTTTAAACATAATGGTCAAATGGTAGGGTGGGCGTGGGACGGGGACTAGTTTCCCTCCAATCACTATCGACTTTTAAAAAAGGCATTAGCCCTTTCAATTCTCAATGGAATGAGCCCTTTTCGAAGTTCCTACGACAACTCCTTCGAGACGAAGTGTCTAAACAAAAAAAAAAAATAAATAAAAAAAAAAAAAAAAAAAATAATAATAATAATAATAATACATTGTACCCACATCGGTCTTAACTATAAAAATGTCAAGCCTTCTAATCACTTTCAACTATTAAAAAGAGCACTAGCCCTTTGAATTTCCAATCGAATGAGTCCTTTTTTAGTTTCTAATACAACACCTTCTATAAGCACCTTAAATTCCCCAAGTCATAAATTACAACCCTTGCCCTGAGGGCTGTGAGGGGGTTGTCATCCTCAAAAATCTAATTTCCAGAACTTTCAACTACGTTAAACAAAACGACTATCTCAAATTTGATTGGGTGTGTTTGGAGAAATGGTGGGCGTAAGAGGGGCGTTAGTTGCTCTCCAATCACTTTCAACTATTAAAAAAGGCATTCGCCCTTTCAATTTCCAATCGAATGAGCCCTTTTGAAGTTTCTATGAGAATGGCCCCATTCCCCCGTGGCATAGCTTACAACTCTTGGGGGGGGGGTGTCATCCTCAAAGACCTAATTTCCAGAACTTTCAACTACGTTGAAGAAAATTTCTATCTCAAAATTTTGATAGGATGTGTTTGGGGAAATAGTGGGCGTGAGAGGTGGGTTAGTTGCTCTCCAATCACTTTCGACTATTAAAAAGAGCACTGACAGTTTCAATTTCCAATAGAATGAGCCCTTTTTGAAGTTTCTACGACAACGCTTTCTATAAAAACCTTATATACACCAGGGCATAACTTACAACCCTTGCCCTGAGGGCTATGAGGGGTTATCATCCTCAAAGACATAATTTCCGGACCTTTCAACTATTTTGAACAAAGTGGTCACCTCAAAATTTTGATTGGATGTGTTAGGGGAAATGGTGGGCGTGAGAGGTGGGTTACTTGCTCTCCAATCACTTTCGACTATTAAAAAGAGCACTAACAGTTTCAATTTCCAATCGAATGAGCCCTTTTTGAAGTTTCTACGACAACACTTTCTATAAAAACCTTATATACACCAGGGCATAACTTACAACCCTTACCCTGAGGGCTATGAGGGGTTATCATCCTCAAAGACATAATTTCCGGACCTTTCAACTATTTTGAACAAAACGGTTATCTCAAAATTTTGATTGGATGTTTTTGGGGAAATGGTAGGCGGGAGAGAGGGGGGTGTTAGTTGACTTCCAGTAACTTTCGATTATTAAAAAGGGCACAATACGATTCAATTGCCAATCGAATAATTTCTTTTCGAATTCTGTACAAGAGCGCATTCAATAAAAAAAAACTATAAGACCCCAGGGAATAACTTACAACCCTTGCCCTGTAGGCTGTGGGAGGAGTGACATTCCCAAAAACATAATTTCCAGATTTTTTAACAACGTCGAACAAAATAGCTATCTCAAAACTTTGATTGGATGTGTTTGGGGAAATGGTGGGTGTGAGAGGGATGTTAGTTATCCTCCAATCACTTTCAACTATTAAAAAGGGCACAATCCCTTCTAATTTCCAATCGAATGAGCCCTTTTTGAAGTTTATACAACATCACTGTCTATAAAAACCATATACGCCCCCAGGGCATAACTTACACCCCTTTCCCCGAGGGCTTTGAGGGGGTTATCATCCTCAAAGACCTAATTTCCAGATCTTTCAACTACGTCCAACCAAATGGCTATCTCAAAATTTTGATTAGATGTGTCTGTGGAAAAGGTAGGCGTGAGAGGGGGTTTAGTAGCCCTCCAATCACTTTCGACTATTAAAAAGGGCACTAGTCCTTTGAATTTCCAATCGAACGAGCCCTGTTTGAAGTTTCTACGAAAACACTTTCTATAAAAACCATATATGCTCCAGGGTATAACTTAAAATCATTGCCCTAAAGGTTTTAAGAAAAGGATTCTCCCAGGAACCCAATGTCAGTGTGAATATCAATTACGTTATGCGCAATGGCCAGCTCAAGATTTTTTTCGAAAGTACCTCAGGGACTGGGGGTTTTAGAAGGGGTGCTAGTTGCCCACCTATTACTTGTTATTATAGAAAAGGGTACTAGCTATTCTAATTTCCAATCGAATGAGCCCTTTTCGAAGTTTCTACGACAACTTTTTCGACATGAAGTGCACTGGTCTAAAGAAAAAAATTAAATAAATAAATAAATAATACATTGTGCCAACATCGTTCTTTACTTAGGCAGTGCACACTTAAGCAGCGTGATTGCGCTGCCTATGATTTACTAGGTTGACTGTTATACGCTAACATGAGTTTTGTTTTTTTCTTGCGAACTACAACGTAAGACTAAAAACTGGGAAATTAAAAGCCTAGTATTTTGCCCAATAAGTAAGGAAGACCTTGGTAGTTGGAGTTTAAAAAAAAATAGTGATTATGAACTGGAAAACACATTTTATTCCTAACCAAAACTACTTTCTAAAAATACACAAAGTTTGCCGTTTTTTGATATTTCAATACCAAAAGATATTTTCAACTGGGAGTTAAAGCAATACATTCAAGCATTTTGTTCTTGGATCCGGCCAAGGGTTGTAAAGTGAAGCGTGGCTGCTAGAACTCAAATTGGGGAGGTTTATTCTCCGGAAGCTTGAAAAAGTAAGAAAATTGACCAACCAAACGGAAGCGTGAAAAAGTAAGAAAACGTTCATTTTGAATAAAACGGTCATTTCGAGGAAGTTCCAATTTTTATTCTTTCCCCTCCTCCCAAGAAACATGATTAGCTGTTCGTTCAGTTACTCAATGCAAAAACTAACTTGCTCACAACGTTAACCCCCCCCCCCCGAACAGGTCCCCCGAGAAGGAATAACAAAAAATTCAAATCCTAGGTTAAGAAATTTAGAAAAGTAGCATATATAGTTTTTACAATATAAAGGCAATGAACATAAATTTTACAAGGTCACACCTCCTTTGGAATGAGCTGGACTTCTCATGAACTGAAATACTTTTTACACAGATTGTTATGGCTTTTATACCGATCTTGCTTCTTCATGTTTCACATCAACTATTTGTACGGCAGCTAAGATCTTTTGAAACAAATTGATCCTAAATGAAAGCATCAAAAAAGAAAAAAATTGGTACAAAATGGCATGCTTACAAGCTTGGGTTGGGAGGGGTCCACCCAACCCAAGAATTTTCAGAATTTTTTCAGAAATTTCAGAAATATTTTCACAATTTTCGGAGATGCGCTCGCCCTCCCCTCCAAGAAAAAAAAATTTTCTGGACCTTGACCTAAAGTTTCCTGAGTACTTGAGATTGACACAATGTATTACGACTTTTACGATGTTGGCAAATCCCTTTCATCCGTAATAGATTGTAGTTTTTAAGCGTAAAACACGTATCATAATAATGTTAAAATTAAATTTAAGCTTGTATTCTAAGCATATTCCAATTTTTTTTTTATCAAATAATTCGCTTATCTTAAAACCAGTCTAGTAAGTACAAGGTTCAATCTTGTTGACTTTGGCATTATTAGCGTTTTTTACGATGCCTAAAGGTTTTTTACATAATCAAAATTTTTAAATTGGATCCACCCGCGCTACTTACAATCTTTAGTAGACAGGTGGTCAAATTATTAGGCCCTGACTTAAAAAAAAAATACAAAAACTGGTAGATAATCAGGTTTAAAATTACATCTTGGGGCGAAACAGCTTCTCAAGGAGCTTATACACATCTCCTGTCCAACCAGTTCCAATTTTGGGATGGGCAGATTATACGCCCCCAACTGACAGATTTAAGATTCGTCTCATGTGTTCTGTTGTCCTATCAAATAAAATATATTTGCATTTTGGTTCTTTAAATGGTACGCACCATGCCCAAAATGCTCTCCATAAATTAGGTAATTTAACTAATTTAAAATAGCGGTGGAATGTGATCTCATTCTGGCAGATAGAGAGAGCGGTCAATGGTGATGGACAGTCAATTGATTGCGATGATACATTTTTAAGCTGATAGCCAGAAGAAAGTACTTGACGAAAGAAGAAAGCCAGAAGAAAGTCATAAATTTTGCATTTCTTCTAAATAATTCCAGTTTGTGAAGTCGGAAAACAAAAGTTAGAAGTCTAAACCACTTAGGGCTTTCAAAGTATATAGGAGCGAGGCTTTATCATCACTTTGAGAAGATTTGCGACACGATTCTTGCTGGAGCTAATGTAAATTCTAAGGTACTTATGTATTATATCAAACACACTCTAGAAGTGAAATTAGGCTAATCATAAATGAAATAGCCTATACCAAACATAATGAAAATTTAATACTTTAGTTTATATGGTAATATAACTTAGGCTGTATATTTTCAAAATAGGGGGGGGTAAATTAGCCTAACCTTTCCCCCACCCCACCCTTTAATGTGCAAATATTAGCCCAAATTATACAAGTCCAATGCATTCTGTCACCAGTCATTTGCCTTTGTGGCTACGAAACTGGTTTCCTCAGATCTGACATTCAGCAAACTTTTCGACTGTGTTTAGCATAATACATAAGTACCGAAGAATGTCGGTTGTTTAGGTTTGAACTTTGTCTCTTACTTGTATTTGAGAAGCAAACTGGATTTTTTAGTTGAATTTCTATTCGCTTTTCATTAAATTACAGGCGTACACTTTCCAAGAAAGGAGGAGGTATCCCCTCAAATTTATTGGAAAATTTTTCTTTTCTATTTCAGTATTTTGACATTGAAAGCTGTATCATAAAATATAATCGATTGTTTTAAGTATCCACACTTTTTCTATTAAAAAAGGATGTATTAGTGAGGCTTTCCCCCCTGAATTTTCTGGAATCATCGGTTCAGTAAAATCTTCTTTGAAAAAGTGTACCCCCTCCCGCTAAGAAAATCAATGTCAATCTAACGTGGCGGAAGCTGGCTTGATATTCTGGAATGACCGAGTTGGACACGGCCTTGATGAGCTGAAGCATCATATAGGTGGAGATTTGGAAGTTTGTCTCGCCGCGCACAGTCTTTGACCCCTTTTGTGCAGTCGTGGTGAAGCATTATGAAGTCAGAAAATATCCCTTGGCGTGCAGCACATTCAGTGTCTTGGAAAAAGTCCACGGGTGATTCGCACAAGACTTTGAGTGGTTCAGCTTAAACTCCTTATGGACAGTGGAACTTGTTTTACCTCAGGGCTCGAATGAAATTTACAACCCCAGAACAAAGGACTCAGCTGGAGAGTCGACCTGGCAATAGATAAAGCATAGTGAGGTTCGAAAAGATGTCAGGATTAACCTTGTCCTTGAAATACTTGGTCAGCTGGAACGTGTACCTCCTGTGCTTTGTATTTGGAAGCCGTTTTTGTCTAACACTGTACATGAGCTGCCCCCTTTCTCGTTTGCTACCTCAGGTATGATCTTATACGTAAAGTGTGTGTCACCTTTCTCAAAGTGTGACTCGTATTTTTGGTATTTTTCTTTTATGTAAATACGATGGACTTTCCAGGCATGCTTTTCCTACATCACATTTGATTGGTTTCACCCTTATCTACTCTCTATGTCTGAATTGTTATTGCGTTTGCACTTCCTGATGCACAATAAGGTGATTTTCTCGGACATCCCTAGCTTTTTGTCATCGGCCCAAGTAAGGAGTGATATCTGAGAAGTCAGAAGCTAGTATATCGATATCCTCTACAGGTATTTTCAGCCTTATTCTTAGTTTGGATGTGACAGGTCATCAATGAAACTGGGCAATCAGTACCCAAGCCAAGTTGATTCTAAACTCAGGGTAGCCTGCTTTTAGGACCAAAATACATCTAAAATTTTGTGCGGCGGCTTTCTGATTTCATTAACGTCTAACAATAATTTACTATTATAGATAATTGTACACAACGTGGCCTTGTGACTTGGAAAACTCCTCAGTATATCATGAAAGGGGTAGGTCACCAGTACAGAAGTTTGTCGGTGAACCCGCAAGCAATTAAATGATGACCTTCTGGAGTGTAAGAGATACACGTGCCCTGGTCAAGTTCTTCTTGTACCAGAGGATTGACTTACAAAAAACAGCATGTGAGTGGTATCCTGACGGGAGGGTGATGTCAGACCTCCACCAGTACGGCAGTATACGACCAAAAAATTAAGAAGTGTGGAACTGTCTTTTCAACCAGAGTGGGAGGATGTTACGGGTGCAGTTCAGTTTTGAGCTGTCTGGCAAGGCTTCGTAGATACCTTATGCACCATTCCTGGCTCTGGAGGATCTAAGGTCTTAGTTAAGGTACATAAAGTAGAGTAGGCGTCGATACTTTCTAGAAAAAACAAATGCTTAATTTTATAGCTTTATATTTTTTTGGGGGGGGGGATGAGGTAAATACATCAAACAATATTTGTTGCTGTTCTATTTTATATATACTAGTGACTTCTATTTTCCTAGCTGAATAGTTTCAGCAGGTATTGATCACATTGATAACCTGTATACAGGGAGGCCCTATGAAGTCATCTGCAATTATTTTCCTGGGCACAACTAGATATATTTAGATTTAGGGTACCAAAATTCTGATTTCAAGTTCAAAGAGGTCCGACCCAGGCACGGAAGAACCAACTCCAGTCTTATCGGATATGACCGAGACATGGTCGCAGTCAAAACGCCGACTGCAAGAGTGGCGTGGCAGTATATAGAAAACAATATTTTCACCGACTTTAGACCAGCATCCAATCAGTATTATTACGGGTCTTGCCGTCTGGTGAGGTCTATGTCACCTTCTGACGTGTCATGTTATCTAAAAAAGGTGCTAGTAATTTCCAAACTGGTTGTCTCGGAACAAATTTAAAAATTGTCTCTGTCCTTCTTGTTAAGTTGCCCAAGGCCAAATTTTCCTGCAAAACCTTTATTTCCAAAAAAAAAGTTATGAATACAGCATCGGTTGCCAACAGCCAGGACAGGATCGTTTTTCAGAGTTGGGTCAACTAGACTATCCAGTCTAAGGTAGAAGCTTTCAGATTCATTATCTGATTTGCTACGATCTGGAGCTTAGGTTTGAATGATTGCTTCGTTGAACGGTGATCCTTTCATACATCATCATCAACCGTTCTGCGAAGGGCAGCACAGAGATCAAGGATCTTCTTGTTTTTATAAATAACATAATTCTTCCTTGATGATGGGTGTCATCGGCTCTTCCACACTGCATATTGTATCAGAATACTTTTTCTAAATCTTTCTTCGTCATTCTTAGGTGGATGTGTTTAAGAAAGTCCCGCTTTGTCTTTTTTGTATTCAGCGTGTACAGGGGCGGATCGGCGGGGTGGTTTTATGGGCACGTATAACCCCACAAGGTTAAAAATCGCACTAATTACGGGGTCAGAGGGGTGAAACATACCAAAGGTGGAGCCTATTCTTGTTGCTGCCCTCCCAGAAATTAATCCTATATCCGCCGCTGCGTGTGCGTAATAGTCGCTCATTTTAAATGGGCTGGATATACGCTTAGGGACAGATGTGCTATCTGAAAGCAGCATAGGTTCTGGGACTACAAAGATATATAGGAGCTTTTCGATAGTTCTAAGCCTAATAGGTATGACATAGTTTTGCTTGATAGCTGTTTTGCCCTATTGAAACCAAAGTGATTGATTCAGACAAAAATGGCAGAAGGTGGTACTTGGCTGTGGCGCGGTATCTTTTGTTAATTTTTTACAAGCACTAGAACAATTAATTTTCATTCAAATAAGCGTTCTTCCGACATTTCTGACACTTAGCACCCCTAGAAAAAAAACGTGCTGTTGCAACACTGTTCAGGAAAATGTGAATTCTCCACATATTAAAAATAATGGGGGGGGGGGCTTAAGACCTCCGCTCAAGATTTTTTGAGTGCATGCTTTAGATTGTATATTTTTGTATTTGTGTATTATGGGCGTCACTTTATCGTGCTGTTGACGATTTATCTTATCTTCACTTCATTTTTATTTTATTAATAAAAATTGCACTCCTCCTTTTACTTCTCTATTACATTGTTATTATGTATATTGAAAGAGTGTAAAAATAAATTATGATTACTATTGTTATTATTCTGTTTGATGGTATAGTTTCCATTAAAATCCCACCATTTTTGAGGTGTATTATGGTTGTAATTTACCTTATATGACGTAATTTAGAAGGTGTACTTGACGGCATTTCAGGAGATCAGCTTAAAAAACAAATTAATAATGATGTCATATACCTTGTCAAAAGATACGTGTTTTACATCATCTTGTAAATGAAAATGTTGTTTTTTGTCAAAATTTGCATTTGATTATAATATTATCTTTTGCTAATTACAAAAGGCACTAGATACTGCAACTTCCTTTCAAATAGCTCAACCTTTTAGCTCTTTATGATGTCCCAGTGCCCCACTAGCGGCGGAGAAAAAAGGAGCAGAAAAAAAAGAGGCGACATTCAGTACTGCTCATGACTCAGTACTCAGTACTGCTCAGAGCAGTACTCAGTACTGCTCATGCAAAAAAAGTGATTTTCCTTGTTGTTCAAGATGGGGGGGTGTAAGTTTCCTGAATGGGGTTTTCGGCAATAACAATTCCAGTGGTGTGCCTTTCGTTTTAATCTAACGCCCTTTTCAAGGGGTTTCCCTTTTCAGGCTAAAAACTTTTCCCGTCACTTTAAACATTAAGACTAATCGAATGAAAAGTTACCATTCCTGAACCAGCTAAAAGTGGCAATTTTTTTCATCTCTAGCCAGTTGTTTTAAACGTATTTAAAGTTTTGGTTGCCGTGGTGTGTTCTTTACTATGTTGCTGCACTCATGATTCCCACTTTGTCTAAAGAACACAAATGTTTTTTCCACTAATAACTTCTAATGGGTAAATTCAAGATTATTAATATCTATGTATTTGAGGTCAGAAAAACAAACAGACCTATGTGATGTATTAGAAAAAAACACAAAAAAAAACAAAGGAAATGTAAGCTAAAGTGAAAAACGCGTACATAACCATTTGGAAACAATGCCAAAACAAAACTCAATATCTATAATAGTAATTTTCAGTTGTTACTTTTAGTAGTAGATGCTAAAATATAAAAATAAAATAAAAATAAAACCACAACTAAAGGCATTTGACTTTTGAACTTCTCACTTCCCATTCAGTTTTATGGTCGTCTTCGAGTTGATTTAACCGCAAAAATTATATAACTTTGTAGTTTGTGAACATAAATTGTCTAAAGTGCCGATTGCAGTGCCTATTTACGCAAATGAAAAATTAAGGCTGTCAAATGAATCACGTGAATATATTAACCACGTTATTCTACTATGTTCGTTCTATTTGTAATATTCGTTCAGTTTGTAAGATATTCGTTATTTACGTTATTAATCGCACAATTCAATGACGTTAATATATGCTAAATTTCGACTGTCTAGTGTTTTAGACGCTGAACCTCCACATACCCTCGCGCCTAAAACGTTGGGCCTTTATTCAAGGGCTGCTCACCTTAAAGAATCACGTAGCGAGGTGACGCGCCAATGGGTGCGGAAGTGTATAATACATGGCAACGTGGCACGAGGAAGTGCAGTGTTGCAAAAGTCTGCTAAACCCGATGAAGAAGTAGCGGTACGAAATGAATACCAGATGGCAGAGGATGGGTGACCCCGCGACAGATTATGTAATCATACAAAAGAAAATGGTTTTAAGATATCGCAGGAATTTTTTTTTCGGGGGGTGGGGGATGCTGAGGAGAACTATAGAGGAGTTATAAAGTTTGGCGAATAGTTCAGTCCTATTTTGGGATAATTTACAAGATCAGGTCAGGTAGTCTTTAATATTGACCAACTGGAACTTATAACTCCTGAATACTAACAGGTACTGATCATGCGGGGGGGGGGTGAGGGATTTTTCTGGGTCCTCTCTGTCAGCAATCAGTCTGACGGGGGTATGTGCAGATTGGATGGATTTAATATTTTAGCAGGCACTAATTCAGACCTAATTTTGAGAAGTGCATGACGCCGTGTTTATCACAGAATGTTATTAATGAAAATTTTTTCCAAAAAAAAATATACTATTGGGAAAAAGGATAAAGCTCAGTTTATTTTGAGGTTTCTTTTGAGTATAGGGAATAAATCATCATCAACATTTTCCCGGCCTGTAGTCTTGCATTCCGAGTTTCAATTAAAGCTAGCACATAATCCTTAATGAAAAAACTATTTTATCTTATATGCATTTTTATCCCATTTTATTTTTAATTTCAATTAATCCATTAATTATTCATTTTATCATATTTTTTTTTATCATTATTCTATTAGAAAACCTATAGATGTCAGAAGAGTCAAAATCAGGCACAGACCCTTCTTGGTAACGAGACGGTGAAGAAGTTCGATTACCCAATAGCTGTGTCTTATGTAAATAAATCGCAGTGGTTGTTCACACCGTTGCCACTATTTTATTATGAAAAAAGTTAATAATCCTGATCAATTCGATTCGTTTCAATACGACAAAGCAGACAGGTTCTGCTTGATCTGTTTGATTGATCTCCTTACGATGTAGCTTGTGCCGATTGTATAGGAACTTTAAAGACGAAATGGAACATCAACCAGCTTGTGCCGATTGTATAGGAACTTTTAAAAACGAAATGGAACATCAATATTAAAATTCAGAATCAAATGACTTGCTTCCTCTTACAGACAAATAATTTTGTAAAAGTTTATTTTGGCGGCCTTATTCATATTCGTATAAACTTCTTTTTTTTAATTGAAAAAGCCTAAATAGTAGTTTTAAATTGAATTGATGATAGCAGAAAAGAATCCAGTGCAATCAACTTGTATATGATTCCATTGAAGTGATCATAGAAGTATATTCCAATAGAGTCATTTGCTTACAGATATGCCATGACACAAAGATTATTTGTTATCTTCAAGATTATTATCCTTTTTTGCTGTTAACCCACCTCGGAGTTTTTTTTAATCTTTAAAAAGTTTGAGATAGTTGAACACAATCCTCAAACATGAGCAGACATATATCACAATTACTAAACAGTGAACTGTTGGCTAATCAGAGCTTATGACCATTCGTTGGTCTTCAGTGACAATAATGCTGGTACTGTTCAGGCACTACTACTACTACAATTAACAACTCACCACAGCACCAAAGCCGCCTGAGGCCAACACAGTCAGGCACGCTCCTCCTCCATCCCAATCTATTCAAAACCTCCCTTTTTACACCCTCCCACGAAGTTCCCATTTCCTTTGAATCTTTCTTTATGACGTCCTCCCCCCCAGAGAAGGAAGATCTGCTTTCCGTTTAGCCCTAGACGGTTGGCCGAAAATAATAATCTTCGACAATACTACTACTGTTAATAATTAACTGCATTACCAAGCCAACTGAAGCCAAAACAGTTGTGCGTGGTCCTCCCTCCCCTCAATCTAATAAAAACTTCGCCCTTTATCCCGTCCCATGAAGTACTATTTTTCCTCAAATTCGTTTTAATGATCTCCTGCCACCCCATTCTGGGACAACCAGCTTTTCGTTTGGACTCAGACGGACAGCTGAAAGCTACAATTTTTGGCAATATGTCATCGCTCATTCGTAAGCCATAGTCTAGCCATCTCTTTCCATTTTTTAACACAGCCGTAAAAATTTGGGACCAAACCCCCTGTATCATACAGCTTATAGTTTGATGTTCGGTCAGTCAAACGAGCATTCTAAATAATTAACAACTCTTGCTGAGCCTTTCAAAGCGCCAACATTTCAGAGCCATACTTGACCACTGTCATTACCGTGACTTCCAATATTTTAATCTTAGTTGGCAGACTTATTTCTTATTCTTTCAAACTTTTTTTTAGCTGCAAAGAAAAATCCTGCACCTCGGCTATTCTACTTTTTACATCTTCATTTTTTAATTTACACCCACAGTTCGAGGCCATATCTAGGGAAGGTGAGTACTGGTTTTTTATCTCCCACCCCGAAATTTTTGTCGGTACGTAAGAAATTAACAGAAATTCATATAAAAAAAATTGTTGATGCGTTTTAAAGTTTTTTGTAATCCCCCCCCTCGAACAAAATCCTGGATATGGCTTTGCCTCATTTACTCCTAATATAATATCTTCAGTCTAATATCAGTCTAGGAGAGTTATACCTGCTCATTTGATTTCTATTTCTCCCGTAGCCTGAGAGAGGAAAGATACAGGCACCGTAAAAGTTAATAATATTTAACTTAACCCCTTTTGTGTAACTTCAGACAAGGCCGTACCCAGGTTTTTTTTGGAGGGGGTTTTACTCAAAAAAATTTTCGGGGGGGGGGGAGGGGTTTACACAAAAAACCTCAAAAAACGCATATAAAATTTGTTTATATCCATTTTTTTTTACGTTTTACGAGTCAAAAAACATTTCGGGAGGGGTCCCACCCTTAAACCCCCCCCCCCTTTCTGGGTACGGCCTTGAGTTCAGATGTAGACAAGCAATAATATACTACCAATGGTGACCTATAATTAGAGGCACATATTTAAATAGGATTTATTACAAAATAGATTACTGAGCATCGCTCGAAGAAACTTGAGCAAAAATATACACCTTGTGCAGCAGTACTTCCTGCACCACAATCACAGTCAACTATAACCTTATTCTCAGCAGCTAGTACAAGATCAAATATCAAACATAAATAATAATCAGCTCTACCTGCACACATCCGAACCTTCACCAAGGGAAGATTCAAAGAAAAATAGCATCAAACGGAATCCTATTTTTGCATTTTGACTCCTCTGTGTTCTTAAAAGTTCGGTCCTGCTCTTTTGAAATTAAATATGAAATTAATTTTTCAGTTATACCGTTTTGTTTTTAAAATTACTGGGGGAGCTGCAACTTTAAAAAAAAGGGCTCTTGATCGGTGTTCATCGATCGAAACTTCGATATAACGGTTTTCGTATCAATGTATTGGTATCAAAATAAAGTTCTCTTGCTTTAAATTAAATACAACTAGCAGTATTATAACAGGTGAACGAAACACAAATTGTAATAAAATACTTGGCAAATAACACAAAACAAAAGAAAAACAATAGCACAAATAAAGTGAAAAACCAATTAAATAGAGTAAAAATTCATTCACTTTCATCAGTAAGCTTTAGCGCATCATATCGTACACGGGACACAGGGATGTCCGTGATACCAAGACGACCCTCCCGCACACGGGAGGATCAAAAGGTTTTTCCTCAAGATCTTTGGAAGAGGAAAGTCCTCTGTCTAAATAAGGTGAATTTGCATCCCAAAAGATCCCGGAGAGGGATATAAGGGATTTCCCCAGTGTCCCAGAACTTTGACATAATGTCCCGGTTTCATGACCTAAGGAATGAGAATGTGCCGTTAATAATGCCTACACTTTAATATTTGAAGGAGATGTTTGCTGAAGTATTAATTCCCCACGTTTTCCTTAAAAGATACCACTATGAGATAAAGTGTGTATTTGTCAATGTTTAGGAAGAAAAACACCTCTATTATTTTATTTTTTTTTAATTTTAGTTAATTATTAATTTTGGTACTTGTTAAATATCCCGAAGACACCTAAGAAGTGAAGTTAGGTTAATCCTAATGAAAAATACCAAAATTCGATGAAAATATAATGCTTTAGTAACAAAATTATGCAAACTGCAGAAGAAAATTATGGAAAGCAGGCCAACAAAAACTGGAGTTCCCCTTCTTACTCCAAAAATGAATTTAAGAATTCAAGGAAAATTAAAACCAATACAAGACATTTCTCCTATTCAAGAAACTTAGAAACTTCGTCAAAGCATGGTTTCCTGGATAGGAGAAATGCATTGTGTTAGTTTTAATTTTCCTTGAATTCTTAAATTCATTTTTGGAGTAAGAAGGGGAACTCCAGTTTTATATACAATCTCTTACTTCCCAAGTTTGTGAATATAGCCCATTAAAAAAGCCAGCTAACATTAGTAAGTAAAGTCAAAAATGTCAGTAACATTTTTGTAACTGTATTATCAAGATAATTATTAAATTGAAATTAAATTAAAAATTTTTACCTTCGAATATTGAAAAGAAATTCTCATTAACTTTTGCGATGATTAATCTCATGAGATGGCAAAAATGTGAATTTTAAAAAGAAGTTCCTAATCCATGAAAGTTGGAAAATGCTTAATAGACCCCCCCCCCCTAAAAAATGAAGTATATTTTTGTAAGTTTGACTTACAAAATAAAATAATGAACAATCATAAAGTTTATGTAACGCAAAACAACTTAGGCCAGATACAGATACATTTACAAATAGTTACAAAAAAATTTTTAAAAACGCATAAAAAATTTGTTTATACGGTTTTTTGTTGCGTTTTTACGAGTCCGACAAACATTTCGGGGGGGGGGGGGGGTCGCACCCCCTAACCCTCTTGGATATAACCAGTGGCATAATTTCGGCAAAATCCTGGGGAGAAGGGCAAAGACGGAGCCAATTTTCCCAATCTAGCAAAAATGACACTAAAAACTGAAAAATGAGCCATTTGGTGCCATGAAAGTACAATATGTTACTGTAAAAGCACTATAAAGATACTTTATAGTACAATGAAAGTAAATATTTAATAAAGAAAACTGATTCGTTTCTGTTGATGTTTAAATTACGCAGGGTTATCTTAATTTTGACAATATTTTTGAAGAAACTAAATTTCAGCTGGGGGGTCAACTCGGGTCTGGGGGCAAACCGAGGTCTGGGACTGGAATTCCCCCCCCTTCCTATAGCAAATTACGCCCCTGGATATAACCTTGATGTCGATCCTTTTTAGGGGGGGGCGTAACCAAGAACTAAAGAGACACGTGAAGAACTTGAAAATCGAGCAACTCAGAGGGTGGGGGTATCTGAGGTTTGTGGAGGGGGGGGGGACGATAATCGTAAAAGTTTACAATGGCAGTAAAAATGCAACAAGATTAGATGGGATGGGACTGGTTGTAGTCTGGGCACGTGTCATCCCTAAATACTAGCTATTTGATAATTGCTATTCTTTTATAGCACATCACATGGTTAAGTGAGAATATAACAAAAATAGGGAAAAATGTAACAGGAAAAAGGTATAAAAAGTAAGAAAACAGGGAAACAATAACAAATCGAAAAGGGAAAATTCACTATGGAAAGGAATGGTGTGGAATGAATGAGGTGAAGGGAAATGAGGTAACTTGTAGAGGATAAAAGTGAAGCGCGGTACTTGTTAAGAATCCGGTAAGTACGCAGAAAGTGAAGTTTCGTCAATGCTAATGAAATAAAACAAAACAGGATGAGAATGCAATAGTTAATGAACAACATTGGGAAGCAAAGCATATATTAAATACGTAACCTAACATAACCCTACCTAGGTACCTTTGATTCCGCCTAAATCCCAAGAAACTAAAGTTTAAATAGTCCCGAGTGAAAACCATTTGTTCACCAGGCACGTACGCAGAGGGACCATTGTTTCGGGAAACTTCAAACCAATATGTGAGAAAAATCAGAAAATTATGAAAAAAAAAATCGCGGGGGGGGGGGGGGGCCGAGGCCCTGCGTACTTGCCTGGTCTATACATTGTTTCATATGAAATATCGGATATCTTCGCAATACAATTATCGCGTACTTACCGGATTCTTAACAATTACTTCAAGTGCTTCCACCTTGTACCTTACAAGTCCATGGTAAAAATGGCACAAAATAAACAAAGAGATCGCTATATTTTATCAAATAATCACTACTTCAACTTTAAATCAGGGTTGAACATACCATTAAGCGATGATTTGCTTATGTCAACTGTCGCTTGTAAATCACAGGTATGATACAATTTTATATTATTAAGCGAAATGAGCTCTCCGTAAACAGTGTTTTACAAGCTGTGTCGAGCGATACCAACTCAGAAATTACCCCAATAAAAACAATTTTATTTCATTTTTTTCAAATAAAAAGAAATTTTGCTATGTTTATTCATTCTAATTTATTTATTTCTTATTTTGACAAATTCTTCAAAGAATTGGTGAGAATCTTTCGTATTTTGATTATGCTATTAATGTTTATGAGAAGCAGAGTTTAAAATTAGTTGTTTGTTTTTCTCCGTTTCAAATTCGAAGCTACTCGACACAAGATATATGTGACAACCTTTATAGGGAGTAAACTAATAAACTCAAGATCTGAAGAGATCAGAACACCTTAAACCATTTTCCCTGCAAATAGATTCCACTTGCTATCCATCAGCCTCCATCTCACTAGGGGTTGGAGATCGTACACTCAATCCAGTTATGTTCAAAGCTGGAGAACTAGGGGGTGGATCCTCAGCAGATTGGCTACGAATAAGCTCGTGAAGTCGATTCCGCTTCTGACGACCCTTCGATTGATCCAAACTGCTTGCTGCTCCGATCGAGGGTGTGCCAGAATCACCTTTAAGATGAGTTCTCATGTGCCTTGTGATCATATCACGACGACATGCTGCGTATGGACAACTTGGGCACCTGAAACAAAAGGCGAAATTAAATACGTTGAACAAACCACGGTGTATTTCTATTATCCGGAAGATAAATTAATAACTATCTAATATATTTAGATAAGCTAATATCTATATTAGCTAGTTAATATCTATATTAGATAAGTTAGTATCTATCTAATACACTAGATAAGCTAATAACTTGTAAAAGCAATCTTGTATTTATGAATGAAACAAAAAGTTGGTTGCAATTTTCGATAAATCCGCCCAGGACAAGAAACTTTGATTTTCAATTTCGCTGCTGATTTTAAAGTGACATTTTCAAAAAGTTTAAAAAATTCAAGAGTATAAAAAATATGGCCTCTAGATTTTTTTATTTGATATCTGATTTAGAAATTTTATTTCATATGTGATACAGATCACATAAATGTGGATTAGCTTCAGAAGAAGGGGGCACTCTTTAAAACCTCCAGGTTGAGGTGCTGGCAAAGTGCAATCGAAGACAATATAGGGGCTAGAAATCTCTAGTTTTGGACTATTGAGCATGTTGAGTAATGTGGCTTGCTTTTTATTAATAACAACTTTACGAATGAGTCATTTGGCAATGCTATTAAAAATAAACAAAAATACGATAAAAACAATTTTTTTCAAATCAAAGTAAAGAGCAACATCCAAGTTCTTTAATAACGACGGCTCAAACACAAGGGCCATTGAATTCAATAAGTATTTGTAAAGTACTAGGACTTTAGCCTAAAGAGCAGGGGGTTAAGGAGGAGGCTTCCCCCTTGTACACTATAACTTTCTGTTCGTATTAGGTCTTAATGTCGCTTTTTACTTTCATTTGAAAATAAACTTGTTTTGTAATTTAAAGAACAATTAAGCATTTAATTCAAAACGATTGGTTCACTACATGCCATTATGCAATGCTGTGAGTTTAAGTATCTCAAACAAACATTTGTTTTAAAATAACAAACAGGACTCCGTTCAGAAGGAATATATTTATTCATTCTTTAAAGGGTATCAAATAAAAAAACAAGTTTTTCGACTGAAAGTAAGGGATAACATTAAAACTAAAACTAACAGAAACTGTTTAGTTTATGGGGGGGGCTCCTTCTCAACCCCCTCAATCATTACACGATAATTATTTAGTGTTTTAAAAATCACTAACGTTCAATAGCGTCCAATCTAACGTTCCTTGTATTTCAGTCGTAGTTGCTAAAGCATTGAGAGACAAAAGCCAAACTTCAGCGTAAAGAGCGCGGGATTGAGATGGGGGCGACTTCCCTCATATATGGAAAAATTTATATTCGTCTTTAGCTTATTGCCCATTACTTTGAGTCAAAAAAAAACTTTTTTCCTACTCTTCGGTCCTATCGACTATATATTCGACTCTGTCGCCCACTCGCAAGCACTGTTGTGCCTCTTAGATTCGGGAATAGAACCCTGTATTGTACTAGTTTTCCGTGATTGGTACTCCTACGCGCATATCCGTCTTGTTTTAAGATGGAAAATAATTGCCTGACACCGTAGGCAAAAGCTTTCTGAATCCATTGAGCTTCCTAAGGGAGTTCGACAAGGGTCTGCTCTGAACCCCATCGTCGTCAATTCTGCAATTTATTCCGTAGACTCATTCGAGGGACGTTGGGGAGACTATTCGTCCCACCCCTCATCCGAATATGATGTTAAATACTAGCAAAAATAAAAGTTTTTTTTTCAAACAAAAGTAAATAATAAGAATAAAACTCAAAATAAGCACCAATTATCCTGTATATGAGGCGGGGCTGCATGTCACTTAGCCACCAACTCTTTCAAACAGTCCGTGGTACAGAACTGTAAGTAAGGAGCGACCCGGCTCAATAGTAACCGAAACTCTAAAAATGGGATTTTGATACCAATAGGTACGTCAAAAGAATCAAATTTTAATTCTGATTTCAAATATATAAGTTTCATCAAGTTTAGTCTTACCCATCAAAGTTAAGCGCCTGAGAAAATTTGGCTGATTTTCGAAAAAAGGAGGAAAGACAACCTCAAAGTTATAGAACCTTAATCAAAATCACACCATCAGATTCAGCATATCAGAGAACCCTACTGTAGAGGTTTCAAGCTCCTATCTGCAAAAATGTGGAATTTTACATTTTTTGCCAGAAGAAAGATCACGGATGCGTGTTTATTTGTTTTCTGTTTGTTTTTTCCCCCCAAGGGTAATCATATCGACCCAGTTGTCCTAGAATATCTTGAGAGGGCTCATTGGAACGGAAATTAAAAGTTCTAGTGCTCTTTTTAAGTGACCAAAAAAATAGAGGGCACCTAGGCCCCCTCCCACGCTAATTTTTTCCCCAAAGTCACCCAATCAAAATTTTGAGATAGCCATTTTGTTCAGCATGGTCGAAAATATGATGACTATGTCTTGGATGACTTAATCCCCCAAAGTCCCCGGGGGAGGGCTGAAAGTTATGAACTTTACCCAATGTTAACATATAATATTGGTTATTGGGAAGTATACAGACTTTGTCAGGGAGATTTTTTCGGGTAGTGGGCGGGGGGATGGGTCTGGGGTTGTGTGGGAGGATCTTTACATGGAGGAAGTTTTCATAGTGGAAGGGATATTGCTATGAAGAGGACGCCAGATTTCCCAGCATTATTTAAAAAAAGATGAGAAATTAAATAGAAAAAACAAATTTTTCAACTGAAAGTAAGGAGCAACATCAAAAATTAAAACGAACAGAAAATATTATGTAAATGATTGTGTTCACCCCCTATTCAATACATCGCTCTTTAAGCCAAAGATTTTTTAGTACTTTCATAAGAGCTATTTATTCTAATTAACGGCCTTTGTGATTACGGGGTCATTTTTAAAGAATTGAACAAAATTCGAACTTTAGCGTAAAGAGCGAGGTATTGACTAGGGGTCGAACCCCCTAATATACATATTCAAAATATATGAATATAGAAATTTATTATGTAAGTTAATTCGTAAGTTACGTATATTTTTTACTAACAAAAACGTTCGTAAATAAAATTAAACAACGATCGAGAAAGCCATTTAACCCAATAAGATTAAAATTAATATGCAAATTTGGTGTTGATTATTCATTTACGGTGTTGGTGTTGATTTATGGTGTTGATTTATTCATTTATTTTCCAAAATAAAAACCTGCATTTATTCAAAAACGTTCAAAAATTAGATAAAAAAAAACATGTTTTTTTAACTGAAAGTAAGGAGCGACGTTAAAACTTAAAACGAACAGAAATTATTCCGTATATGAAAGGGGTTGTCCCCTCCTCAACGCCTCGATCTTTACGCTATAGTTTGACTTTCCCATAACTCTATTTTTTAAACAATAAAAAACTTTAGCGTAAAGAGCGAGGCGTTGAGGAGGGAACAGCCCCTTTCATATACGGAATAATTTCTGTTCGTTTTAAGTTTTAACGTCGCTCCTTACTTTTAGTTAAAAAAAAATGTTTTTTTTTTATTCAATACGCTAAAGCTTGACTTTTTCCCACCGATTATTCTTGAACGAATGCTCAGAACGATAAAAACATTCCTCGAGAATGGAAGGATTTATTTGTTTTCGTTTGCTCTAAAAAATAAAACTTTGAGTGAAAAAAAAATTCTAGGTTCTTTTAATAAAAAATTACATGGTTTTAACAGTCTTTATATTTTGATTTTTATCTTAAGCATAAATGTTTTGAAAGGCAATTGATGACTGCCAATTGCCTTTCTAAACATATTTAATTAGATTAATTATCAACCGGCTACTCTTTTTGCACAATCAAATGCTTTTAGTTAATTACTAGTTGGACTTTAGCGTAAAGAGTGGAGGCTATGGGGTGGCAGCCATCATCACATACATGATTATTCATGTTCGTTTAGTCAGGGACGTAATTTGCTATAGGGCGGGGGAGCAACTGCCCATTACAGACCTCAGTTTGCCCCCATACCTAAGTCTACCCCCCCCAGCTGAAATGTAGTTTCTGCAAAAAGAACTTGTCAAAACTAAGATAAGCCTGCATAATTGAAGCATCCAGAGAAACAGGTCAGTTTTCTTCAGTATATATTTGCCCTTGTAGTACTATTAAATAAAAAAAACAAGTTTTTTTAACTGAAAGTAGGGAGCGACATTAAAACTTAAAACGAACAGAAATTATTCCGTATATGAGAGTGGTTGTCCCCTCCTCAACGCCTCGCTCTTTACGCTAGAGTTTTTTATTGTTTTAAAAAATAGAGTTGAGAGAAAGTCAAACTTTAGCGTAAAGAGCAAGGCGTTGAGGAGGGAACAGCCCCTTTCATATACGGAATAATTTATGTTCGTTTTAAGTTTTAATGTCGCTCCTTACTTTCAGTTAAAAAACTTGTTTTTTTAATTTAATTTTTTAACGTTTTTGAATAAATGCAGGTTTTGGCTCACAGTACATGAATAATTAAAACAAAATTTTCATATTAATTTACTTTTATTTGGTTAAATGGCTTTCTCGAAACTTGTTTCATTTTATTTACGAATGTTTTTATTAGTAATAAATATACGTAACTTACGAATTAACTTACGTAACGAACTTGTATATTCATATATTTTTAATATGTATATTAGGGGGGTTCGCCCCCCCCCCAGTCAATACCTTGCTCTTTAAGCTAAAGTTCGAATTTTGTTCCAATTCTTTAAAAATGACCTCTTAATCACAAAGGCCGTTAATTAGAGTAAATAGCTCTTATGAAAGTACTAAAAAATCTTTGGCTTAAAGAGCGAGGTATTGACTAGGGGGTGAACCCAATCATATATGTAATATTTTCTGTTCGTTTAAAGTTTTGATGTAACTGCTGTTGCAGTTGAAAAACTTGTTTTTTTATATGTAATTTCTGATCTTTTTTTAAATAATGCTGGGAAGTCCGGCGTCCCCTTCATAGCAATGTCCCTTCCCCCATGAAAACTTCCTTCATGGAAAGATCCTCCCACATAACCCCCGACCCCCCCCCCCTCACTACCGGGAAAAATCTCCCCTGAAAACCTCTGTACTGTATACTTCCCAATAACCAATGCTATATGTTAACATTAAGTAAAGTTCATAACTTTCAGCCCTCCTCCCGGGAACTCCGGGGGATTAAGTCATCCTAAAAGACATGCTTATAATATTTTCGAACATGCTGAACAAAATGGCTATCTCAAAATTTTGATCAGGTGACCTTGGGGAAAAATGAGCATGGGAGGGGGCCTAGTTGCCCTCCATTTTTTGGATCACTTAAAAAGGGCACTAGAACTTTTAGTTTCCACTCCAATTAGCCCTCTCACGATTTAGGACCACGGGGTCGATACGATAACCCCTGGGGAAAAAAAACAACATAAAAACAAACAAATAAACACGCACCCGTGATCTTTCTTCTGGCAAAAAATGCATAATTCCACATTTTTGCAGATACGAGCTTCAAACATCTATATTAAGGTTCTCTGATACGCAGAATATGATGGAGTGATTTTCATTAAGATTCTATATTTTTTAGGGGGTCTTTCCCCCTTTTTTCGAAAATCAGCCAAATTTTCTCAGGCGCGTTGATGGGTAGGATTAAAATTGATGAAACTTATATATTTGAAATCAGCATTAAAATCCGATTCTTTTGATGCATCTATTTGTATCAAAATACCGTTTTCTAGAGTTTCCGTTACCATTGAGCCGGGTCCCAATAACCAGTACTATATGTTAACATTGGGTAAAGTTCATAACTTTCAGCCCTCCTCCTGGGGGCTTCGAGGGATTAAGTCATCCTAAGAGACATAGTTAGAATATTTTCGACCATGCTGAACAAAATGGCTATCTCAAAATTTTGATCGGGGGACTTTGGGGGAAAAATGAGCGTGGGAGGGGGCCTAGTTGCCCTCCATTTTTTTGGTCAGTTAAAAAGGGCACTAGAACTTTTAATTTCCGTTCCAATGAGCCCTCCCACGATATTCTAGGACCACTGGGTCGATACGATCACCCCTGGGAAAAAGAAAAAAAAAAACAAATAAACACGCACCCATGATCTTTCTTCTGGCAAAGAATGGAAAATTCCACATTTTTGTAGATAGGAGCTTGAAACCTCTACAATAAGGTTCTCTGATACGCTGAATATGATGGTGTGATTTTCATTAAAGTTGTATAAGTTTTAGGGGGGCTTCCTCCCTTTTTTCGAAAATCAGCCAAATTTTCTCAGGCGCGTAACTTTTGATAGGTAAGATTAAACTTGATGAAACTGTTAGAATTTCGGTTACCATTGAGCCGGGTCGCTCCTTACTTACAGTTCGTTACCACGAACTGTTTGATATGGCTAATTTTTCCTTTTCAATGTAATTTTCACTTGATTTAGGAAAATTGGCTCCAACTTTGCCCTCCCCCCAGGATTTCGACAAAATTACACCACTGGTTTTAGCTTCGACATCACTCTTCGCTTTCATTTGAAAATTTGTTTTTTGTCTAATGTTTAAGAAAGAGCCTTCACTAAACTGGGATTTTTTTTTTAGCATAATTTCAAGACATAAGGATCTTGTTTTATATTTCAGTAAGAGTTTTTCATGAACATCTTGGACTTGGCTGTCACTCTTTCGCTATTACGCTTTAAGAAAAATACTTTCTGCCATTTGAAATACGAGTATAAATGTTTTATAGAAATGAGGATTAATTTATAAATGAAAAAAGAAATGAAAATTAAAAAGCACGATTGAAAAAAGAGAAAGCGAAAGTTCTTTACCGGTAAGGCTTTTCTCCAGTATGAGTTCTTTGATGGGTACTTAAGTGATCCGATCGAGAGAACACTTGTCCACATGTTTTACATGTATATGGTTTCAGGCCTGTATGCAACCTCATATGCCTTGTCAGCATGTCACTTCTCGCAAAAGTTCTTTGACATATTTCACATGAATATGCTTTTGAATTATTTGCTGTATCAAATGTTCGTGGCTTACTTTTGTGTCTTGATGCAATATGCTTTGCCAGTCTGTCTTGAAGATTAAACATCTGTCCGCAAGACTGACAAACAAAACATGGTTCTTCTCTTGTTTCGTCAGGTACATGTAGGTGTGGGGAGGGTGCACGTAAGGTGGATAAAGAGGGACTTGAAGGTGAGGACAATCGCCCGAAATAAAATGCGTTCAAACTACTTGGCGAAGGAGAGTTTGTTAATGGACTGATCCCTGGACTTAGTCCGTGACTTGTCCCTGTAAGCGGACTTTCCGAGCTACTGCTAGATGCTGTTGATCCTGTACTTCGTCTTACTCGTAGATCAAGAGGAGAATCCTGACATCCTGGGGAAGACTGATCAGATTCAACGCTTCCCACATGTGACACTAAGGGTTTTGGTCTTTGCCTTCTTCTTTCTTTGAATCTACACCTAGACTGGCTCTGATAGGGTAAATCAATCCATATACTTAAATCTGAATCGGATAAAGCACGTCGGCGACTGAGATCAGCAGCAAATTGTGATTGGAGCAAAGAGTTCAAATTGCACTGTGATGGGCTAATTGATAAGTCAGCTAGTTTTTGCTGGCATTTTGGGCAGTTACAGTTTGATGGCAGAACCACTCTGGGCAGTTTTATATCATCTTCCTCGTGAATTCTGAACGGACTAAACGTAATATACGGCGAGTCTGATGTGCCGAAAGAGCTTGCTGGAGATTTCTCTAATGGAACAGAAGGACTAAAAACATTATCATTATCACCATAATCACCTTTGACGGATAGAGCTTCTTCGCTAATTGCACTACTAAGAAGTCTTTCTTTATCTGTGCTATCAAATCGAAATACTTGACCAACGATCTTAGGCGACAGAGTTACCTCTTGTTTCTTAATATGGACATCCATTTCTTGATTAAGATCCTCTTCAGAATTCTCTCTGCTTAAGCTAGCCTGATGTGCAATCCTATCCAAAAGCTTATCAAGACGCTTTCGTTTCTTCCATTGACTCTGATCATCTGAAAGTGCTGATTCAGTTTCTTCCGTCATTGTTGGTGCTGCAATACAATATTAAATATTAATTCAAATTTTAAAGCAAAAGATAAAGCACGAAAATTTGTTGAAGGCAAACTTTACAAGCAGAAAAACTAGACAATGATGAGTGAAATAAACAAAATATTTGAAAGACAAAACTCTGTGTGGTCAAAAGCCCCCACCCTAAAACTTCAAATTTAGTGGAGCGGGGATGCAAATCTCCGTTTTAAGGAGCGGTTAAATGAAATACTGGCATGTGCAGATATTTAGAATTTTCCAAATATTTTGCCTCTATTTTGCTTCGGTTTTTGGTAGTATATGGTGACTTGAAGTTTCTCCAGTTTGGCCACTATTTAATAAAAAAAAAGAGTAGGTGACGTCTAAAGTTAAAATTAGATGTATTTTGAATTTAAAATTTGTCGTCACCGAGAGGAGAGGAGGTGGGTTAAAAAAAAAAATTCTTCTATTCCTCTGCCGGATAAAATTGTACAATAAGCGATAAATTTGTACCATCTGATTTGCAGGTTAAAAATTTACCATAACAAGAAGAACATTTTCTATAAACTAAAAATTAAATAGATATCTGTGTCAAAAAGGAGCAAATTAACCAAAATGTACTGGATATTTTGTATTTTGTAAATTTATCATATTGTACCAGATCCTCTAATTTGTACCAAAAACGGTAAAGCTGTACTGCGTTGGCAACGCTGACGAGCACTAACGAAGCAAGATAAAATGTACGCTACAAGATGGGAGACTTTGATAACCATTCTTTTCAGAAGATCTTTAAAGCTTTTAAGTGCCATTTTTGGAACCTGTTCAGTCAACTATCTGAATAAAATCGTCATGTGATTACAGCAATTCACTATTTACAGACGAATCCTTTAAAAATAAAGGTCTCAAGTTTTCCGGTTTATGTTGTATTTTTATTTTACTTGCATTTAGATTGGGGTAGGTGTGTCCAAGATATACAGAAGCAGTGGTGTCATTTGGGGGAGTGCACCCTATAGGCCCCCCCCCCATTTCATATTGAAAATACTTTTTTAGGGTATTTTCATTGAAACATGTCTTCTTTGGCATTTTCAGCGGGAAAAGTGAAGAAAACGACAACCCTAGATGTTAAAAACACATTTCGCCCCTCCTTGGAACTTCATGAATTTACGCCACTGGGTTGAAGCTCGTATAGTTTTTGCTCAGTGGGAGATTTGTCGCTTTTTTCATTCTTAAAGAATATGTGCATCAGTCCCCCTCCTTCAGTGTTCATTGAGCCTTTGCTGAGACAAATGTCATATGACTATCCATGCTTTTTTTTACGAATAAAAATAATATGTCTTTGCAAGAAACCAAAAAAGTTCAGAATGTATTTTTAGAACTCACTAGCCAGATATCCTAATGAGAAACAAAAAGGAAGTGAAAACGTGCTACAAATCAAAGAGTATTGGAAAAGTCTATAAGAACCGAATCTTTGGCAATGGAAAGATGAGAATTAAAAAACAGCTAGCGCCCCTTATAGCGTAGCGCCTAGTGACTTCATAGAACAGGT
Source organism: Artemia sp. Qi Xiang Cuo (assembly GCF_049724085.1). Classification (NCBI taxonomy): domain Eukaryota; kingdom Metazoa; phylum Arthropoda; class Branchiopoda; order Anostraca; family Artemiidae; genus Artemia; species Artemia sp. Qi Xiang Cuo. Next base: position 61,002,512 of record NC_142805.1, read on the forward strand.
AATAAATTTCAAGAAAATTGATCGTTTGCTGTGATTAATTTACAATTCAAAAGAAATAAAGCTAAGTTTCCCTGTAAGCAGTAATTCCACACCATTTTTTTCATTTCGAAGTACTATTTAAAGTCAAAATGCTGTCTGTAGAAAGTAGGTTTAGATTAATTGGGGAAAACTCTTGGAAGGTTAAGTAGGCTAGCTGACTAGAATTAGATAGGCCTACAGGGGGTAGAATTCTACCATACTCCTCTCTAAATTTTAAAGTATCTGAAAAGACAAATATTCAGCAGTTTTGGATCAAGCAGAGTCGTCAAACGCCAGATGGCGTTGGTAATTTTTTTGAAATTAGTGCCAATTTCCAATCTTACAAGTTTCGCCTACTTATTGCAACAGACCTCAAATATTGCCATTTTAAGCCATCTTAATGTGTATTTTTCTTTGTGTGTACAATAAGAAAAGGGCCTCAAGGTGCCCCCCCCTGAAACCCTAATTTTCCCAAACTTATGGGCATTTCTAATTCAAATGATCAAATAAATCTTGTTTTTAATCTCAGTGACTATCTGATAAACTGATACTGATAAAATTTTTCATACACGCCTGGGCTGACCTAAGATGAAATAGAACAACGGAACGGTAATTCAAGGAAACATCCTGCCAACAGGAAATCTAAAACGTCTCAGGCTTTTAAATATAATTGTACCCACGTTCGAGTCTAAAGATTCAAGGTTTCCTGGGGAAAGGGCAACGAAATACCCTTATAATATAAGAGAAATAACTGCAATCCAAGAAAACATCCTGCCAACAGAAAATCTAAAACGTCTCGGGCTTTTCAATATAATTGTACACACGTTCGAGTCTAAAGATTCAAGGTTTTCTGGGGAAAGGGCAACAAAATACCATTATAATATAAGAGATATAACTGCAATCCAAGAAAACACCCTGCTAACAGGAAATCTAAAACGTCTCGGGCTTTTCAATACAATTTTCCCCACGTTCGAGTCTAAAACTATAAGTTTTTTTTAGAAAAGGGCAATGCTGTACCCTCATAGCCCATGAGAAATAACTGTAATCCAAGAAAACATCCTGCCAACAGGAAATCTAAATAATCTGAGGGTTTCCAGAATAATTTTACGCGCGGTCGAGTCTTAAAAATACAAGGTTTTTTGAGGAAAGGGCAATGAAATAGCCCATGAGAAATATCTGCAATCCAAGAAAACATCCTGCCAAAGAGAAATCTAAATCAACTCAGGTTTTTAAGTTTGATTTGCCAATAGTTTAAACATACTCTCTGACAAAAAAAATACAATCCAGTGACAAAAAATCACTAAATTTGGAGTGCTTTTCTGGTTGATTTAGTGATTTTCTTCATGAGGTGGCTAGGACATGTTGTGCGGATGAAGGATGACAGATTGCCGAAGATTGTTCTTTTCGGCCAAATGTCTAGGGCTAAACGGAAAGCAGGTCGTTCTCGTCTAGGATGGGAAGACGTCATAAGGAAAGATTTAAAGGAAATGGGAACTTCGTGAGAGGGTATGAAAAGGGAGGCTTTGAATAGATTGGGATGAAGGAGAAGCGTGCGTAGCTGAGTTGAAATCGGACAGCTTGGTGCTGCGGTGAGATGTTAGTAGTAGTAGTAATAGTAATCTAGTTATCTATGTGCAAATTTAGTAATTTTTTGTTGAGGCAATTTGAAAATCACTAGGGGTGGCAAATGTTCAGTAGAAAACTCCGCTTTGCCACCTTAAATAATAATAATAATAATAAAAAGAAATGTTGAAGAAAAACACAGTAGCTTTTGCTCTCCAGCAAACGTTACCAAAAACAAGGTGGGGGACTCATAAAATAACAGCGTCGTAGTAAAATGATAAAAACTCGTTATTTCACAAAGAAGCCAAGGTTTTTTCTTATCAAGACTCGAGGGAGGTATCAACACCAAATGAAAAACCCCCTTCTTATATTTTGCGTCTACACTGGTCTCATTTCTTTAAGAGACTCTATTTGAAGTGTTCATTTGAAAGAAGTGTTGTTCACCTCTCGCGGTAACTTTTTGTTATGAGTTACTTCTAAGAAGAAAAAGTCAAGTGACATTTTAGGCTGTCCAAGATTCAAAACCATTTCATAACCCTCATTTCAACATGGTGTAACAAGTCTCTGTTTTAAATTAACATCATTTTTGGCTCTTACCCTCGGGGCTCCACAGATCTGTTTGCCCCTTGATGCACATTTTTGGACTACTCTAATTAAAATGAGATTCTTGGTATTTTGATCTGATGCAACCTGTGCCATGGGGGCACAAAGAGCATTTAAATGATTGTTGATTGCAATCTGATTTATTTTAGTCCTCAAATAAACTTAAGGATTTAAACCGTCTCCCAGCTTTCTACGAACATTTATAATAGCTTTTTTCACCTTGAAAAAGTTTGTATATGCTTTTGAGAGCAAACAAAGACTGAAATTTTATGTTAAACCTTATTTCTTTTACTTTGAAAGACAAGCAGGTTAAAAGCCTTATGGGGAGATGTTCCTGGACCCCCCTTATGGGAGTTTGGCCCCATAAAAGCCTTATGGGAGTTGACCCCATATCATGTAATGAGCGGCCTGGGATTTTAAAACTGATTAGAATTAAGCTAGAGGACATCCACACATAAACAGAGAATTTACTTGTTAAAAATGTTGTGCCTAGAACGTTATTTTATCTTTTAGTTGAATTTATATTTCACACGCAAGAACTAATAAGGTGTCAGAAACGCGAAGTTTTTTTTTCTCCAGAAATTACATTGCCTTGTTTGTCTAGATTTGTCGCTCGGCGTTACTTAACCCTAAGAATTAGCTAATCAAATTTGAAGGGGGGAGGGGCTAATTTTCTATCCAGAAATAAGATGTAATTTGATTTTAGTGCAAAAATGCGTCACAGAGACACTTTTAAGCACAAAAGTAAAAAATATCACTGGCATATCATGACAAGACAAAGAGATACAAATTTTCACTGTGTTTTATTAATAAAGCACCATCCTGGAGTAAAATAATATATGTATATATATATATATATATATATATATATATATATATATATATATATATATATATATATGCGCGCGCGCGCGCGCGCGCGCGCGCGCGCGCGCGCGCGCGCGCGCGCGCGCGCGCGCGCGCGCGCGCGCGCGCAGAGAGAGAGAGAGAGATGTGTGTGTGTGTGTGTGTGCGCGCGCGCGACGCGCGCTGCGCGCAGCGACGCGCGCGCTGCTGACGCGACGCGCGGGCGCGGGGGCGCGCGCGCGCGCGCGCGCGCGCGCGCGCGCGCGCGCGCGCGCGCGCGCGCGCGCGCGCGCGCGCGCGCGCGCGCGCGCGCGCGCGCGCGCGCGCGCGCGCGCGCGCGCGCGCGCGCGCGCGCGCGCGCGCGCATATATATATATATAAAAAAAAAAAAAAAAAAAAAAAAAAAAAAAAAAAAAAAAAAAAAAAAAAAAAAAATATATGATATGGTATATGATGTTATGATTGGTTTGATCTTTTGTTTTATTGTTTTATCTTTTGTTCTTTTTTTAAGTTGTAATGTTTTAAATTGATTTTGTTCTTAACAGCTGAAAATGTAGTTTTTTTTACGGGTGAAATATTTGTCGAGATTGTTGACTTTCCTTTCTGCTGGCCATGGAACCGTTGTTTGCTTCTTTTTTTCTTGATATTTGTCTCTCTTTGTATTAACATCAATCTATCTTTTTTTTTTCTTTGATGCCTATCGCATAAGGCCAGCTACGTCGAACGCAAATGTTATAAACTACTCAAATGAACAATTTAGCGAGTCAAAAAAAGTCTTTGACAGTATACAAAATAGCAAAAGAGTTGCGATTTCGTGCCTTAAAATTTAAGCCAAAAACTTGGAGATGCATCGTAGTATTGTCAACTTTTTCCGAAAATGCTGTCACAAGAGCTGATAAATGGACAGGAATTGTTTGACAGGAACTTTTAAACTGTACAAATAATAAAAAACCTATTTCTCAGTTATTCTCAAACTTTGTATTCCCCAACAGCTGACATGGACATTGAACATGGGTTTTTGGGGTGGCAGGAGGGGTGAGTCAAAGCATGAAACAAATTGAATTTTTAGGCCAAACTTGCTCCCTGTTAAGGGAAAGTCCTTGGGCGTAATATCAAGGAATATTTTACCCTTACCTATAGCCCTCCTCACTAGTTTTACAGGTATTTCAAATGGTATATAATTTCTCAGGTCCCCTTTCCTTCCCAGTAGATCGAACTATAAATATAAAAGCATTTTGCAACGGTTAAAAATTTAGTTAAGACAGAGAACTCAATAAGATGAAAATGCCTGCATTTTTATTGGTTCATCCTCATTGCATACTCTTTTGAGCATATTATACCATTTATATACCTTTTTTATATAGTAGGCTACTTACTTCTATCCGGCTTAGATGGCTGACTGTGGTGCTGTATTATAAATACGACTATTCTGAACTTTTGGAAAATAGCAGCATATGTTTTTCAAATGTGATTTTTATGCCTTTTTCCTTTATGGTACAGAGTCTTTTGTTCTCTTTTGTGTTGTCTACTTTTTGTATTTTGTTGTTGTTAGTTGTTAATTCTTTTTCTTAAAGTGCCAAGGAGTTTAAAATAGAAGCATTTTTTACCCCCATCTGGACCCATTTTAGGTCTATTCTTACCTGCAAACCGTGATTCTATCAGGTTTTTTTTTTAGCAGTTTCAAATTGCAAAGTTCATAGAACAGCCTCACATTTTTGTCGGTGTTGCCACATTAAACCGTGAATATAAATTGGCTTAACTAATTAGTTATATTTGACAACGCTCCCTTCCAAAAAAAGTCAAACAATAATTATATATTGATTAAACAAAAAAAAAAAGTTTTTTTGCTGAAAGTCAGGAACGACATTAAAACTTAAATCGAACAGGAATTATTCCGTATATGATAGGGGCTGTCCCCTCCTCAATGCCTCGCTCTTTACGCTAAAGTTTTTATTTTTTTAAAAAACAGAGTTGTGAGACAGACTCAAACTTTAGCGTAAAGAGTGAGGCGTTGAGGAGGGGATAGCCTCTTTCATATACGAATAATTTCTATTCGTTTTAGGTTTTAATGTCGCTCCTTACTTTCAGTTAACAAATTTCCTAATTAACGAAAGATTTCCTAATTAACGCTATTATAGAAATAGTATGTACTATCCAAATTCAGCATAATAATAATTTTTTTGAGTATTGAAAAGAGCCTGCAACCCTTTAAGCATAACGTGTAAATAAATTATGCGCCGTTAAAATTTCCATCGTCAAAAACCCTAAACACGAGGTTTACTCTCCCTGTCTTGAAAAAACAAAGAAAACCCCATTTTCGCACGGGTGGCAGTGATGCGTCCTGTTTTTTCGTCATTTGGCGATAAAAAGGTTTTTCTGTTAAAGTGTTTTGATGTTCTTATTCAAAAAACCCTCTTAGATCAAGACGAGCAGGCATAAGTTATATTCTATAAAAAAAAAAAAAAAAAAAAAAAAAAAAAAATCAAAATCCGTTTACAGAGTATAACTTTATTGCATATATAATTAAATTGTTGATTGAGATGAGCGACATTAGCCCAAATATAAATTAATAGAATGATTGCGCACCATGAGCAAACAAGTTGCAGTAAGTTGCAAAAGCCACAATATTTACTCTGGAAAAAAGATAATCCTCACTTTTCTTCTGTTTCTCTTTTAAACATGATAACATGCATAATATGGTGTTTTTCAGCCCCCTTTTAAAATTTAGGTTAAATTTTCATTTTTGAAGAAAACGTTATAAACTAATTGGGTGTAATTGCAGATGTATAAATCATCCGTATATTGCCACTGTCACGTCTAAATATCGCACCAGACATTACTACAGTTCTCAGATAATTCCCCAAAATCGTTTTCTAAGCTGGTTTCAAAGAGAGGATTTTTTTAAATACAAAAGGGTTTTATTAAATAAACAAATTACCAAAAAACCCGAAGTTTATAACCTTGTATTGGTAAACGTCGCCCTTTATAAAACCCTACTTACTCACTCACTACCACCCATCCTTATCTTTTCCCTTTGAGAACAGCTTAAAAACTATTCTTTGGTCATAGGCTAATTCAGAAGTGTGAAAATGTCAGATCGGAAATTTAGGTGCGACAATATGTTGTGTAGGGTTAGAAGCAATGATTTGTTTTTCGTGTCAAGGTTCAATTCTACTTTTCATTACTTTCATCATAATTATTTTTAGTCTATAATATAGTATGTTTTTTGCCTTTTGGTTTGTAACGTATTTTTAAAAGCTTAGATCAATTGGCCATACATTTGACATATACAACCCTCTGACAAGGGAAGGTCGAGAAGGGGAGGATAGTGGGGTTGAAACTTATTTATGCAAATCAAATTACACTTTACCTCGATGACACAGTGCTGTCTTACAATAGCCATGTTGTCCCAGTCCCAGAATTTTTTTTTAATAATTCCGCTAACATCTATGTTCCTGTTAGCTAATACAAAATTGTTAATAGTGAAATTCTCTAGCGGAAATTGTTAGATAAAGTTGTTGATGGATTTGTTGTAAAAATACAACTTGGAAGTGTATGCATTTAATAAATAACCAGCGTCAAGTTTTGTATTTTAAAATTTTTATTGAACATTTATACTTGTTTTGAAGTTTGAGATGTTATTTTAAATCTTTGTTTACTTTTAAAGGGCTCCATTTTTAGAATTTTTCCCAATCAGAAAGTTTCCACGATTTGTTAATACAAAATTTTGTTATTTAACAATGCTGTTTTCATAAACTAGTAGAAAGTTGTCTATGACAATTGGGACGGTGGAAGCAGGCCTAATTTTGTCTTTAAAATTCATTCGAAGTGTTGTTGCCCAATAAAATCTGCAAGTTACGACGATTTTAACACTGCACTATGTCTCCACGCTCGTTTAACCGGCTGAGACATCGCTTTACTCATGGGGCTGTTTCTACCATAGCAAAAGAACGTCTTGAATCAGGTTGAACAGAAAACACACTGCACAGAAAATATCAAGGCTACTGCAGTGTTAACACTGCACTAAATTTACATGACCGTCGACCAAGCATCGGCACCGCTTTGCCCATGTGTCTGTTCCTACCACAGCAATATTGGTGTTGAAGTGGAATGAAGAGAAAAGAAGACGAAGAGAAAAAACAAGGTCCCTGCGGTCATGACACTGCACTTTATTTACATGATTGTTTAACAGGCTTGGATACCGCTTTGCCCATGTGTCTGTTCCTACCACAGCAATATTGGTGTTGAAGTGGAATGAAGAGAAAAGAAGACGAAGAGAAAAAACAAGGTCCCTGCGGTCATGACACTGCACTTTATTTACATGATTGTTTAACAGGCTTGGATACCGCTTTGCCCATGTGTCTGTTCCTACCACAGCAATATTGGTGTTGAAGTGGAATGAAGAGAAAAGAAGACGAAGAGAAAAAAACAAGGTCCCTGCGGTCATGACACTGCACTTTATTTACATGATTGTTTAACAGGCTTGGATACTGCTTTACTCATGTGACTGTTCCTACCACAGCAATATTGGTGTTGAAGTGGAATGAAGAGAAAAGAAGACGAAGAGAAAAAAACAAGGTCCCTGCGGTCATGACACTGCACTTTATTTACATGATTGTTTAACAGGCTTGGATACCGCTTTATCTCATGTGCCTGTTCTCGACAGAGCAAAACACCGTCTTGAATCATATAGAACGGAAAACTTGATGAGCAGAAAATATTAAGGTCACTACAGTGTTATACGCTGCCTTGACCGTTGAACAAGCTTGGGTAGCGCTTTTCTCATGTGTTAGTTCCTGCCATAGTTCTGCACCGTGTTGAACTTGAATGAACAGAAAATATCTAGGTGGCTATATTTTTGACACTACGCTGTATTTACATGACACATTGAACAGAATTGAGCATCGGTTTACTCATGTGTCTGTTCCTACCATAACAAAATATAGCGTCGAACAGGAATAAACAGAAAACTTAATGAACAGAAAATACCATGCTACGACAGCGTTAACACTCTGCTCTACTTATCTGACCGTTGAAAAAATTTGATCAACAATTTACTGATGTGCCTGTTCCTATCATACTAAAACACCGTGGTGAACGGGCTGGAACAGAAAACATAATGAACAGAAAATATTAATATTACTACAGTTTTAGCACCACATTGTATTTACATCGCTGTTTCATAGGTTTCGGTATCACTTTATTTATATGTCTGTTTCTACCACAGCACAAAAAGGGGGTAAACTGGGATATATTCAAATAATTATAATCTACAAGAAAAGGGTTAGAAAAATTACTTCCCTGTAATTCAATCGTAATTATCGTTCTTTAATTTAATTGGTTGATACCTTTCACATATTTTCGCAAGCCAATCGGATTATTTGTTATTTCTGAACAAATAAATAACCCCATATTTTTAAGACCGGTTTGGTTCTTAAGACAATTCTTATATAAAACTTCTTTTCGGTTAAAATTTCTAACATTTTTTATGCTGATCTTAATGTATAACTAAAATATCCCAATCTTTAGAAGAGAAAGCCTTATCCATTCTTAAGCCAAATCAAAAGAAAACCCAGGTTCTTTAATAATGTATCCTAGCTGCACCTCAAGTTTCCGATGCTAAGCGACATATTGAACTGGGACGAACTTTTCCAGTTTCCACCTGACGCCCGTGCCATCCTAGGCCATTCGTATCGAGGTAACCGGCTTCCATTGACGTCACAAAGTTGAAATCAATACGGGAAACTCGTTAGAATACAGCACTTGCAAAAAAGGATAATTTTTTAAAGATTCTGAAATCAGGTCAAGTATGTCTATAAAGCCGAAAAGGAATTGAGAAATATTGAAGTTCCTTGGCTGAAGATGAATTTAGTGCTGTTATGCAGAAAGCATCCAGCATAAAACAGTATCTTCTTCTAGAAAAATCTTCATGTATTATAGCAGTATCCACTCGTTATCTAATCTATAGAAGTTAACTTTGAAAAATAGTTTAAACTAAATAGTGGCCTAGCAAGCATAAAAAGGAATTAATTTTTATGGAGGTCCATTTACGTCAGTGGCCAGGATTCATTTTTTCTTGTTATATAGGGGGGGGGGGGTTAAAGAGCCTTTGCATGAAAAAAGATTGAAAATACGCTGTAAATTTCACATGTGATATTTCAAAGAGCAGAGGCCTTCCTAGGCATGATCCTGCCTCAGAATTTTAACTTCCAAAAATAAAAGGAGCAATTTAAGTTATAATTAAAAAAGAAAATAAAATAGAAATAATAACAAAACTCTGTTCACTAAATTGTTTGGGACAAGTTTGTTAATTGATCACATTTCATCGTTCTTCATGGTTCAGTTATATCGCGCGTAGGAATTTCGAATTCAACAAAACTCATATAGATTCACCTGTTCAGTTTTTGGTGAGTTTGAGAAATGTAAAGTACAAAGGACAAAAAAATCCCCCCCCTGGACCAACGTTTTGATCCATTCATGCCTGAAAGCCGCAATTTTCTAATATTTTCTTTTAGCTGTTTCAAAACTATGAAGTTGGTAAGGCAGTACCACATTTTCGTCAGTGTTGCCACGTTGAACCGTGAAAAAAAATAATCAAAAATAGCTATCCAAATTTGATAAGCATTTTTGTCCATAGCAATTAAATACTATTAATCTGTTGATTCCCAAAGAGTTCTTAAGCTTCAAGGGTAAGTTAACTGTTCTTTAGCCATTTGCTGCTAATCTTTTTTTTTTTTTTTTTTTTTTGGCTGATTTGTGTCCACATTTCTAGATTTGGCTTCCACTACTACCAAAAAGATCATAGCTGCATATTGTATGAATATATAAATATATATATATATATATATATATATATATATATATATATATATATATATATATATATATATATATATATATATATATATATATATATATATATATATATATATATATATATATATATATATATATATATATATATATATATATATATATATTTTTTTATATATATATATATATATATATATATATATATATATATATATATATATATATATATATATATATATATATATTTTTTTATATACTATATATATATATATATATATATATATATATATATATATATATATATATATATATATATATATATATATATATATATATATATATATATATATATATATATATATATATATATATATATATATATTCAAATATATGGCTATATCTGTAAGTTTACGCTTAACCGGGTAAAACGATCAGATTTCATTTTCGTTCTCCTTGGTACTTCAACCTTTTTTTCTGAGAAAAATCGACAATTGAGCAAATATTGTGTTTTTTTTCCTTTATTTTTTTTTTAATCCCGAATAAAAATACTTTGCTTTAATTAGTATCCTTTTGTTGCTAAAAAAAAATTCTGTTAGTTCTACGGAATATATTCTTCACAATTTTATGTTTTAATATAAATGCTAATTATCAAAAGTTTCACTGATAATTAAGACATCATTCATAACTTAAAAAACTAGTATGTAAAGGCGAAATAAAATTGTAGACACAAAACTCCTCTACAATTATAACCTAAAATGGGAAAATTTATAGGTTTATTTTTGTTCTTGGAATTTTTAGTTTTTTTTAGTTTCATGCTCGAAATCAATCAACAATTTTCTTCAATAATGTTACGAATTTACCGAGAAATTCATTAACAATTGTCTTTTATAAATTTCAGTACTGTTGTATTAAAGGGACTCTTTTTATATCTCAAACTCGAGACACGTTGAAAAATCGGTTTTCACGGGATGATACAAGACACCGCTGTAGAGAAATACAATGTATAGCGTGCTTTTAATTGCGTATACGATATTTAAATTGTTGTTTTTGGGGTTTGGGGGGGGGGGAAGGTACCAAGGTTAGGTTAGGTTACGTATTTAATATATGCTATGCTTTGTTCCACCTCCTCTAACGAGCAAATATATAGCCCAAATTCGTTTCTAAACTATTATATATTCATCCTAATTATTTTATTTCATTAGCATTAACCAAACTAGTACTATATAAAAGAGTCCGTTTAGTGCAACAGTACCTAAATTTCTATTGACTCGCGGAAATGCAATTGTTAATTAAGTTCTGGCCAACAATTTTTTTTCCTGCAAGGACAGCGTATACAGGTTTCTTCTTAAAAATATACTTTGAGAAATTTTTCTCGTCAGCCGTTCTGGGTAATAATCCTTTGAAGCAAAATTTTGCTATATTTTAATTAAAAAAAGGGGATAGTTACCTGGAGATTTTCAACAACGTTTCGAATTAACAGAGGAATCCACTAACGATTTTCGGTAACAATTGTCGGTTAGTTCACAGAAACACAGTCTTTGATAAATTTGTTACTAACAACTATTTTGTTGGGATAGTGAAAACAGACTATAAGTCTTCTTTGAGGAATTTTCCCTTTTCAATAGTTTTTTAGCAATAGTCTTTTAAAGCAAAATTTTTCTGTTTTGGACTTTTGAAAAAATTATAAATATTTTCTATGGCCCATTTTTCTTATTCTTGTTAAAAAGTTGAAAGTTTGAAGAAAAGTAAAAAAAAAATATTCTAGTGGCAGGTTTGCGTAAAGCATCTTGGAAGTTTTCTTTTCCCCTCAGAAAAATCAAACATTAAATAAAAATGATATTCTGTAAATATTATGGGTCCTAGAGAAACCTTATTAAATTTTTGCTTTTGAACGAAAAATGGCATTGCATAAGCAATCAATAATAAAACTATTTTTAAATTTAAAACGCCCAAATTTCGAAACGTTGTTGGTACCCCCCTCTGAAATGTTGGTCCAACTCGTAAAAACGTAACATGAATGAATATAAACAAATTTTTGGTGCGTTCTTTAGTCTTTTTTGTACCCCCCCTCCCCCGAAACAAATCCTTTTGTAACCCCCTAACCCAACGAAAACCTAACCTAACCCAACCTAGCCTGACCCAATCTAACCTAAAATAACGTAACCTAAACCCCATCCCTAATGTGCAAATACGTAGTCCAAATTATACAAGTCCAATGTATTGTATAGCCATGAAGCTGGTTTCTTGAGATGTAACCTAGGCGTAATTTTTGAATGTGTTTCCAATAACCGACAAGTACGACGTTTTTAAAAAAAATTATTTTTCTTATATTAACTTGGGACAAGAAAGACTATTCTGGCTATTTTAGAGGTTTCAGCTATATTTTGCCCAAACTATAATTATTGAGCAAAGAAAAAAAAATCGATTATTTATGCTACTCGACTATTTTTTGCATGAATCTATTTGGGGCTAGAAAAACCAATTCAGCTCTTTTATGATTTTCGGCTATGGTATATGGTTATTCTTACTATGGTTATGGTATATGGTTAGGCAAGAAAAAAAATTTAGCCACTTTAGGGTTTGTTTTTAAAGATTCTGCTCAACTAAGTAAGAGTCGTCAGTAGGAAAGTTTACATATCAATTTATATTCATTTTCGTTTATGACTTTTTTTTGTTTACAATGTTCGCAGCTCCATCAACAATGTTTGATATGCCGCTACCCTTGTTAATTTCCTCATTTTATTTTCAGCTTTTATATATTTATTGTACCTTCGCTTGAATGTCTCAAGCTAGGCATTTTCATGGATTAGCTCTGCTGGGAGGCTATTCCATGTGGCGACAGATCGGCGGGCGCAGCTCGTTTTTAGGTATTCCGGATGAGGTGTCAGGGCTGGATACAGGGGGGCTAGACTACTAGAGGGGGCAAGCACCCCATGCGGCACACCTGGGAGTGGCAAAAAGGCTCAAATTTTATTATTCTTTTTGCAAAAATTGTAATATTTACAGTATTGATGCTGCGGCAGAATGCGGCAAAGTCTAAATTTGCCCCTCCCCCCCCTTGAGAAAAAATCTACCTCCGGCTCTGCGGGGTGAACCCTACTCAAGGTAGGACTACGTCTTGACGAGTTGCCCTTAAACGCCTAGTTCAAACTATAAACTAAAGACTTTTAATACAAGATAAGAAAGCCAAGTGATCAATAAAGAAAAAACTTGCGTTTTTAGGCACTCTAATACTGATTTCACGTTTTTCCGCCCAGGCTTCGAAAAATACTTATTATATATATATATATATATATATATATATATATATATATATATATATATATATATATATATATATATATATATATATATATATATATATATATATATATATATATATATATATATATATATATATATATATATATATATGTATATATATTTACATTTTATAGGTATATTTAGTGCTTACTTTTATTCCTTTCTTGAAGCTATTCAAACTAATGTTGAAAAATCATTTATGTATCCTTTACTTTTACAGGCAATAAAGCCTTCTTTGGAGGTAATTATCTTACACAAGTCCAAATACCTGCCGGATAACATAAGGCAAACAAATAAAAAAAATGTAGCGTATACTCTTTGTGATGATCGGAGAAAAAAGTCTGCCCCTTCCCCCAAAATCCTCTTCCTATTACCCCTTCCTCTCCAAAAAACTAAGCTGAAAGTTCCAACTTGATCCCCAAGTCGTGATACAAAACAGGGTGTAATTGCCACAATGTGCATAAGATTCGTAATCATTAGTTAAACCTTCTGGGGGCGTGCAATATGGGTAATGAGACATAGTCAGCTGCCTTTAGACAAAAAAATAAAACAGTGCATGGTATCTTGTGAGCATTCAAAGTTAAGGCCAGGGTGTGTGGTTTCCTTTAAGGTTCAGAAACTCATGGAAGAGAAGCCAAAAACGGGAAAATCCTTGTCTTTTAAATCCTCCCACCCCCACAAAAATTGGTTCTAGGCGAATACCCCCCCCCCAGAAAATACCCTTTCCCCAAAAACTACCACCCCCCCAAAAATACCCCCGTTGAAAATAAGGCTTTCAAATTTGAGAATTTTAGTTGAGTTTTATTTTTTTAATTTCCGTAAGGGATGGAATTGTGGTACTTGTGTATTATGCGCCACTCACTCAAGTTTACGCTGTGTAAAATTTGAGAAAACACCAGTTTTTTGTTAGTTTCTTCGTTACTTTAGAAATAAATTTGCGCTATAGATTTGCACATTAGGGGGGGGGGGGTGAGCATAAAGGGTCTGAGTGCAAAATGTGTTTGGTACAATTATTCTGCATATTAGATAGATAGACAAATAAGTGTATTTTAAAGCCAAATTTACGGCCATGAACACAGTAAAATAACATAAATGTAGTGAATTGGGGGGGGGGGGGAGTTTAACCCCCGAAAAATGCCCTCCCCCACTAAAAATACCCCCCTCCTTCAGAAAGTAAACTCCGCGGAAAATACCCCCTCTTTGGAAAATACCCTCGTGGAAAATACCCTCTCCCCCTGTGGAAAATAAGGTTTCTAAATTTGAAACTTTTATTTGAGTTTTTTTTATAGTTTTGTTGAAAAGTGCTAAGGAACGGGAAAAAGAGGAATTTACACACCAGAAGTGTGTAAAAAAACTTAGAAAAAAACCCGACAAATCCATTTGTGTTGAAAAGGCTCAATATGATTTTCTACAATTTTTGGCAGTAGCGGGTGCCAAATTAAAAAAAAAAATGAAGAAGAAAAACAGTTTAAATGAGAAGTCATTAGAATGAATCCAAAATATATGTTATCAAGGAGTTTAAGACGGTTTGGCTACCCTTTGAGAGGATGGTCGGCTATGGGAACCAACAAATTAGAAATTGTCTAAATTTTTACGGACAAAAGCGGTGTCGAATTCTAGTTTGATTTTCTTATCTTCCAAGTCTAAAACTACCACAGATCCCTATTAATATATAAATGAAACCCAAAACTAACAGAAATTATAATAGATAACCTAGTCAAACTCAAAACGAGCAAAAAGTAAAAGGAGTATGGCTGACAACACCCATGTCTTCTTCAGACCAGAAAATAATTTGCACTTTCCTGAAAAAAAAAAGAAAAAGTGTATTGTCAGTTTGATATACATATTGTGATATCTATTCCTTATAGTCTTAATACTTCTTTATTTGTTGAAGTCAAAAAAGTGAAAACATTTAAACTATATTTTGTTTTCAGTAAAGTGCAAATTACTTTCTGGTCTTGAGGAGGTGTGGGGGTTGTCAGCCGTACTCATGTTAATTGTTGCTATTTTGAGTTTGAATATGTTATTTATTGTTATTTCTGTTCGTTTTAAGTTCAATTTATCTATTTATGGTGATTTGTGGTAGTTTTACGCTTGGAAAATTATTTGAATTTATTTCTACTCATTTTTGGCTTAAAGAGGCCATGGGCACCGGAAAGGGGGAGGGGTCATGGCCCCCCTACAAAATAAATTTTAAATGTTTTCACTTTTTTGACTTTAACAAATAAAGAAGTATTAAGATTATAAGGAATAGATACCAGAATATGTATATCAAACTGACAATACATGGTTTTATATTTCTTTTTTACTGTTAAAAAACTCAAATAAAAGTTTCAAATTTAGAAACCTTAGTTTCCACAGGGGGAGTGGGAGGGTATTTTCCACGGGGATTACTTTCAGAAGGAGGGGAGGGAGTTTTCGTGGGGGAGGGCATTTTGGGGGGTTAAACACCCCCCACCATTCACTATATTCATTTATGTTACTTTACTGTGTTCATTGCCGTATATTTGGCTTCAAAATACACTTATTTGTCTATCTATCTAATATGCAGAATAATTGTACCAAACACATTTTGCATGCAGATCCGTTATTCTTACCCCCCCCCCATGTGCAAATCTATAGCGCAAACTTATTTCTAAAGTGACGAAGAAACTAACAAAAAATCGTTATTCTCGAATTTTATACAGCGTAAACTTGAGTGAGTGGCACATAATACACAAGTATCAAAATTCCATCCCCCTACGGAAATTAAAAATATAAAACTCAAATAAAATTCTCAAATTTGGAAAGCCTTATTTTCCACAGGGGGTATTTTTTTTGGGGGGGGGGATATTTTCTACGGGGGATATTTTCCGGGGGCATTTTCAGGAGGGGGTGTATTTTCCGCGGGGGGGGGGGGTATTTTCCGTGGTGGGTACTTTCCGCGGGGGAATATTTTCCAGGAGGGTTATTTTCCGGGGGGGGGGGGTATTTTCCAGAGGTGTATTCACCGGGGAGGGGGGTAAACGCTGGCCACCATCTCTATAACCAATTTTGAACTAAAATCGTGGTTGGATTTTCAGAGCCACCTCAAGTTAAACCCCCTCCCCTAAATATACCCCTAGGCTAAATTTAACACCAGCTGTTTTGTTGGTCTTTTTTAAAACTTCTGATACAAACAGAAATATAGCTAACGAATATATGTATAAATGAATGAGAATTTGGATAGAACATGAAATAAAATAGAATTCAAATAGATTTGAAATTGTTTGTTGTAAACGAACAAAATCTTTCTTTTTTGCAAGTCTTTCTTTTTCGCCAAGGGCTGAAGTTAAATTTGAATTAACTTTGACAATCTAATTATTGAACATTTTCTGAATGTATTAAAGTAAGAGTTTCGTTATTGTATGGTGTAAGTTGGGGGGCATGGCACCCCCATCCCCCACCCCCTGCAAAAAATTCAGCCTCTCTCTGGTTTTTAAAGAACAGCTTTGTTGGTGGGTAGGCTATTTTCATTAAAATAATATATCTTTTTTTTCTATTTCCACTGGGGAGTTCGAAAAAAGCGACAAATTTATCCTGCCTCCCCCCTAAATTCGCCCCTAGTTTTCATGAACTGACACCACTATGTAATGTTACCTTTAGAGAAGGGCACACACACAGCTTATATTAAACACATAAATTAAACAGTAAAACACAGCATATATTAAATACGTAACCTAACCTAGGTACTCTTTTCCCCCTAAACCCCAAAAATAATAGTTCAAATATTGTAAACGCAGTGACAACCGCAGTTTGCGATACAATTGATCTAATTGCGATCTATTGAAAGATACACGTTTGACTAGTTTTTTTAGCATCTATTTTGCGTGTGTTTACCGCTTTCTTAACCAGAACCTTAAACATATACGACATACAATAACTGACATAAGGAAAAGGTGACCACACTACTTGATTCATTTTTTATGCTCTTTTCAAATATAAGAATCAATTCACTACAAAATGAACCCCCCCCCTGATGGTCCCATACATGGCCCTGATAATGTATTTCTCCATTAAATCAATCTAGTCTTACATTTTCCTCTTACGTTAAACCAATTAGCTTCACAGCCTGGAATTTATTTCCTTCTGCGATTGCGTAATTTCCAAAATCTAATAAAATAAGTCTAAAAATTGGATAATAATGGAAGAGAACATGGTAATCTGATGTATTGAAACTAAAATTTCATATTTAAAGTAAGAATTTCATTGTCTGAGTGTTTTCTTTTAGTTGTATTTCTTCCCTGGGGAATATGTTGGACCATCAGGCGGGGGGGGGGGCTTTGCAATTGGATGAATTATTATATTTAGAAAGGAATCGAACAATGTATTCACCTCGTCCCTATGTCAGTTACGCAATCTTATATATTTTTACTAATTACACTAAATAAGAAATCAAATGCTACCAAGGCCTTATCCAGGGGGTACTGTGTTTGACCCCCCCCCCCGCCCGACAAAAAAAAACAAGAAGACCTAATCATAAAAAAGTAACATCAGCAATTTTTTGATGCGTTATAAAGTTTTATGGTAAAATTCTAGACAAGCTACTTCTTACTGTCTTGGAAAGGCGTTAGAATAAGAAATTGAAGCTTTCAGTAATGAATCGAGGCCAAAAACCTAATCTGGGAAGGTATTGCCAAGCTACTATGTTAACTCTTTTCCGATTTCTAAGTCTTAAAAATCTGCCTAATTGACAGGTCCACACTTACTGGAATTTTGACAAAACAACATTACACCTGAATTTTCAGTTTCTTTTCCTCTGGTTTTAGTTTTGAAAATGCAATTCCTATTATTTGAACAGAATTTTGAGCCATATCATTTTTTCTTTAATTTAGGAAATGTATTGACAGATCTTTGAATCCCTACAAATGGGGATTGACCAAGTTTGTGAATCTGAAAACACTTTTATTGTATTTCATTTAAACAGAAGATCTATTTTGCAAGGTTTCACTTCTAAAACACAAAGATTTTCAACGGTCTTCAAAGGTCAGTGCCCTCTAGACTCTATAGGAAGGAGTAGAGGTAGATTTTATGGTTGGTTTTATGGTAAACATTATGGTAAGACATTTTCCTAAATTTACCCCTTTCTAAAATAGTAAAGAATAGCTCATTTAAAAAAAAGTAGCTCATCAAAGGTAGCTGGAATTTTACGTTTTATCCCCCCCCCCCCGAAGAAAAATGATGGACACGCCCTTGAATAGTAATACTTTTTTGTTTTATAGTGTTTCCTTCAGAAGAGGCGTTCTCTTCCAATGGTTCCCTACAATCAATGGTACTGGTGCATTATGCGGGCACCGCTATATACTGTATGTGGAATGTCAAACGGGAAATGATACAGTTACCCGACAAAACGCGTCAGACGGCTATTTGCAAGACCTAAATTGATTGCAGTGTTGTTTCTCATGGAGTTCGATATTTAAATGATTGTTTTTAGGGGTTTGGGGGGGGGGAGGTACCTAGGTTAAGTTACGTATTTAATATATGCTTTACCCCCCACCCCTCCCTAATGTGCAAATATATAGCCCAAATTTGTTTCTAAACTATTATATATTCATCCCATTTTATTTCATTAGCATTAACCAAATTTGACTTCTTTCGCGGTGCCCACATAATGCACCAGTACCCAATCAATTTGACAAATTCTATTTACCGTTTTATACAATATGGAAGACACGTGGCTCCTCATTAAGTCTAGATACACTACCATAATTACCCACCTTATTACACACTTTTTATTACTTGACATGTATCCAACTGTTTGTCATCGACGGCTAAATAAACACTGATTTTATTTCAAGAAATCCAGATGAGTTATCTCAGGAGTCGCCTTCGTCTCTCGCTCTCAGTTCTTTACTAATTTCAGCCAAAGGTGAGGCACTGAAGATGCCTTGGAGCTTGTCACTAGAGATATTGATGACGTTAGAAGCTCCGCCTACCTTACTAGAAAGCTCCTTAGAAGTTGCTTTCCATAAACGGGATAAACAGTAACGTGTCAGTGGGAGTGATTACGAAACATGACGCAGTAGTATGTACAAACATAGTTAGGGCTAAGGGCGTTCTTTTTTTCCTGGGGAAAGTAAACGAACAAGGCGTTTGACCCTTAAATATATATGTGTTTTAAATAGTTACGGGTTTTTTTTCTTCAGTGTCCAAGCTTAATTTTTGGGGGAGGGGAATTATTGGTAAAGCTAAACAACAAATTATATGGAAATCGTGCGATAACATGGAAAAAGTAGAAGTTACAAAAATAATCATAATTTGGTGGTAATCCGTGCCACTAGGAGTACGTTTTTGCCTAAGCGGTAATCCGTGCCCTACAATAAGCTGGAATTAAAAAAAAAAAAAAAAACACTAAAACAGAACTAATCAAAAAAATCGTAAATAGATGAGTCACTAAAGAAAGTCTATCTTTTGGCTTCTAGAATTGCATTTTTTTTTTTGCGTAAATTGAATCCCTTACAACCAGAGTGTCAATTCAGAGAAATATAGTAGGGGGGGGGGGGGGGGGGTAAATTAATTTTTAAAATCAAGGGGCATTTTTTTTTTTTTTTTTTTTTCAGTGAAAATACGGGGAGAAGTTATTTTTCAATGAAAATACGAAAAAAAGTTTTTTTTTTAATATCTAGAGGGAGGGCTCAAAAAAGCATCGGGGTCAATTGCCACCTCCACCAGCCCCTCCATTTGAAATCCCTTCCTAAAACTAGTTCTCATTTGAATATGATTATGATTGTATTTGGTTGCAGTGATAGCTCCGGAAAATAGCTCTCTCCCCCCTCCGATAGCTCCCCTCCAGGGCTGTACCCCCCCCCCCTTCCTCCACATGCAAAATTAAGCAGATACAGAGAAAGTACAAAATGGGTACCTCAATGTCCTAATGGGTGTGAAATGACGAGATGTCTGACTTTTTAATGAAATTTAATAAGCCTTTTTCAGGAACAAAATTAAAAAAATATGAATGGAATCAAACAGTCCGTCACATTTTCGTCACAACCACTAGAATCCATCACAAACCAGATTAGTTGGCAACGGTCTAGCGTTGCCTATAGTAAGGGGGCATAAGGATTCAATGCATCATTATTATTATTGTTATTATATTTGTATTATATCAGAGGCACTTTATTTATTACGATACCATACGATACGAATTTATTATGTCAAATAACAAGAATTAAAGGAGACACAATATAATTTAAATAATCACTCTTCCTTGTCACTTATTTATTAAAATGAGACACAAAATACTGTCGAAAAGACAATCTGTATCGGTTGGTAGCCACGGGCTTACAAGGCTTGAGTTTATTCTGGTGCTTTGTATTACACTCTGTTCTTCCCGGTTCAGGGAGCAAATCTCGATGCTTGCTTCACTCCAAAAGCTTCTGTCCAAAGGCCATTGTAAGCTGGTGTCGCCTGGCTCCAAGTCTTTCTAAGCCTAGGATTTTAAGGCTTTCATCATAATTCGTGAATTCCGGACCTAATATCACATGGGTAGCTCGATCCTGCCCATTCTAAAGGTCATTTCGTTGCTCTTTACTTAGCCTCGGATGCTACACAGGACAAGCATACTCTAAAATACTTCGAATGCACAGTTTATAAAAATTCAACAGCGAAAAACGACTAAAACCGAATCGCCGAATTGTGACTAGATTACGCAACGTTATATTCGCCTTCTTAATACAATTATTTACATGATCCATCCATGACATTTTTGAGTTAAAAGTCACACCTAAAATTGTCATATTATTTACAATTGGCACATCTATATCATTATATCACTATATCTATATCACATTTATATCATATGGAAGGAGTGGTCGTGGAAATCGATAGTTCTAGTGTCCTTTTTAAAAGTCAAAAGTGATTGAAGCATAACCAGAGCCCCCTCCACATATTTATTGGACCTTTCTATGATGAACCAGATGGTTATATGAAAAATTTCATTCGGTTGTGCTCGGGAAAAAAGGTATATGGTGAGGGGGCTATTTGCCCTCCAATCTGTTTGGTTATTTAAAATTCCACTTAAACTTTTAACTTTTGTTCCAGTGACCCCTCTCCCAATCTTCTAGGAGCCTTGATTTGATACGATAATCCGTGGAGGAAAAAAAAAGAAAAAAAAATCTGCGATCTTTTTGTCAAAAAACAGAAAATTCCAAAATTTTGTAGATGAGAGCTATAAACCTCTACACTGGCGTTCTCTGATCTTCTTGTGGCTAGGGAGAGGGGCAGATGCCTCAAAGGGTGCATTTTAATGCCAAAAGAGTCTTCAGATAAATATAGAATTAGATCTAAGGAAGGGGAGGTGCAGGCAGAAATTGAAAAATAACAGAAGCACATCCAGGATTTTTGTTCGGGGGGAGGGGGTGCTAATTTTTTTTAGTGGGGGGGGGGTACATAAAAAACCTAAAAAAACATACAAAATTTGTTTATGTCCATTTTTGTTACGTTTTTTACGAGTCAAACAAACATTTCGGGGGGGGGGGGGGTTCAAACCGGGTACCCCCCCCCCCCTGGATACGGCCTTGAAAATAATCCCTTTGCATTCCTGGAAATACTTCTGGTCTATGCCATTACTATGAAAGTAAAGAGTAACATTAAACCCGAAAGCGATCAGAATTTATTCCTTATAGGATTGGGCTGCCTCCTACTTATTCCCCAACCCCCCCCCCCTCGTGGTCGCAGAAACTTAGGAAATTGAGAGTTCTAGTCCTCTTTTTAAAGTCGAAGTGATTGGAGACCAACCATCTCCTGTCCAAAAACCGATTTGATGCCTGGTTCTTTTTTTTACCCCTTAGGACATCTAATCAGTATTTTGAGGTTATTTGAGGTTGAGGTTGTTGAGGTATTTTGAGGTTGTGACTGCTCAATTTTGTGTATGGAAGAGTTTTCCATGGGGAGGAGTTATCCGGTGGGAAATTTCCGTGGGAGGATTTTATGGGGGGTAGGAATCTTCTACGGGAGAATTTCTCAAGGGGGGAGGGATTTTTCGGAGGGATGGCCGGTTATTATTGCTGATGAAGTATTTTGACAAGCTGGGCACATTTAATATCTTCTATCTAGTCCAGCCCCCTCACTCCAAGTCAAAGTCTAAGGTTCTTTTGGCAATTTCCCCTGAGTCAAAATTCAAGATCCCTGGCTGCCATCCCCCAACACCCCCTGAAAATGTCTACTCGCCGATCCGATATAGAGATACTACAAATACTCTATTTGATAACCTGGCAACACTTAGTGCCTTAGGCGTGACTTTTTACTTGAAAAACGAAATTGTTTCGTCTGAGTTTTAATATCGTCTCGTTACAGCTTTAGTCACTTGCTTTTTGCAACGGGGGAGTACTAAACAAAAACAAAATCTTGTTGTTTTTTTGTTCTTGCTTATATTAGCTCTTTGATTTCCTCTCATAATATATCTTAAACGTCAAAATTAAACGTTATCCTCGTGCAAAAATGCTGAGGGGTGCCCAGTTTCAGAAATCACGTACATCAGTTGGCACGTGCCAAGCATGGCTGAAGTGTATCAGGCGTGGTGGAGACTGAAGCAAGCGGGCGGAATTATGCGGCAAACATGGAATTCTGAGATATGCAGCATGTTGTGGAAAATAGGGTGCCGCCTCGAAAAATCCTCGGGATATTGGTAAGAAAAATTTCAAGCGCTATCTTCATAAGCGCTACCTCTTTTAATACAGCTTCCTTCAAATTATAGTTTTTATGAATGCGTAGGATGCAGGGATACCCCCTCTTCATAAACCCTAAGATATCTCTGAACGGCCCCTGCGATTTTTTTTAATTTTATCAGAAAATGCACAGGCTCTTCTTTGTTGTGAAAACCACTGCAAAGCCTTTCATTAGTGTAAGACAGTATTGCCAGATGCTTGTCTAATGTTGCGCCACCTAAAAGTGGAAATGTGCCGAAAGCTCCATTTTTCTAGTGAAAATGCCCCGAATGAACGATATTCCCCCTGTAAAAATGTGCCAACTCTTGTCTAACGATGCTTGTCTAATGTTGCGCCACCTAAAAGTGGAAATGTGCCGAAAGCTCCATTTTTCTAGTGAAAATGCCCCGAATGAACGATATTCCCCCTGTAAAAATGTGCCAACTCGAAAAATTCAATACGAAACCCCCTCAAAATACCACCAAAATAGCGCAAATGCACCCGGCTGGCCACTTCTGTGTAAGAAGGCTATGGTAACAAGGCAAAAACTGACCTGGATTCTTTGAAACCAACCGAACGTGGTATCACAACTGTGTTGACTTAAAAGCATATTTAATAAACACTTAAAGACAAAAGTCTTATTATTATTATTATTATTTGCATGCTCAAATTGGTAAAAAAAAGGTTGACATTTGAATGCCAAAATCACTTTTTTTTATGATAAAGATAATAAGGAGTCAACACATGCGAGCAATTTAAATGAAATCAGCAAAAGAAACAAAAATTGAAATCTAATATAATAAATTCGTGATGTACATTCAGGATCATGGAAAGCCAAAAAGCACTCGAAACCAATGAATCTAATTACGTCAGCATCGAATTAACACTTGAAAAGCGTGAAACTAGTTGGCCTTGCTCACCTGCTTAGTTTACCAATGAGAATTTTATACTGACGCAAAAAGGTGCAAAGTTCACTGGGGTTTAAGGACCCGTTTCACCCTCCTGCCCTATAACGCTGTTTGTACTTACTTGTACTTGGTGCACGTTCAAGCCGCATCCAGACTCATCGTCCAGTAGATGACGACATGTCTCCTTCCATAGATTTCGCTCGAGGGTAGCAGGCTCCACCATTTTCAGCCACTGGCGATCCCAGTGACGGCCGTATGTTCGGAATCCTATGGCTCCAGATCAGACTTAACTGTTGCTAGCCACCTCTTCTTTTGGCCTCCTGCCCTCTTCTTCCATGCCGGTAGTGGTAGAAATTTGAGACATTTTTCGCTTATATGGTCATCTGGTCTGCGCATTGTGTGGCCAAACCATCTCAGTTTCCTGTGCTTAACAATGTCATAGACAAGTGGGTGATCCCCACATGTTTTTCTTACTTCTTCATTCGAGATTCTATCTGAGAGGTGGATACCCAGGATATAGCGCAGGCATTTGTGGTTGAATATATTCAAGCTCAATGCTTTGGCTGCTTTAAGTGACCACGTTTCACATCCATAGAGGAAAGAGAACCATAGCTTCATACACTCGGAGCTTTGTGCGTGGCGATATTTCGCTCCGCTTCCAGAGATACTTCCGTAGTTGAAGGAAGACACTCCAGGCTGACGATATGTGGCTCTGGATTTCTTCTGAAGATTCGCCGGCAGGGTTTACCATCGATCCGAGGTATTTGAACGACTGGGTGTCCTTTATCTGATTACCATCTAGGGTCACAGGGGTTTCATCCATCCCATCTGTTCGCATGGATTCTGTTTTTGGTAGGCTTATTTGGAGACCAGTCGAGAGTGCCTTGACTGCCACGTCGTTTATCATAGCCTGGGCTTCTGCAACAGATTCAGCAAGCATGTACACATCGTCAGCAAAGTCAAGGTCTGTAATGGAGAAGGACGAGCTCACTGCAACGCCTTTATACTTGTCCAGGACCCTGAGGATCCAATCGATGACGAAGTTGAACAAACATGGTGAAAGGACACAGACTTGACGTACACCTTCCTCGATGAGGACCAGACCTGAAAGATCGCCATTGACTCTTACCCGGGCCTTTATTCCAGCATTGTATGTCTTGAGCAGATTGATGATCTTCTCAGGCACACCGTCCTCTCTCATTGCTTCCCATATTGCATCACGATGGACCAAATCAAACGCGGTAATGAAGTCTATGAAGATTTGGATTGTTTCCTGCTGGTGTTTAAACCACTGTTCAAGGATTTGTCGCAGGCTAAAACTCTGGTCACAGCAACCCATGCCCGGCCTGAATCCTGCTTGGTTGGGTCGCTGTCGGCTGTTTCTGGTGTCTCTGAATCTATTTAAAAGTATGACTGCGAACAGCTTGGCAGCAGTGGGGATAAGGGATATACCTCGGTAGTTTTTGCAGTCCATTCTGTCTCCTTTTTTGAAGATAGGGACAATTATTGAGGTCTTCCAGTCATCTGGGATGTATTCATTGTCCCAGCTTTCGGTTATCACGCTATGAAGTTCATCCACCACCACCTCAAGAAGTTCTTTCAGTAGCTCGGAAGGAATCCGATTTATTCCTGGGCTTTTATGGTTTTTCAAAACTTGGATCGCCTTAATTACTTCATCCCTTGAGGGTGGGTCCGTACATACATTTTCATAAGCCTGGTTGTGCGGGGGGTTCTGCGGTGCTGTAAGTGGTTGCTTTCGATCGCTATTGTCTTCTGGTCTCAATAGCTCTTGGAAGTTACCTCGCCATCTTTCGATACACTCCTCGCTGCTTGTGAGTATTTTCCCATCTTTCGCCTTAAGCGAGGGGATGGTAGTTTGCTTCTTCTTCCCAGTGCATTCTCAAAGTACCTGATAGATTTTTCGTGTATGTTTCCGTGATGCGGCTCTTTCCATATCACTGGCAACATTAGACCAGTAGGTTTTGTTTTTCAACTCTTACCGATTTATGACATTCTTGTTGTAGTACTTTGTGTGTGGGGGACTTCTTGTTGGTCATTTCTTTTTTCTTGGCAAAGACTTTGAGTGTTTTTTCTGAGATTCATTTCTTGGTTTTAAGCTTGACAAACCCAAGTATGTTTGAGGCAGCTTCATTGATGTGGTCCTTGAATTTGCTCCGTTTCTTCTCAATCTTTATCTTGGGGCAGTTGGGGCACTGATCAGTCGAGGTTGCCTCCTCGGTGTCATCTTGAAGGACAGCGAAGCGGTTTGAGAGTTCAAGGACAAATGCTCCTCGGTACTCATCTACTTTCAGCTTCGACAAGTCTATTTTCTGGCTCGGCATAGTCGTCTTCCTTGAGCTAAGTCTGTACTTTAGCCTTGTCTTCAGCAAAGATTCAAAAGTGATCAGATCCATTTTTCGATCCCGTGTCAGCACCTCTGTGCACTCTCGAGTCCAACACCATGGATTTCCATCGTCGGGATACAAGGGGATAATCTATTTGGGCTTTTACTCTTCCATCGTGGGATTTCTATGTATACGTATAACACGGCTTGTACCTAAACCAGGTGTTAGCCACAGTGAGATTGTTCTGCATTGCGAACAGCAAAAGCCTGTTTCCGTGCGTGCACCTGTCTCCGAGGCTGTGCTTGCAGATCGCCTGTTCCGAGTTATTCAGCATTCCGCCGATTCTGGCATTGAGGTCGCCTCCAATTAGGAGGATATTTTTCCGGGGAATCTTATCAATGACTGTCTGCAGGTCACTGTAAAACTGATCTTTTTGCTGTTCAGTGGCATCTCTTATTGGGGCGTTAACACTAAGGATAGTCAGATTGTTCACGCGACCTTTAATTCTTGCCCGTACGATTCTCTCAGACACAGGCTCATATCCGATGAGCCTAGTGACTGCTTTGGGGGACAACAGGATACCTACTCCTGCTCTGCCGGATCCATCTAATGCTCCTGAGTAATAAAAAAGACCGTCTTCTCAGTTGAGGATTTAAGGGTCCAGATGTTACGTCTATTTAGTTTCGTTTCAAAGACTCACAGAATATCAAGGTTATAAAGATAAAATTCATCAGCTACAAAAGCTTGTGTCAATGAACATTTAATCGAGTACGTTAAAATAACGCTGTTTGAGGGGTAAGGCAACCAATTAAACTAATTGAAGGGGTAAAATACTACAGCATTTTATTTTTATTTTTATTCTTTTTTTTAATTTTTCAAAACTTCTTCTTTTATTTTTCTCACGAAGAAATAAATTCTTGGGAATTTGGATAGAATGAGTATGAATGGCTCCAATACCCCTCCAAAAAGTAAAATTTAAACTTTCGATTCCTGGCGGCCCACCTTCAAGGGTAGGGTGAAAGGACCACATATTCCCCTCCGTCTCTCATTTAAACATGTAAAACTACTTTCGATCTCTAAATTTAATCTACATTTTTAATTTATGGCAATTACTTGCGGTATCAAACCAGCTATATGAAGAGATTTTTTTTCTATTCTTCCTACACCCCAGCGTGCCTGATTATGGTATAAGTACTTATAGCCACCCCATGGGGTGGTTCCACCACTTATGGGGTGTCTTATAGCCATCCCACTCAAGTTCTTCATCTGAGTCAAATTAGGTTAATACTAAGTATTATGAAATGCCAATGCACCTAAGTAATATGAAGATAAAATACTTTAGCAACAAAATTATGGGAACTGCAACAGAGAATTATCGAAATCAGGCCCTTCTATCGCACTATGTTAAATGGTTTCTTACATTACCTAACCTAACTAAAATATCTAATTAAAATATACCTACATTGTAGTGTATATACACCACTGTAGACTATAGCGTCTTCTTTTTCCAAAAGTGAAACACATTTGATACCGCGCGTACTGAACCTGGGAATGTACGTCAGAACCTTAGTTTAGTTGCTATTGGTTGGACAAAAAGAAACAGGTTTTTCCATAGGCTTCTCGTGATGTGTACATCGATATCGCACGTGCGGGAAGACGGAGTATGAATCTTGTGCGGTTTTAAATATGTTTCATATTTTTTCAACGAAGAGTATAGCCTTTGTCGATGCTGTATATTCTGTCTACTGTGACATACACTCTCTCGCGCTAAGCTAATTATCACTGAGTACATAAATAAATACAGAAAGAAACTGGTTCTGCCAGGCCAAGAACTTGAGTGGGGTGGCTATAAGACAAAAGTACTATGATATATATTATCAGTACATGAGTAAATGTTTCTTTCCAAAATTCATTATGCCAAGTATATTCATACCAAGAAGAAAAAATAGCGCCTCAATTATCAAATCTCGTTGCAGTCTTTCTGTCACACCGCCCACCCAATTTTGGCTGGTGAAACTAAACCTGATTTATTTTGGTTCCATTTTATTTTATCATTTCTATACGCCCGCTTTGTTGGAATTCTAACCTGACATTGTTTTACGGCACCGATATTTGAAGCATCTCAATCTAAAACATTCAAGTGTCAAAGATGCTCCATGCGACGTTGGAGAATTTAGAGCAGATAACAAAAAAACAAACAAAAATTCAAAGGCGTTTTGACTTGGCTTGTGAGATTATCTGTTGTGTTGTACCGATTGAAAATTAGATGATCGCCATTTGCTTACTGTTACCGAAGTTGATGGCTATACGGAAGTGTCTTAGAATAAAATAAGTTCTCCCTTTTAATCTATGTCAATGAGGTTGAAGGGTGATTAGACGAACTTAATCGTTGGTACACATTGGCAAAAATATGGGGAAGAGACAAAAAAATATGATTTTTTTAAAAAATAGAGATATCAAAAAGTTTTTTTTAGGGGAGGCTTTTCCGATTTTTTTAACGGAGAAATTTTTCGAAATCTAGGGGGGGGCACTGGGTACCTGTTGGTACACATGGTCAAGTTTTACAGAGGTCTAGTGGATTTTTTTTCCCGAGGGAATTAAAAAGATTGTTTTTCTAACCCAAATATCATAATCTATGTAGCCTATATTGTTCGGTGTAAATGACTTTTTTTTTCAAGGGAGAATGGCAATAATAATATTTGTAGCGTGAACAGGGTTTGTTAAGGCTTTGAAATAGGCTTTTTGCATAAGAAATGTCACTCTTATTGTTTTTAGCAATCTACGACTTTGATAAAAAAAAATCGAAGAAACAAGGTGCAGGACCCTCCCCTCCCGCTGTAGACACGGATATCATAGTATATTTTCCTCGAAATTAATAGAGAGGGTCTTAAATGGTCCTTTGGTTGTAATTCCTCATTATGTCTTCCGTGCAGCAGGGTTCCTTATAAGGCAGGGTTATATTATCCAAGAACAAGTTCAATTGTATTTTAGTGGGCTGTAATTTTATTTATATTAAGACAATCACCATTTTTATAATTGTTTATAAGATTTATTTATAACTATTTATAATAACTCTTACTTTGTGGATATCCTCAGGCATGAACACAGGCTACTGATATGGTGAAGTAATAATTTCAGGGAGGGTCGGGAGTTGGGGGGGGGGTTAACCTTATAAAAACAACAACAAAACCATATCACAAAAATGGTTAGACATGAAAATCTTAAACAACGCGAAGGTTCTCCTCTATGTGCTTGGCAAGGTACACTGTTTCGATTTTGCTTCGGATTTTAATACACCTATTAAAATTTCCTTTCTTGTCCTAGGCTTACTATAAGCAGGGAGAAGGGGAATGATCCAGCTTGGACTGTTATGTTTTCATTTGGTAGACCTAATTCTAAAAGAGACATCAGTTTGTATTATTTAGAAAATATAGTGCATAAACAAATGTTTCTTTTTCAAGCCTTTGCATTAGCTCTCCCACAACAAATTTTTGCGGCACTTTCACTTTTTATATCATCAGCCCTGACTCCTAAATTGGATGTATTATTAGGTCTATCACATCCATGTACAAGCACCAACCCAGACCCCAACCCCTCAGACTAATTTTTCAAACACATGTTGTTCTAAGACATTAAACCAAAGCATCTACGCAATATTTTATCCCACGATTCCGGTCACCAACTGTAATTCCTTTACATAATCCATCTACCCCAATGACTTATCCCACGAGATCCCCCTTTTAAAATTATACCTTCATCATGCATTCCAATAGGAGTCCCTTAGACGCCTTAGACGCTTATACAAAAGAGCGTCACCCGCTACCCGAATTTCCCATGGGATGCTGGAATGGGTATTCCCACGGAGAAAAGTCCCCCTGTTCTACTGATTGGGTAGTTTGTGTCCACTTTCTTTGAATAGGATTTCATCTGCTCTTCTGATATTTGAGATTGATGGTACCCATATATTGAAATTCGTATTGGAATTTTAATCGACATTGTGTTCAATTATTTGATTGAAGAATTTCTAAACATTTCTCAGACCTTAGAAACAGCACACCTTAGCAAGGATATACTGGCCATCAATGGAAATTTGACTCCACAAAGAAAATAATTTGAAACCTTATAATTTATATTGCCTTTGCCAAATATTGAAAATAGATAACTTCGAGTAAATGCTACGCTTGGTTTGACTAATTAGTCTAGTTTGAAACCAGTGACTTTGACACAATTAGTAAAATTCCAAATTCCAATGTAAAGAAGTTGGAGGAAATAAACTTCGTTGGGCTTATGACCCAACGAAGGCTTGAGAAACAGATAGATGATTTTAGTTCATTTTATTTTGTGTGTGTGTGGGGGGGGGAGCATGAGCCAAGGAATTTGTTGCATAGTAAAGAACAGAAGCAAAAGAAAAAAAATTAAAGAAATTTATCCGGTTCTGGTAATTGTTTCGCATTTCAACATTATATCATATTTCATTTGATTCTTTGGGGAATTAAATAAAAAAACAAGTTTTTTTTAACTGAAAGTAAGGAGCTAATTTTACTTTTTTGGCTAAATGGCTTTCTCGAAATTTTTTTCTGATGTAACTTACGAATTAACTTACGTAACGAACTTCTATATTCGCATGTTTTATTGCGTATATTAGGGAGTTTGCTCCCTATTCGATACCTTGCTCTTTACGCTAAAGTTCGAGTTTTTTTCGAATCACAAACCCCTGAATCACAAAGACCGGTTAATTATAATAGATAGCTTTTTTGAAACTACTAAAAAAACTTTAGCGAAAAGGGCGAGGCATTGACTAGAGGGTGAACCCCCTCATATACGTAATAATTTTTGTTTGTTTTAAGTTTTAATGTTGCTCCTTACTTTCAGTTGAAAAAACTTGAAAAAACCTGTTTTTTTTTATTTAATTTCTGGTCTTTTTTAAATAATGCTGGGAAATCCGGTGCCCCCTTCATAAAAATGTCCCTTCCCCCAAGGAAATATCCTCCATGAGAGGATCCTCTCCCATAACCCCCTCCTCCAACATACTCCCCCGTCAGAAACAAAATCCCTCCTGAAACGTCTGTATACTTCCCATTAACCAATACTATGTAAACAATGGGCAAAGTTCATAACTTGCAGTCCTTCCCCCGGGAACTGTGTGGGATTAAGTTATCCTCAAAAACATAGTTATTAGGTTTTCGACTATGTTGAACAGAATGGCTATCTCAAAATTTTGATTGGGTGACTTTGGGAAAAACATGAGCGTGGGAGGGGGCCAAGTTGCCCTCTAATTTTTGCTCGCTTAAAAAGGGCACTAGAACTTTTAATTTCCATTCAAATGAGCCCTCTTACGATATTCTAGGACTACTGGATCGATACGATCACCCCAGGGAAAATAAACAAAAACAACAAACAAACAAAAAAACAAATACACATGCATCCGTGATCTTTCTTCTGATAAAAAATACAAAATTCCACATTTTTGCAGATAGGAGCTTGAAACTTCCGCAGTAAGGTTTTCTGATTCGCTGAATCTGATGGTGTGATTTTCATTAAAGTTCTATGACTTTTTGGGGGTGCTTCCCCCTTTTTTTCGAAAATAAGACAAATTTTCTCAGGCACTTAACTTTTAATGGGTAAAACTAAACTTAATGAAACTTATATATTTGAAATCAGCAGAAAAATCTGATTCTATTGGTGTATCTATGAGCATCAAAATTCCGGTTTTTAGAGTTTTGGTAACTATTGAGCCGGGTCACTCCTTACTTACAGTTCGTTACCACGAACTGTTTGATATCCATTTCATCCTTTTCTTGGAAAATAAATGTTTTGTGTTTTCTAGAAAATTTGGCCTACTATGAAAAAGTACTTACCCCAGTACGCTAACTCTTAATTGGTTTTTGCTAATGAGAACATCTTGATATCTCTTAATTTAAGGCAAAATGTCAATAGATACTTTATTTATTTAAACTAATTAGCTGAATTAGAGTAAATATTAAAGTAATTAGTCGAATTGGTACCTCTAAGTATTCTTGCAATTGGATTGGATCTTTCAAAGACATTTTAGAATACATAAAGGAATATTCAAAGCTACTAATTTCTGTTTTATGATTTAATTTTTGTAGTTTTTTTTCTTTTTTTTAGTATACTCTGTCATTTTTGGTTTCAATGGGTTTTAATGCTAATTCTTAATCGTAAAGTTTATAATTCAAATGCTTTGTACCGTCCCAGTTCCTATAGTTTTCAGTAAGGTTATGGCAATCGATCTTCCGGAATTTTCCAAAATCATGGGATTTCAGCCCTACATTACACTGGGATTTCTATTTCGATTGGGGTATTTAGCCTAACCTTAGAAGAAGATTCGATGGACTTGAAAAAATTCAAATGTTTTATGTATTTATACTAATTTGCAGAGCTTTATTTATCTCGGATACCCGCAGATAGTTTTTCAGGAAAGTGTAAGACTAAAAATATGTATTTAGGATAGGGTAAAGGGTAAAGGTTTAAAAAAGTCTTGTAACCAAAGAGTTTACGACATTATTTCAAATACTACAGAATGTTCCTTTTCTTCGCTTTTGTTGGTCTTCCGTGGGAAAAGGGTGCAGGTATCTAATCATATATATATATATATATATATATATATATATATATATATATATATATATATATATATATATATATATATATATATATATATATATATATATATATATATATATATATATATATATATATACATATATATATATATATATATATATATATATATATATATATATATATATATATATATATATATATATATATATATATATATATATATATATATATATATATATATATATATATATATATATATATATATATATATATATATATATATATATATATATATATATATATATATATATATATATATATATATATATATATATATATATATATATATATATATATATATATATATATATATATATATATATATATATATATATATATATATATATATATATATTATATATATATATATATATATATATATATATATATATATATATATATATATATATATATATATATATATATATATATATATATATATATATATATATATATATATATATATATATATATATATATATATATATATATATATATATATATATATATATATATATATATATATATATATATATATATATATATATATATATATATATATATATATATATATATCCTCATCGAGTAATTTAAGTAAATATCGTTCTTATCCTATTTTTTGCAAGTGAATTTTGGCATGTTGGCAAATTCTCAGTAGCAGCGTTTATTCAGTCGGAGGCCCGTAGCAGATCTGATTCTAAGTGGCAGCCCTGTACTCACTACGTCCGTTTATTAGTCTTCATCATCTATCTCTGATGGTCTTAAATAAAAAAGTAAAGATGACGACATTTTTTCTCTCATAATTTCAGTATATCTCTCCCTTTTGTACCACTACGAATCCATACATTGATAAACCCTTGGCAGGAGGGATGTACGCTAGTAGAGGGTATCGGGGCCTGGGCCCTTCCTGAAATAATCGATTTTTTTTTCATTGGGTCGCCAAGAAAAAATCCTGTGTACGTACCTTCTTAACCTGCCTGCCAAGGCTGGCTGGTCACCCCACCGATACCTAAACTCTTTTTGGTCCCAGTCTGGCCATGAATATACTACATGTTGTATTCTGCCAAGCCTTTTCAAGCTTTTATCGTGGAGGTTCTTCCGCACAAGAATCAGTTACCCCCAAACCCTAATTTAGCGTTAATTAGCTAGGATTTAGCGAAAATTTACTCCTTAGTCCTTGTTTTCGTAGATGAAAAAAGATCATGCGCACTAAAATTCCAAAAAGTACCTATGTACGATACATGTAATGTGTGTACCAGGCACGTACGCAGAAATTTGTTTCGGGGGGGGGGGCAAATCCTTCAAACCCATTATTCTGTGATAAGAATCAGAAAATGATGGGAAAATAAAAAAATCGTGAGATTTCGAGGGGGCCTGCGCCCGGAGGCTTGCCCCTGCGTTCGCTCCTGATATGTACCCGAAAATACTTTTGGGAGGCAAAAATGGAAAAATCTATCACAGTCCCTTATCTGTAGCTACGCCACTGCGAATAAGGTATCTATTTCTGGGTATATAATCATGCAAAATACCTTTTTATGTTAGGATGTAGGAGTTGAAACCTTATTTGATAACATCTCACTATTCAATGAGACAGAATCTGATTAGCTTGTGAATACTTTATTAGCAGGGTAGCATCATTTTGTCTTTTTTTTTATCGGTCAACCTTTTTCCAAATTCTCTATTGAGGTCCTAAAATGAATTTAAAGTTTTTTGCTTCCAATTCGGGCGAAAGTAGCTATTGATGCTGGACATCCATTGATAGCTCTGCAGATTATAAAAAGATTGGATACTCTCACTGAAAGGTGTATTAGGACGGAAAAAAAGGGATCCTAATTTTCTCACGATATCTTATGGTAAAAGCGAATTGAAAAATGGAATTTACGAGAGTAGGGTGGTTTTAAAAACCGTTTTTGTCTCAAGTAGTCTAGCTCGATCTTAAAATTCCAGAGTTTAAACAACAAATTGTATTAGATTTTTGCAAAGCAACGTTTCTATGTGTTAGCTACAATAATTAAGCATATTACGAATTAAGAATTGTTTTCAAATATCACGCTGTCCAAATAGTTTACCCCCAGCTCCCCTCAGGGGCGGATCCCGGAATTTTTAGGTGGGGGGGGGGTAGAATAGGTTGATCCGATAAAATTGCGTTATGAGCAAGTTTAATTAACGCAAATTTGCGGTAATTAAGTAAATTACACTACTTCGGACTATGTTAGGGGGCGCGCGCCCCTTCGCCCCTTGGATCTGTCACTGCCTCCCCTAATGTGCAAATATATAGCCCAAATTATACAAGTCTCTGTACCCCATAACTTTTTTTCTACTGAGCGGAAGGTACTTGTCTCAATACAGACGGATAAAACCAGTTTATTCTCGAGTGCATACCATTATCTACACTAGTCCCGAAATATCAAATGATCCCTACATAGATCCTAGAAAGATTGGGTATTTTTTCACTGGGGGAAATGCCGACTTCACCAATTGATCAACCATAGATTTTTCACATAACGATATGGAAATTTTTTTCGGAGTGGGACTTAATTAGTGTTTGCATTAGGCTACTACCGTATTTGGTGTGTTAAAGCAATTTTCCCAAACCGTCCAATGTTCTACTAGTTTTAGCAGGTTTCTACTAGTCTACTAGGTTGGGACATGTGCTTTGACTAGTTTAATTTTATACAGAGGTATGAAAGAATGTTTTGGTGAACAATCTTATTTTAAGTTGAATTTACAATTAAATATGTCGAAAGTTGGATTCAGGTGCGACCTAATTATCTACCACTTGTAACAAATTGAAAAGA
This sequence comes from Artemia sp. Qi Xiang Cuo, assembly GCF_049724085.1. Lineage (NCBI taxonomy): Eukaryota > Metazoa > Arthropoda > Branchiopoda > Anostraca > Artemiidae > Artemia > Artemia sp. Qi Xiang Cuo. Next base: position 61,038,016 of record NC_142805.1, read on the forward strand.
TAACAATTTTCCAATTAGACAAAGAACTTGCCCACTATGCGGTATTTTGGAGGATGGATTGGGATATTCTCTTTTTAGGTGCAATTATTTGGTAAATCTAGGGGAGGTTTGTCTAATATATATATATATATATATATATATATATATATATATATATATATATATATATATATATATATATATATATATATATATATATATATATATATATATATATATATATATATATATATATATATATATATATTATGTTATATTTGTATATATTATATATACACATATAATGAATAGCACTGGGTTGTAACTAACCCATTAAATGTTTTGCCTCTAGCAGCGATTGGTTGCACTTACAACTGGGACTCCTTCTAGGTTTTCAGGCTTGTGTTCCGTAACCCTAACCGATTTGGGTATTATGAATTTAGTTTCGGTTGACCAAAGCTATTGATAAAAATAACTAATCAAATTGTTTAGAGGTTTAACATCCTTACAAGTTTGAAACTTTAAGCCTCTAATTCACAACTAAGCGTCCCATCCATGTTTATTTTATCGATTACTGCGGTAGAGGAGCGGAACACTGCTAGGCCGGACTAGTTTTTACCAATTTGGCTAAAAAAAAAACTTATTTTGGCTTAAGCCGCCCAGTGCTCACCTGGAGGATTTCATGGGAGGTATGAATCAGCTGATTTCAAAGGTACCGTCTGGAGCTAGTCATATTGTTATGGGTGATTTTAATTTTAACCTGCTTGATTTGTCTAATCTTAATGTTGATTTTTTAAATTTTATGATATCAAATGATCTATACCCGCTCGTGAGTGTACCCACGAGGATTATTGGACAGAGCGCAACACTAATTGATAATATTTTAGTTCTTTCTGCCAATTTGAAGCTTTGTTATACTGATGTTGTGGCCTTTCCTTGTTCTGACCATCTTCCATTGGTGATGGTTATGAAGTGTCAGTTGCAAAGATCAAAGAAAATAAAGACAAGGTTAATGAAAAAAGGGAATCTTCAAAAGTTGTGGAGCAGGTTAGAGTTATCGACTGGACCCGTGTGTTTTCTTAAGAAGAATCCCCTATGAGAGCACTTGGCTGGTTCCCTATGAAGAATCCCCTATGGCTGGTTGGTTGGGTAGGGGAGGAAGAGGGTCTGGAGAGATAAGGGTGGACTGGGAAGGTAAGGGTGGGTAGGAGCTAAGGTAAGGTTGTAAGGGCAAGGTGGGGGAGGAGAGAGGGAGTTGAGTATTTCGAGTGATGGAGATTGGATTTGTTATTATTATTTTTATTTTATATTTTATTTATCTATTATTCTTTTTAATCCAGTTATTTATTTATTTATCTATATTTTTTCATATATATAGGTTATAGTTTATATATTTTTGGTCTATTTATAATAGTTTTAATTAAATAGTTGAGGTTTATACAAATAGTAGAGTTAATAGGTAAGTAGTTACGTGGACTTTCGCGCGATCGCAAACCTTCATAGGTTTTCTCCAGCGTGAAAGTGTTGTTTAATTTATTTATTTGTCTGTGAATGTGGATTAATAAACTTATGAACTTATGAAAAATGGCAGAAACCAGCACTTTGCAATAGCACGATCTGTTTTTTTACTTTAAAAAGGCGCTCAACCACAGAATTTATGCTTAAAGCATCTAAAATCCTGAATTTCCCAACGATGCATCTTGCCCAGATATCTATGAATCAAATTCAGAAAATAACTGGAAAGCTTGATACCTAGGAGTCTACTGCTCCTAATGGTATAAACCCAAGAGGCTTCAAGGTTATTGGGTTGCAAGTTTTGGTATGTTATTTTTGTGCTCTCCCACGGTTTTGGTATATCAACAAAAAACAAAAACTTGACTTTCATTCTACTGCTAAAATCCTGTTCTTTCCTTCTACTGAATTTATTTTTGATTAAAGGGTGTGCAGGATCTTTTGGCTGAAAATACGTCGAAGGTCGTTGAAAGAAGGATAATTTTCCTATTATCTAAGGACTATTATCTAACTCCCGATAATCCAAGGTCACTGGTTTGGCATGGTCACCCCAGCAAAAACACAGAAAATACAAACTAACAAACAAGCACACATCTGAGACCAACCCTCTCGGGGACAACCCTCTTGGGGACAATGTAAAATTTCGCTTAAAAAAGTTTATAATCAACAGATAGATGATCCGTTAAGGTATCTAATCCCCTTAAACTGATGGCGTGACTTAAGATGAATTTGATTGTGTAATTTTTTGCAAAATTGTCTCCTTTTTCTGGGAGGGCGTCTTTCCCCCCTTTTCTAAAATTATGCATATTTTCTTGTGTTAGTAACATTTGACATGCAGCTTTAAACTTAATGAATCTTACCCATTTTGAACTACTGCAAAAAAGTTAGCTTTAAAGATGAATATATTGTTATCGAAATTCCCTATCGGTTCGAGTTGCTCTTTACTTGCAGTTTGTCAACACAAAAACTTCAAGTACACAGGATAAATAAAAAAGTGATGAAAATTAAAGTATGCTGTTGTTGCTATTTGACTCCTAAGATAATAATTTTAATGGGAAGAGCTCTATTTAATAGGAAACTTATAAAATTAACAAGTTTCCCAGAATAAGTATTCTAATAAAATATTGAGAGCTGAGATAGGCTTAGTAAGTACGGGTATTCAGTTTCCCCGTCAGTTTCACTGTAATGAAGTCAACAGGTGCTAGTCAAGGACCGCACAGGTAGGTCCATCATGTCAATCAACATGAAGCCTTGTACATTCTTGTCAAAAAATCTGAGTTTTAATTTTCAATACGAACTTCGTCCTACTTTATCTCAACAGTGAAGAAAAAACTTCGATGCCTCTGAAGTATTCCCATTCTCTTTCTCTCTCTCTTTCCCTCTTTTATTTGTTTATGAGTTAGTGCTTAGATAGTACGTTTATCTTTCCCATCCTTTATAGGCCATTAAACCTTTGTTAGGACAAGTGCCTTGTGTTTGACAAATGAATGCATTGTTTTGTTGGAGAATGTGTGTTATATTATGCTTTGTTGTCTATTTAACTAAATTTTAGCTAAATAAGTTCTCGCTCCTCTCTCTCTCTCTCTCTCTCTCTCTCTCTCTCTCTCTCTCTCTTTCTGTCTCTCTATATGTCTGTCTCTGTCTCTGTCTCTTTCTCTGTCCCCCCTCTCTCTCTCTCTCTCTCTCTCTCTCTTGATTATACGAGTATTTGCCCTTTCCTTTGCAGGCCATGAACCCTTTGTGGGGATCAGCACCTTGTATTTGTTCTATGATTTTTTTTTATGTTGGTTAATATATCTTATCTTACTAAAAAACCTTACAGATATATTATTAAGTTAATTAACTAAATGAACTTGCAGACTTTTAGAAATCACGTAAACCAGGTGGCGGATGCAAAAGATGGTGAAAGTGTGCCAAGTATGATGGAACTTTGATAGACGTTCCGGAGCTTCACCACGCGTAGTGGATCTGTGCAGTACAAGTGACACTTCAAGATGTACATCAGGTGATGAAAAGTGAGTGGCTCCTCAATTGGCCCCAAAGAAGGATGCTCAACGGTTTAATTATGACCCCTCCCCCCTTCTAAGAAAATGCAGAGTAATTCCATGGTTAATTTCATTGTTTAGGTTCTTGTTCTGAATAAAAAAAAGGAAGACCATTATTGGTCTGCTGCAAGACATAAAAAACTACATGCAGGATGTGTTTTTCGTGAGCTTTGTGCGCTTTTCCTTTGAAGCAGGCAAAACCGGTTATTTAGCTTCGCTTCTCTTTTACCATCATTGACTTGCTTACTTGTTCGCTTATTGCAAGACCTTTTATATATTACCTTTATCTATTCAGGTAATATATCTACGATCACAGCACAGAAAAACAGAGAATTTACCTGTAAAAAATTTTTATGGTAATGGCAAGGATTACAGTATATGATTTACGGTGCAAGAACAGAGAAATCAGCGAGTTTACTTGTAAAAAATGTTTATAGTAATAACAAGGATCACGGTATATGGTTTACCGTGCAAGAACAGAGAAACAGAGAATTTACTTGTAAAAATAATTATTATAATGACAACGATGGTTTTGCATGCAAGAACCGAGAAAGAGAGAGTTTACTTGAAAAAAAAATGTGTATGATAATGGAAAGGATTACGGTATATGGTTTATGGTACAAGAATGCAGAAACAGATAATTTATTTGTAACAAATGTCTTTAGTAATGGCAAGGATTATGGTATATGGTTTACGGTGCAAGAACAGAAAAACAGAGATTTTACTTGTAAGAAATGGTGCGACTCAAAATGTCTTCGTTTTCCTTACTGGCTCAGAATTGGTTATGTAACTATTGTGTAAATATAAATAACCTGACATGTACATAATGTGTTACAAAGTAGTGTGAATGCCTTACGAAAATACACTGCCTTTACACCACAGTAAAGGCAGTGAGAGAACACGGTATTACGCAGGAAGGTAAACATCCCCTAGATAAAAATTATGCAGACATGAATTTCGCAGGTAAAATTTTCAACAAACTATGAATTGCCTTCAAATGGCTCACAGAACTGATATACTATCTGAAATACCGTTATTACGAGTATATAATTATCTTCCTTAATTCTGCCCTAGGATGATAAACTCTCCTCAAGAAGTGAAATAATCATTTATATATACAACTCTGAAAAAGTTATAACAGCTTTGCCTCTTACAGAGACTGTGTATTTTGACTTTGCAGGCTCTCAAGTCTTTCATTACTTTGACCCATACTCTTTGGACAACTGTACCGGTTTTCTGACTAAAATTATAACACAAGTGATTATTTTGTACCGTCTGGACAGCAGGTTAAAAATTGTCATAACAGGAGGAAAGTTTTCAGTAAAATAAAACTTGAGCAGATATCCGAGTCATGAAGTTGCAATTAAACCAAAATATACGGCAAAGATTGTATTGTAGCAAAGAGTTTTCTAATGTACATCATTGGAGCACCTCCAAACTGTACCAAAAGCGGTACAGTTGTACCGCATTGACAACGGTGGACTGAACAGCAGAAATTAGCCATATTACTTCATTCAATTAATTTTATTACGCCAAATCTAATCTAAATACTCATACTTTTAATTAGCCTTGTTAAATGTACCTGTAATTTGATTGGTTCTTGTAGCAGTGTTTAATGGGGGAGGGTTCGGAGCAAGTCATGTCTTAGTGGCAGAAAAAAGTGCCAGCCGCGAAAAACCAACGGAAATTGAAACTGGCTTGTAAGACAGGCTAATGAAAAAAATATACCGGGTAGCTGCGAATAACGAGTGAAAAGCCATTTATTTAAAAATTGACCACGCTTCCATTATTATAATTAATTTTTATGCATAAACTAGTCATGATAACTAGTCTCGGTCATTACGTTATAGGGTTTTCAAAAAGGCTATTTATTTTTTTAAACAATTAATAAAAAAAAAGTCAAAATTGGAAATCTTTTAAAGTTGTGAGGGCAATAATTTGAACTTAGTGCCAAAAACCATTAGCCAGAAACACTTCCGCAGGCTGAATTCGCTTTTCGAGCCAATCCAATTTTTATTTTTTCGCGAAAAACAGTCTAGCCGCTTCCTACTAGTTGCGAATCATGGAAATAAACTATGGTAAGCTAAGCCTGCTTATCTTTCCTGCTCGCAAAAAAGGCCTTGAGCTACATGAAGGACAGGAACCAATTTCATGGCAATAATATAAGTAGCGTAATCTACTTGAATGATTTACGTGTATTGGCTATTGCCTAATGTGATTCAGATGACTTTAAATTAATTACACAATAGAATTTTGACATTATATTAAAGTATGTACCGTTTCTGGACACCCACACAGGTAGGTAACAGGTGGTACTTTGTGTGAATCGTTTTTCCACGGTAAATTAACTATGAAAAGTGCATTAATTATTAGCATCAGAATGGTCAATGCCTTTGCTTTAAGAAAAAAATTAATTGAAGATCATCCGTAGTAGCCTAATTTGTTGGAGCAGGGCTGTAGCCATGATCTTATTTTATCCGTGGTGTCAGTTGGAGGGCATGCGAGGAGGAGGGAGTTTGTTCCCCTCCTGATTATTTTGACCCTTCCTTTAGTTTTTGTCCTCTCCCCTAGATTTTGTAACTACATTTTTACAGGATATACTCATTGGAAAATGCCTTTCTGGTACTTTTAATGAAAATATTGCAAAAATTGAAAATTTTGACCCCCTACATTTAAAAAATATATTTTGCTCCTCCCGCCTAAGTTTTGTGAAATGACGCCACTGATTGGGGTGGGGGATCTATGATGAGGAATTCTTTATGTTTCATTGTGATAAGAGTTAAAGACCCAACACCGACTATATATATATATTTATTTATGCCCGCTTACAATGGAGAAATGGAGAAAAAAAAAGCGGAGTACAAAATGAAACAAAAAAAGAAGAAAAACATGTTCAACACTAAAAATTAAATACAGGTATTTCATTCACTGAAACAGTTGAGTCAGCGGTGAGTCGTAGAGTTTACTGAGGGATCCTCTTGAGGCTCTCCGTTCTAGATCAATCACCTTGGTTGATGGATCAAGGATTCCATATATGGATGAGATCTCCGTGTTAGAAAATCTCAGTGGAAGTCCCAGCAAAAATTTTGCAAATCTGTAGTACGTGGCTCGTATTTTTCGACACTCGGGGAGGGACAACATTTCCCACAAGGGTGATATATACCAGATGGCAGGGGAGACGACGGCGTTGAATAGTTTTGACTTAATAAATCGATTAAATGACCACTTGCATTTGACAGCTTTTCCATATGCTGAGCGGATAGATTTACAGACTGATTCAGCCAACAAGCCTCTAGTTGACCTAGGCGTCTGGCCATACGTGATACCAGGGTAATTTAGGGACTGGGACTGCTGGATTCCGATACCGTCCAGGACAAGATTGGAATTGGTCGAGTTGGTGCCACTAAAAACGATAAATTCGGTTTTCTCTATGTTGACTCGTAGTCCTATTCTTCTGTATAGGGTCACTAAAAGACAAAGATTCTCTTGTAGACCCCTCAGCATGCTGCTTAGGAGCAACAAGTCATCTGCATAAGAAATGAAACTTAGATCCAAGCCCTCCATACTGAAGGAACCACAAACAAATCTAGTTACAGAGTAAATCGCAGAATTAAAGATGATAGGGATTAGAGCAGATCCTTGCCTAACTCCTTTGAAGAGCCGAATGGGTTCAGAAAGCTTTTGCTTGCGGTGACCGGCGATTTTTTTCCATCCCAAAGCTAGACGAATATGCGTGTGGGAGTACCAGTCATGGAGAACAAGGACAACGTAGGGGTCGACTCCTGGATCCAAGAGGCACCACATTGCTTGCGAGTGGACGACAGAATCGAACGCAGTGGAAATGTTAACGCTGCAGGCAAAAAATGGCTTTTTAACTAAAGATGTAGACCTCAATATTCTTCTTAGTAGCCGATGGGCGTTTCCACAGCCCAACCCATTTCTGAATCCAAGTTGTTTGTCTCCCATTAGAGCGTGTGACGTAATATGGGCAACAGTACCTTCTCAAATACTTTGCTGATAACCGATGAAACTGTGATTGGTCTGTAGCTTTTACAAAGCAAGGGATCTCGATTCTTTTTCAGAATATTGGATGTGCGGCAACCATGAAAGTTGGCAGGTGTGAGTCCCTGCTCGATGCTCATTTGGAATAGTAAGGCTAAGTACTCATGTAAACGTTCTGTGCCGTGCTGTAAGTGCCTCGGAGTGATCCCATCGAGCCCTGGAGACTTGTTCTTTTTCAATTTTCTCACAATTAGCTCAATATGCCATTTGGAAACAATGACAGCAGTGCGGCGGAGTTTTGCGCTGATTAATTGCCTATCTAACTCAGATTTATATACGGAGTCCAGCTCGTTGGATGGTGGTGCAAACACGTCCTTGTAATGGTTTACCCAACTTTCATCGGGAATGGGACTTTACACATCAACGTCGACCCTGTTAGATTGGAATCACTTCCATGAGATGTTTGGGTCACTCATGCAATCACAAGACAACTTCTCCACTTGCTGGACTTGCATGTTCTCGACAGTACGTTTGAATTCTCTTTTGGCATGTCGAAAGCACTGAAAAACTACTCCAGAGCGGGGTTTGTCGCAGTCCTTCCACAATTCGTACCAGAACTTGGATCTATTCTTGGCAAACTTGACATTTGGGTTATCCCATCCCTTTTTACGAGTGTTGGGGTACACTTTTGGCACTGGAACAGCGGCAGATTCCGCAAGCTTCATCGAATGAACAATTTCGGAGCAAAAGATGTTCAGGGCTCGTCTGTCTTCATTTTGGCCATGAGTAAGCAGGTGGAACGGTACTATGATTTTAGCAAGAGTTGAGTCAAGAGTATCTTTGTACAAGGACTGATCTATCCTTTGCCATTCACTCTTGATAAACCATGATCGGCCGAGGCATCGCTTGTAGGTGGAGAATGGTACCATTAAGCTAATCCCAAGGTGATCGCTACAATTGTGTTCCTAGTCAACAATGGCTTTAATCCCGGTCGGAAGTAGGAAATTTACGAAAAAGTTATCGATATCTGATGTAGCCAGGGATGCGCTGTGGACAAACGTGAAGGACTGGGATATTGGAACCGGGGACATAGCGTCTGACAGACACCCCCTTAATATGGTGAAAAAACGATCATCATCTAGAAGCTGACAGTTGAAGTCCCCACAGATAATAATCTTTTCTGACCTGTATTGTTCGGCCAGCCTCTCGAGTCTCACACAAGCCTTCGTGTAACGCCTTTCTGAGAGGACATGACGATAATTTGTAGGGAGGTACACTGATATGACTATAAAGCCATTTGGACCAGGAACTCTGATCGCAGAAAAATAATCGCATGAATCAATTACCGTGCATTGCAAATTGGAGTCTGCAATGATCAAGATTCCACCACTCGGCCTTCCAACTGAGCTGTTGCGGATAGCAAGCTGCAAAAAATAGTCCTTTCCTGGAAATCGGTCAAGGATTGCTGAATGATCGGCTGTTACCAAATGTTCCTGAATGCATATTATGCTATGCTTGGTTACTAGATCACTTAAAAGAGACAGCTTGTGTGGAGCGTGCCCGTATATATTTCTGCTATAAAGCGAGATAGTTGCATTCATTGCTTACGTTTGTTTGAACTAGCCTCTAATTGTCTTTTATAAACCGGGCATTGCCAGCTATAACATGGATGCTTTCCAGAGCAATTAGCACATTTAGTGTCACGGACACATGGATTGTCTTTAGGGTTTTCGTGATCGCCGGAGCACCTGGAACACTTCGCATTGTTAGGGCAATCTCGTTGCAAGTGGTCAAACTTTTGGCATTTAAAACACCTCAGAGGGGCGGCAACATATTTGTCCACCTTGATATGGCAATTCAAGGTGGCAATTCTATTCGCCACTAGGTTGAAGTATGCATTCTTGTGCCTATGTTCGCATGTTTGATGTGCTTTTGGCCAAGCAAGGGGGTCTGGGAAGGGGAGTTCAGAAAAAACTGAGGAATAGATCCAGTTATCTTAAAAATAGCAGGGGCTCTTGGACCTAAGACCCCTGCCACTTTACGCTACATACTTGATTATCTTTATCTGTAATTATCCGTTCTGGCTCTGGACTTTGCGTGGACGCGTTTATCTTTTTCGGCCATTCGACTCTCTACATATGTAACTTTAGTTCTTACTGTTTTAGTAACTGTATTTAATATTGCAGCAGTACAAAAATGAACTATTTGTTTCCATTAACTAGAAATGATACCGACTACTCTTTCTTTTATTGAATATCGGTATAAGACCTTTATCTTCGAAGGTCTTATGTCGTAGACGTTTTTTCTTAAAAAAAAAGAGGTCGAGTAGCAGTGTCGTGGCAACTACTTAACTTTGACTTGACAAAATTTTCATCCGGACCTCCGGGACTAGCCCTCATTGAGGGGCGTACTTTGCTATGGTACAGGGGGCAACTGTCCGTCCCAGACCTTAGTATCCCCCTGAACCCAGTTTGCCCCCCCCCCCCAGCTGAAATTTAGTTTCTTCAAAAATCTTGTCAGAACTAACATAAGCTTGCATAATTAAAGAATCAACAGAAACAGGTTGGTTTTCTTTAGGAAATCTTTACCTTTATGGTACTATATGGCTCATTTTTTAGTTTTCACTGCTATTTTCAGTGATTTAACATAATTAGCTTTAACTTTGTCCCCTCCCAGAATTTTGACGAAATTACGCCACTGCCCTCAAGATAATTCTGTGGCTTATCCAAGTGAGGGTATGTGGTTCCATCCTGCTGTCTCAGTCAATTTTTTTACTATTTCCAGATTAGCTTTTGAGCCTAATTATGGCGAAATTAGCAAGAACAAAAATAAAAACTGTATACTGAGAATTATTTTGAAAACAGTTGGTTAGACAATTTAAAACTGTGTTCACTAATCCCGCATCAAACTACCTCAGTCAAACACACCTACACATGCTCCTCCTCTGCCCCCCCCCCCGACTCTTCAAGTTTTAACTCCCATGAATTTGCTTTGCCCTTAAGCTGTAAACTGAGAATCATTTTGAAAAAGAATAGCTACAAAATTTTACTTCATGCGGCTGAATCAGTCCAACAGAAGAAGGGAATGCTCTTCTTCTGCCCCACTCAATTTGTGTTCACTCCTTGCTCCCTTCCATGAAGTAGTTTTCCTCCGTAATGCAGGTTTTTTCCTCTGTCTTTAATGGACCTCTTATAACTTTAAGTTTCAGGATGTGAATAGATGTTAGTGCAAGCCAAAGGCTAGCTCAGATTGGCTGAAATCGGCCTTTGTCTCTGTTTTATACGTAAAACCCGTCAAAGAACACATCAAAAGACAGACAAAACAATGAATAAACATCGTAATATAGGATTTTTCGTGGGGCAAGGATCAAACAATTTTATCCCTTTCACGCAAACACAAAACTCTAAGTCAGTTTAACCAGACGCGCACAGAGGAATTTTTTTCAGAATCCTATCCTAATGATAAAAAACAAGTTTTACTTGATAATTTGAATGAAAAATGTCCAGAGGTTTGATCTCTTATTTCTAAGGGGCTGGGGACGGCAACTCCCTGGGTGCATCCCTGTCCTTAACCCACCATCCCAACCAAGAAAAAATCGCAGGAAGTCAACACTGTAATGAGATTTGCCCCCTCCTGAACACCTCGCTCTTCACGCTAGTAGACTAGCTCGTAGCGATTTGCGTAGGCCCCCGTACAAACAGGTTCTTCTAGTAGTCCTATTCTACAGGAGCATTACACTCTTTGCCAGGGGAATGACGCAATTTCAAAGACTAGAGCCTTATACTTTGCTTGCGCTCCCGTACAAACAGGTTCTTCTAGTAGTCCTATTCTACAGGAGCATTACACTCTTTGCCAGGGGACTGACGCAATCCGTGGTCATTCATCTGTAAGTTCATTAGTAGGTTTTTTTTTTAAACTTGGCTATTCGTTTCATGGGCTTCATTAATAGAAGGAGTAATGTTCTTGAAAAGGGTAATTACTTCTTTAGTTTACGAGATTTGCGAATTTTTTGCGAAAAGGTATTAGCGTAAGGGTATTGCGATGCTTAAGAATGTCTCACGGGTAATTAAAGAATGGGGTGCTTACATCAGATACTTAATAGATTTGACACTTACAAGTGACATTGCTAGAGTCAAATATATTTGGTGTTGGTGATATTATGACCCTCCAAGTCCCCTGGGGAAAGGGCTGCACAGTGTATCGGTATCAGATGTATTATTTTTGGGCGTATTGGTATCGCAGGTATATATACAGATTTTTAGTAGCTCGTATAAAAGATATTACTCATATCTACGTTCTTCCTATAAATTCAACCATCAGCAACTTCAAAAGAAGGTTTCGGTTATACACGGGTTCAGTTGCACGGGGGGGTACCCCTTTTTTCGAAAATCGGGACTCCCTGTTTTCAAAATCCCTTTTTCTTCTGAGGCTTGGAGCATTTGTGTCAACAATACAAAGAATAAGCTCAGATACTTAATAGATTTGACGTTTACAAGAGACATTGCTAGAAAGTATTCAATAGCTTAATTGAAAAGTAACGATAGAATGACATTGTGACTTAAGCTAGCTTTACCTCGCCGATGTGATCTGTATAATACATAAGTAACGATTGAAAAATATTGTCACTTTAAAAAGAAACGGCTGAAAAATGTTTTGAGCGGGATGGGTTGCATAGAGGGGTGACTTGAACGAGGGTTCAGTTAAAGGGGATACAGTTGCACGGGGGGTTTCGGTTATACACGGGTTCAGTTACAAGGAGATTCAGTTGCACGGGGGTATCCCTTTTTTTCGAAAATCGGGCTCCCTGTTTTCAAAATCCCTTTTTCTTCTGAGGCATGGAGCATTTGGTGGCTAGATATTAAACGTAATGAAATTTAGCACGGAGGTTCAGTTGTACAGGGTTTCAGTTATACAGGGGTTCAGTTACATGGGGGTTCTTTGTGTTAAAAAAGTAGTTTTTTTATCTTTGACAAGAAATGGATTATGATTGAGAGAGTCAGTTGCTTAATTTCGTGTGATTTTTCTATACTTGATGGTCATTAATATAAAAACTTTTAGGTAAATAAATTTTTGTGCGTATCATTTATTTGTAAGATTCTTGTATATTTTGACACAGTAGCCAATGACCGTGGGAATGTACATTTAATGATGGAAATTAAAATCTTTTCATTTTTTTGTAATTATTAGTTTTTGTATCTTTTAAAATAGATGTACAATGAGAGAGATAGTCATGTGCACAATTCATTCGGATTTTTCCTTACTTTGTGGTAGTTAAAATAGACATTAATCTGTTTTATAATAAGTTATTGTAACTTTTATAAGAGCTTTACGGGGATTGAGAGAGTCAGTTGTATAATTCCGTGTGATTTTTCTTTACTTGATGGTCATTAAAAACGAAATTTTTGTCTTAAATAAGTAGTTTTTGTATCTTTTAAAAGAGCTTTACGGGGATTGAGAGACTCAGTCGCCTAATTCCGTGTGATTTTTCTTTACTTGGTGGTCATTAAATTATTTATTTGTGGTTTAATTTATGTTATTTTGTTACTTTTAAAATAACAGGACAGTGAGAGAGATACTCAGCTGAATAATTCAGTGTGATTTTTTTTTACGTGGTATTCATTAAAAACGAAATTTGTATCTTATATAAATCGTTTTGTATCTTTTAAATGTACATTATGGGGAGTTAGAGCCTCAGTCTCCTAATTCCGCGTGATTTTTCTTTACTTGATGGTCATTAATAACGAAATTTTTGTGTTAAATAAGTAGTTTTTGTATCTTTTAAAAGAGCTTTACTGGGATTGAGAGACTCAGTTGCCTAAGTACGTGTGTTTTTTACTGACTTTAGGGTAATTTATAATGAAATTTGTTTTATAACTATGTTTATTTTGGAAATTTCTAATGAGTATGCAGGGGGTTTTGAGCCACAACTGCATTAGTACTTGATATTTTTCTTTACGTTATGGTCAAATAAAACGAAATTTTTGTGTTAAATAATAAGTTTTTTGTATAATAATAAATATATTTACGGGTATTGTGAGACTTAAGTGACTAATTCCGTGTGATTTTTCTTTACTTGGTCGTCATTAAAAACGAAATTTTTGTGTTAAATAAGTAGTTTTTGCATCTTTTAAAATAGCTTTACGGTGATTGAGAGACTCAATTGCCTAATTCCGTGTGATTTTTCTTTACTTGTATGTCATTAAAAACGAAATTTTTGTGTTAAATAAGTAGTTTTTCTATCTTTTAAAAGAGCTTTCCGGGGGTTGAGAGACTCAGTTGCCTAATTCCGTGTGATTTTTCTATACATGGTGGTCGTTAAAAACGAAATTTTTGTTTTAAATAAGTAGTTTTTTTATATTTTAAAAGAGCTTTACGGGGATTGAGAGACTCAGTTGCCTCATTCCGTGTGATTTTTCTATACTTGTTGGTCATTAAAAACGAAAATTTTGTGTTAAATAAGTAGTTTTTCTATCTATTAAAAGAGCTTTACGGGGGTTGAGAGACTGAGTTTAATATGTCCGTGTGATTGTGCGGTACGGGGGGGTAGTTAAAAACGAAATTTTTGTGTTAAATAAGTAGTTTTTGTATCTTTTAAAAGAGCTTTACGGGGTTTGAGAGACTCAGTTGACAGAGTACGTGTGGTTTTTCTTATTTTCAGTAAATACATTAAATATCCTAAAAGTGTTTCATTCAAACTTTTTTAAAACTTCGAAATTTTTCAACTTTATTTATTTTTTTTCTTTTTGTACATAACTTAAAATGTCAAAATATGCTTACAGTTCTAACAATTGCGCTCTGTGATTGGTCAGAGACACGATGTGACTTTCCCACTGATATTCTATGATCGGTTATTGACACTACCTAATCTATTGCATGTATTAAATCAGTAATTTTTACGCAATGGAACGATAAACACATAAGTCATATCTATAAAAAAAAAGTGAAGATGGAGCATTTTAATAAAGTGTGTTTACATAACAAGGTTATTGTAGCATTGAATGCTGACAAAGAGAAGTATTTAAACTTTGAAACAAGTACAAGTGGTAGCACTCTTGGAAATGTATGCATGCATTATCATGACAGTAAGGAATTAAATTTCTTTGGAATACCGAAAAAATTCAACTCTTATGTTGGTGGTTATGCGAGATTGAGATCTCCAGAGATGATTGCACTCAAAGAGAATGCCAACATAAAAATAATCATTGATGATAGAGGACAACTCCTTGCTACTGTTGCAGGTAACACATTACCTACTGATACATCCAATCGTCACCTTTCGGTTATTACCATTCAACGGAAGATCAATAAAAGAAAGGCATACTCTTCTACTAATATCGTAAACCATATCTTGTCTACTTGCCGAAACTGTTACCTGTGTAAAAATAATGTGATAATAGACAGTGAAATTGCCAGAAAAATAAAAAGGGCATTGTCAGAAAATATCACGATGGAATATAAAGATGAATCGATGAAAAACAAAGCACCAGTAAACGTTACTGCCAATGATCAAACAGTCATTTAAACAAATAAGACCAAAGACGAAAAGCATATTCAGCCTGTTGATGAGACACCAGTAAAAATTGTCTATGACTCAAAATGGAATAATGATTATTCTACTGATTACGAACTAAGAGAAGACAATACCTATAATATCAAGAGAGAACATGGTGAACTATTTTACGGAGCAGATTCCAAATGTCCAAAGTTAATCATTGATATTAATAATGTATCATAATATATTTTTGTATTAATATTCTACATAGCATTATTTCACTAAAAATATATTATGCATTACATTGTTATGTGTTCATTATTTTTAGAGTAAGCTAGCATATCAAACGTTTAGAATGTCTAATAAAATGTCGGAGATGTAAGAAAAGGAATTTGTATACATCTATTGTCAGACACATGTGAACAAATTCTTTCTTGAATTCGCCTCCTGGATAAATAAAAAAAGACATTTCATTCAAGAAATTATGACGAAACTCTAAGTAAGCAACAAACTCTTTCTTGAAGTTACCTCATGGATACACAATGCAGAAATTTCATTTAAGAAATTATCAAAAATTGTAAGTAAGTAAGTAGCAAATTCTTTAAAAAATATGTTAATACGTTTAAGCAATAAATATCTTTAAGCTTAACCCTTCTTTATTCTTTATAATAGTTTTATACATTTCATTAAATTATGAATAAATCGTAAGTAAGTATCAATAGCTTTCTTGAATTCACTTCCTGGAAACACTATATATATTTCATTAAAGAAATCATAATTACATCATAATTAATTAATACATTAGTTATTTATTTCACATCGTTTGGCAAAAAGACTTAAATATAAGAATTGACCTTATTAGTGACTTGTGTTTATGTCGAAAAATAATGTTAACTAAATGATACACAATGAAGATAATTCAGTTTTTTACTTATCAAAAATTTTAAGTATCCAGAAACTTAACGGGGATACTACCCCCGGACCTTTCATTCAAGAAATTATTAAAATATTTTTAATTAAGCAAAAAAATCTTTATTAATTTCACATCCTGGATATACAGTACAGATACTTCATTCAAGAAATTATGAAAAAATCGCAAGTAATTAACTTTTTTTTTCTCTTTATCACAAACAATTTTAACTTAGCTAAATGATGTAGAAATTTAATTCAAGAAATTATTGAAAAAATTCTCAGTAAGTAACAATTTCTTTCTTGAAGTCAACTCTTGGATACGCAATACGGAAATTTCATTCAAGAAATTATGAAAAAAAATTTTAACTAAGTAGTATAGTATTTATTTAATCTACCTCGGTTACAAACAAAAAAGAAATTTCGTTCAAGAAATTATGAAAAAATTATAAGTAAGTAACAAGATCTTTATTGTTTTCCCAATTTATATATAAGTCGGATAATTAAAATTAAATACATTATTAAAAAATTATCAGTCTATGTAGCAAATTCTTTCTTTAATTTACCTGTTGGATAAACAAAAAAAAACATTTCGTTCAAGAAATTATGACAAAATTCTAAGTAAGTAACAAACTTTATTGTTTTCACGAGTTAGATATACGAAGTAGAAATTAAATTCAAGAAATTATGAAAAATTATCAGTCTAAGTAGCAAATTCATTCTTGAATTCACCTGTTGTATAAACAAAAAAAAACAAAAAAGACATTTCGTTCAAGAAATTATGACAAAATTCTTAGTAAGTAACAAACTTTATTGTTTTCACGAGTTAGATATACGACGTAGAAATTAAATTCATGAAATTATGAAAAAATTCTCAGTAAGTAACCATTTCTTTCTTGAAGTCAACTCATGGATACACAATACGGAAATTTAATTCAAGAAATTATAAAAATATTTTTATGTAAGTAACAAACTCTTTATTAGTTTCAACTCTTGAATATGCAGTACAGATACTTCATTCAAGAAATTATGAAAAAATCGCAAGTAAGTAGCTTTTTTTTTCTCTTTATCACAAACAATTTTCACTTAGCTACGCGATATAGAAATTTAATTTTGAATCTGCTCCATAAAATAGTTCACCATGTTCTCTCTCGATATTATAGCTATTGTCTTCTCTTAGTTCGTAATCAGTAGATTAATCATTATTCCATTTTGAGTCATAGACAATTTTTACTGGTGTCTCATCAACAGGCTCAATATACTTTTCGTCTTTGGTATTATTTGGTTCAATGACTGTTTGATCATTGGCAGTAACGTTTGCTGGTGCTTTGTTTTTCATCGATTCATCTTTATATTCATCGTGATATTTTCTGACAATGCCCTTTTTATTTTTCTGGCAATTTCACTGTCTATTATCAAATTATTTTTACACACGTAACATATTCGGCACGAAGACAAGATATGGTTTACGATATTATTAGAAGAGTATGCCTTTCTTTTATTGATCTTCCGTTGAATTCTAATACCTGAAAGGTGACGATTGGATGTATCAGTAGGTAATGTGTTACCTGCAACAGTAGCAATGAGTTGTACTATATCATCAATGATTATTTTTATTTTGGCATTCTCTTTGAGTGCAATCATCTCTGGAGATCTCAATCTCGCATAACCACCAACATAAGAGTTGAATTTTTTCTGTATTCCAAAGAAATTTAATTCCTTACTGTCATGACAATACATGCATACATTTCCAATAGTGCTACCACCTGTACTTGTTTCAAAGTTTAAATACTTCTCTTTGTCAGCATTCAATGCTACAATAACCTTGTTATGTAAACACACTTTATTAAAATGCTCCATCTTCACTTTTTTTTTTATAGATATGACTTATGTGTTTATCATTCCACTGCGTAAAAAATACTGATTTAATACATGCAATAGATTAGGTAGTGTCAATAACTGATTATAGAATATCAGTGGGAAAGTCACATCGTGTCTCTGACCAATCACAGAGCGCACTTGTTAGAACTGTAAGCATATTTTGACATTTTAAGTTATGTACAAAAAGAAAAAAATAAATAAAGTTGAAAAATTTCGAAGTTTTAAAAAGTTTGAATTAAACACTTTTAGGATATCGAATGTCTTTACTGAAAAGAAGAAAAACCACACGGAATCCGGCAACTGAGTCTCTCAATCCCCGTAAAGCTCTTTTAAAATATACAAAAACTACTTATTTAACACAAAATTTCGTTTTTAACGACCGCCAACTAAAGAAAAATCACACGGAATTAGGCAACTGAGTCTCTCAATCCCCGTAAAGCTCTTTTAAAAGATAGAAAAAATACTAATTTAACACAAAAATTTCGTTTTTAATGAACACCAAGTAAAGAAAAATCACACGGAATTAGGCAACTGAGTCTCTCAATCTCCATAAAGATCTATTAAAAGATACAAAAACTACTTATTTAACACAAAAATTTCGATTTTAACGACCACCAAGTAAAGAAAAATCACACGGAATTAGGCAACTGAGTCTCTCAATCCCCGTAAAGCTCTTTTAAAAGATAGAAAACTAATTAATTAACACAAAAATTTCGTTTTTAATGACCAACAAGTAAAGAAAAATCACACGGAATTAGGCAACTGAGTCTCTCAATCCCCGTAAAGCTCTTTTAAAAGATACAAAAACTA
The DNA here is from genome assembly GCF_049724085.1 of Artemia sp. Qi Xiang Cuo. NCBI lineage: Eukaryota > Metazoa > Arthropoda > Branchiopoda > Anostraca > Artemiidae > Artemia > Artemia sp. Qi Xiang Cuo. The sequence continues at coordinate 61,056,646 of NC_142805.1, forward strand.
TTTATATAACACAAAAATTTCGTTTTTAATGACTACCAAGTAAAGAAAAATAACACGGAATTAGGCAACTGAGTCTCTCCATCCCCGTAAAGCTCTTTTAAAAGATACAAAAACTACTTATTTAACACAAAAATTTCGTTTTTAATGACCACCAAGTAAAGAAAAATCACACGGAATTAGGCAGATGAGTCTCTCAATCCCCGTAAAGCTCTTTTAAAAGATACAAAAACTACTTATTTAACACAAAAATTTCATTTTTAATGACCATCAAGTAAGGAAAAATCACACGGAATTAGGCAACTGAGTCTCTCAATCCCCGTAAAGCCTTTTTAAAAGATACAAAAAATACTTATTTAACACAAAAATTTCGTTTTTAATGACCATCAAGTAAAGAAAAATCACGCGGAATTAGGCAACTGAGTCTCTCAACCCCCATAAAGCTCTTTTAAAAGATACAAAAACTACTTATTTAAGACAAAAATTTCGATTTTAATGACCACCAAGTAAGAAAAAATCAAATGGAATAATTCAACTGATTATCTCAATCACCGACATGTTCATTAAATAGATACAAACACTCCTTATTTAACCCACATATTTAGTTTTTAATGACCATCTAGTAACTAAAAATCACACTGAATTAGGCGACTGAGTCTCTCAATCCCCGTAAAGCTCTTTTAAAATATACAAAAACTACTTATTTAAGACAAAAATTTCGTTTTTAATGACCACCAAGTAAATAAAAATCACACGGAATTATAAAACTGACTCTCTCAATCCATGTAAACATCTTTTAACAGATACAAAAAATACTTATTTAACATAAAAATTTCGTTTTTAATTACCATCAAGTAAAGAAAAATCACACGGAATTAGGCAACTGAGTCTCTCAATCCCCGTAAAGTTCTTTTAAAAGATACAAAAACTACTTATATAACAAAAAAATTTAGATTTTAATGACCAACAAGTAAAGAAAAATCACACTTAATTAGGCAACTGAGTCTCTCAATACCCGTACAGCTCTTTTAAAAGATACAAAAACTACTTATTTAACATAAAAATTTCGTTTTTAATGACCATCAAGTAAAGAAAAATCACATGGAATTAGGCATCTGAGTCTCTCAATCCCCGTAAAATTATTTTAAAAGATACAAAAACTACTTTTTTAACACAAGGAACCCCCATGTAACTGAACCCCTGTATAACTGAAACCCTGTACAACTGAACCTCCGTACTAAATTTCATTACGTTTAATATCTAGCCACCAAATGCTCCAAGCCTCAGAAGAAAAAGGGATTTTGAAAACAGGGAGCCCGATTTTCGAAAAAAAAGGGATACCCCCGTGCAACTGAATCCCCTTGTAACTGAACCCGTGTATAATCGAAACCCCTCGTGCAACTGTATCTCCTTTAACTGAACCCTCGTGCAAGTCACTCCTCTATTCAACCCATACCGTTCAAAACACTTTTCAGCCGTTTCTTTTTAAATTGACAATATTTTTCAAAGATTACTTATGTATTATACAGATCACATCGGCGAGGTAAATCTAGGTCAAGTCACAATGTCATTCTATCGTTACTTTTCAATTAAGCTATTGAATACTCTCTAGCAATGTCTCTTGTAAACGTCAAATCTATTAAGTATCTGAGCTTATTCTTTGTATTGTTGACACAAATGCTCCAAGCCTCAGAAGAAAAAGGGATTTTGAAAACAGGGAGTCCCGATTTTCGAAAAAAAGGGGTACCCCCCGTGCAACTGAATTCCCTTGTAACTGAACCCGTGTATAAACGAACCCTCCTGTGCCCCGGTATCCCCTTTAACCGAACACTCGTACCAGTCCCCCCTCGATGCAACCCATCCCCCTCAAAACACTTTTCATCCATTTCTTTTTAAATTGAGAATATTTTTCAAACGTGAATTATGTATTATACAGATCACATCGGCGAGGTAAAGCTAGGTTAAGTCACAATGTCATTCTATCGTTACTTTTCAATTAAGCTATTGAATACTTTCTAGCAATGTCTCTTGTAAACGTCAAATCTATTAAGTATCTGAGCTTATTCTTTGTATTGTTGACACAAATGCTCCAAGCCTCAGAAGAAAAATGGATTTTGAATACAGGGAGCCCGATTTTCGAAAAAAAAGGGGTACCCCCCCGTGCAACTGAACCCGTGTATAACCGAAACCCCCTTTTGAAGTTGCTGATGGTTGAATTTATAGGAAGAACGTAGATATGAGTAATATCTTTTATACGAGCTACTAAAAATCTGTATAGACACCTGCGATACCAATACGCCCAAAAATAATACATCTGATACCGATACACTGTGCAGTCCTTTCCCCAGGGGACTTGGAGGGTCATAATATCACCAACATCAAATATATTTGACTCTAGCAATGTCACTTGTAAGCGTCAAATCTATTAAGTATCTGATGTAAGCACCCCATTCTTTAATTACCCGTGAGACATTCTTAAGCATCGCAATACCCCTACGCTAATACCTTTTCGCAAAAAATTCGCAAATCTCGTAAACTAAAGAAGTAATTACCCTTTTCAATAACATTACTCGTTCTATTAATGAAACCCATGAAACGAATAGCCAATTTTAAAAAAAAAAACCTACTAATCAAATTACAGATGAATGACCACGGATTGCGTCATTCCCCTGGCAAAGAGTGCAATGCTCCTGTAGAATAGGACTACTAGAAGAACCTGTTTGTACGGGAGCGTACGCAAAGTATAAGGTTCTAGTCTTTGAAATTGCGTCATTCCCCTGGCAAAGAGTGTAATGCTCCTGTAGAATAGGACTACTAGAAGAACCTGTTTGTACGGGGGCCTACGCAAATCGCTATGAGCTAGTCTACTCACGCTAAAGTTTTTCCGTACTTTTAAAAAATAAGTTTTAATGTTGCTCCTTACTTTGAGTTAGAAAACTTGTTTTTTTGTTTAGTTTCTGATCGTTATTTAAATAATGCTGGGAAATTTGGGTCCATCCTCAGGGAAAAATCCACTCAACGGATGGATCCTCTAGACAATTCAATCCAAGGGCAATCTTACCCCGGACTATTACCGTTAGCATTTTCACACGTAAAACTGAGTCGGCAAAAATAATGTAAGACAAATAAAAATTATTTCGTGTAGGAATTCTGGCAAATTTCCTCAAAATAAAATTTCCCCTGAAAAGTTTAGCCCCGGAAACTTCCCTCTCCGCGGAAATTTTTCCACATGGAAAACCCCCGGGCAGAAAATTGACCCCCCCCCCCCCCAAACCCACAAAATATATGGACACTTCCCAATAACAAACACTATACGTATACAATGGGCAAATTTAATAACTTAAAGACCTTTATCCAGGGGCTGTGGAAAGTCATATTATCTTAAAAGGCATGGTTATTGGACCTTTCAGCAATGTTGAACATATCTGTCACAAAATTTTGATCCGATAATTTTGAGGGGAAAAGGCGTGGGAGGGGGCTAGTTTCCCTAAGATTTTTGGGTCACTTAAAAAGAGCACTAGAACTCTGAATTTCCGTTCAAATGAGCCCTCTCCTGATGTTCTCGGACCATTGGATCGATACGATTACTCCTGGGAAAAAAAAGAACAAAAAAACACTCATCCGGGATCTTTCTTCTAGCAAAAACACGAAATTTCACATTTTTGCAGATAGGAGATTGAAACCTCTACATTAGGGTTCTCTGATACGCTGAATCTGATGATGTGATTTCCATTAAGATTCTTTGACTTTTATGGTGTGTTTCGCCCCTTTTTCAAAAATCACGTAAATTTTCTCAAGCTTGTAACTTTTTATGGGTAACACTAGACTTAATGAATCTTGCATCTTTGGAATCAGCATAATAAACTTGTTCTTTTGATATGACTATTGATATTAAAATTCTGATTTTTAGTTTCGGTTACTATTGAGTCGCGGTTACTTCGGTTACTATTACTATACGAACTTATAGTTCGTTACCACGAACTACTTGAAATGGTCGCTTGCCTTCGGGCATCTCTTTGCCTATAGGTAAATGCTTTAAACTTTATGCAATACTTGCTTGCCTTCAGGGCATGCAAAAAAATAAATACCAAAAATACGTACTCCATCTTACTATTAGCAGCCAAATGATTGTTTAAATTATATCTCCATCTAACTATTAGCAACCAAGTGGTTGTTTAAATTATATCTCCATCTTACTACTAGCAACCAACTGATTGTTTAAATTTTATCTCCATCTTACTATTAGCAACCGACTGATTGTTTAAATTATATCTCCATCTTACTAATAGCAACCAACTGATTGTTTAAATTATATCTCCATCTTACAACTAGCAACCAACTGATTGTTTAAATTTTATTTCCATCTTACTATTAGCAACCAACTTATCGTTTAAATTATATCTCCAGAAAATACACTTTCTTTTAAGCTTCAGCTACCTGATGATACCGTACACATTCGTAACATAAGTACACACGTAACGTACATACGTTATATTCGTAACAGACATTTGCTTAGGCAGATGTTCCATTTAAGTGCCACACAGGGGAACATGGCTGTTGCCAGAAAAAATCCTTTTAGAATTTGAGATTGTATGCATTGCTTAGTCGGATCTTAATATCACTGCCCTAATTTTAATTTATAACAACAAAAAATAAGGTTTAATGTTGTAGTTCAGTTTTCTTGCGTATCCGGTATATATTCCCTATTTAGGTATATATCTCCAGTATATATTCCGCTTTGACACAGTGTAGAGATCATGGTTGCAGTGATAGCTGCAACCTAGTAAAGAATGAACCACGGCTTAAAATTAAACACATAAAAACGGTAAAAACGCGCTTTAAAAAATGTCTGATGTGGAAAAATCGTCTTTTTTGGCTAATTTAGGAACGACGACTATAACTTTAATTAGTCTTAGTAGTAAAATGTTATTTTGAAAATAAATTCGTGGGAATTTCGAAAAATAGTGTGAAACCCCTCGGAAATGGTGTTAGATCGAAACGAAAAGTACACCCACTGCCATTGCCGAAAATAAAATAAAAGAGACTTGCAGCCCCTACCTTGAATAACAAGGGGATCACTTTTTTGTTACTAATGCGAACTATATTTAGTGCTTTTTATAAGCATTAAAACATACTAGTTAAATTTTGTGCTATTTTTGTCAATAAAAATCTATGACTCAGTATATCTTTTCCACGTCATTTAGAGATTGAAACTTAAAATGTCAGAACTAGGGTACCGATTTTATCTCGGTGAAAAGAAAAGATAGTGTTTTTAATATATTTTGCCAAATAACTTTAATTTCGTTTTACTTTATTTGGTAAACCCTTTTTGCATATATGTTTCGAAAATGTTTTCTATTCTATTGACATTCAAATTAAATTGGACGTGCTTTTTGAAGTATTTAGCAAAAGGCCCTCATCTTCAGCAAAATTTACTATAGCTATTCCAAGTATCTTAGAGGTCATTCATATGAAAATATATTTTTCAAAAATCGTGATGAGCCATAAACGAGTTTTCCCATGTCGTGACGTATCTGGATCATTTTCCAAAATGGGAAATAGCAGTATGCCAATTTTACGAAAAAAAAAATATTTCGTCATTTTCAAGAAAAAATTTAAAGGTAAATAGATAAATCTAAATATATAGATGATTATTGTTCGTTTAATAAGATAGGATAGAAACTTCTGAAGTTTTTGATTTGAAGTTTTAGTTCGATTTCAAAATCTCTTGTCCTTGAAAGACCAATTTTTTTTCCACAGACCACACTGCCTTTCTTTGACTAAACGAATAAGAGTTTTAATAGAGATAAGTTCTTTATTAGACAGTGAAAAACAAATACAAAATGTTTTTATAATTATAAATTCAGCAATATTCCGTTTACACTTAGAAGAAGAAGAAGATTGTGCCAACTTAACTAAGAATTATAATGCTTCAAACCAGCGGCGGATCCAGGGGGGCCGGGGGGGGCCCTGGGCCCCCCAAGATTTTCTTGCGCCCACTCATCCAAAGTGCAAACGACCCATTTTTTTGAATGATTCAACTAAGGCCTACGCTAAAAAAAAAAAATCAGATACGCCGTCATTTTTTACTTTCTTTTTATCACATTATCTAAAGTTCAAATCCGACACTGCACGAATCATGATTATTGGGTTTATTTTTGGGACGTGCTAAACGAGCAAAACATTTTGTGAATGCTTACGAGAAACACATGTCTTTGGGGAGTTGCGTGGGTGGTTAGATCCAACCGGCAGGAGGCTAGGCGCGAGTGACCCTGCCACTGCCTTCGGAGTATTTTTGCTCCGTGTGTTAGACCAGTTAGACTGAAACGCATTTAAAATGGATCGGAAAAAAAAATCAGGGAATGAATATAGAACAGAGAAGAAACAAAGAATGATGGCAGACAGCCGTAAAGGATCGAGGGACATCTCTGATTATTTTGCCAAGAAAGATCAGATTAAAGGTAAGCTTTTAAAGATAGAACAATAAGGAAGGAGTGTCGTTTAAAGTGGGTATCAACACTTCTAATTTCTAGATTTAGCCCATTGTCGGATAGCTTTCCTGATAAGGCTCATTCGTCAAGCTTAATCGCTTACCAGCTGCTTTTGTTGTTATATATTGCATACGGTCCCTCTTGTACAGTGTTCTTCGTATGCAATTTGTCCGAAGCGTTTGACCTGATTTTTACCAGCCCACTCGTCTCGCCTGACGGCTATGATATTGGCTTAAAGCAGTATTTTTACCGACACACTGTGTCAGCTCTGAAATTATCTTTCAAATTCTTGCAGTTAAAGCTCTCTCTTTAGCCTTGTAAACTTCGGTGATAATTGTTTCGGGTTTCAGCTCTTGAAAAATATTTGTTAGCATATGTTGGGGATCGGTTCTTGGGGTTGCAAATTAAATTAGTGATGTTTAGGGTGGTATTTTATTTTAAAGTCCGGGTTTCCTAGAAATAGTTTTGGGGTATGAAAGTTCAAGATTGTTGGGGGAGTTTAAAGTTAATGTTGCTGATTCAGTTTATTTTCAAATTTAGTTCCAATTCTGCCTTCACCATGTTGAGAGTTAAATCTACTAAAGCAAGCCATTATACAAAGTGTATATACGTTTACAATAAATGTCTTGTGCAACCTTTAAAAGAGAAACTTTTTTGTTAGATGTTGAGACGACGGCAACTTCTGATGCCCACTCTGAGTCGACGGTCGGAATGCACAAAAACGCATTCAGCCAGGAGAACGAACTGTCACCAACAACTCCGTCCACTTCACAGACGGCCTTCATAACAAACTTCGGCGAAACGACACACACTGATCAGCTGACTGAAGGATCAAGAAGCAGTACTCAAACCTTGGTGGTACATAGCCCAACACTGATTTCACAGTCCCCGCACCCGCAGCAGAATCAAAGCGCTATTTTTTCGCCTGAAACTGACTTCACGCCGTCGAATGACTTTGGTATAGCAGTAGCGCTGAAAGAGCGAAATCAGTTGTCTTCTGGCGAAATTATGTTTTTTATGAACGAAACGTGGAAGCCGAAGAACCAATCTGATCTTCCAGTCTCGACACAAAAGAGAAAAGGTGGCGAAGTCAAGCGTCGCTTGAATACCGAACATCTTGCCCGGTATCCTTGGCTCGCAGTGAGTCGTCATCCAGACCACGAAGGCCTTTGGTGCAGTGTTTGTGTTTTGATGAGGACCAACGAAAGCGGAGGAGGATGGTCGGCTTTATCTGGAGGCGGCGGAGGGCAAAAAATGAGAAAGTTGGTCTTGAAACCGCTAAAAGACTATTCGAAACTTACCGGGAAAGATGGTGCGCTGACAAACCATGCTGAAGCACAGTTTCACAAACACTGCCAGGAAAAGCTGCCGCGCTGCTAACAACGTTTCAGCGCGGTAGTCAAGATCAAGATATCAGGAATGCTCTGGACTGTGAAAGGGTCAAGCAAATACAGCAGAACCGTGCACTCTTGAGAAGCGTTGTTGAAACTGTCAAGCTTTGCGGGGCACAGAATATCCCCCTTCGTGGCCACCGTGATGATGGCAAACTTGATATCCAAGACTCTGATGTCATTACAGCAGTAAACGACGGGAATTTCCGCCACCTACTTCGGTATCGGATTCAGAGTGGAGACTCGCAACTTAAAAATTTACTTGAAAATGCACCGAGCAACGCCAAATATACGAGTAAACAGATCCAGAATGAACTGATTGGAACAATTGGGGAAATGATAAAAACCGAAGTAGTGAGAAAAGCAAACAAAGCAACGGTTTGGTGTCTTCTTGCGGACGAGTCAACAGACAGGCAGACCAGGGAGCTGATGGTCATTGTTTGTCGTTATGTGTGTAAAACCGAGCAGGGATACGTGATTCGAGAAGATCCTTTTGCAGTTGTCGATGCCTTTCAAACCCTGTCAAGACTCGCTGGAGATGAGGAAAGTGACGACAGTAGAAGCATCGAAGAGAAGCTAGACGGCAAGAGCCTCGGGAAGCTGCTGTTGAGTGAGGTCAGGAAGTCAAATCTTGATTTGTCAAAGTGCGTTGGTCAAGGATACGACAAAGCTGCTAGCATGGCAAGCTTGACAAATGGTGCTGCTGCTGAAGTTAAACGCCAGTGGGAACTGGCAGATTACTTCCACTGTGTGAGCCATGCCACAAATCTCTCATGTTCAAAGATAGTTTCAGTTCCCATTCTGCGAAATGCCCAAGACGTTGTTCGAGACACAATTTCTCACTTCAGCTCAAGTGCCAAGAGAACAAGACTTCTAAAAAAGCATCTTATCGCGGACAAAGCTAAAACAGAGACACTCGTCAGTCTTTGTACCACGAGATTTGTAGAGAGACACGAAGCAATCAGCAGGTTTTGGGACTCCCTTCCGTCGATCGTTTCTGCTCTGCAGGAGATGGAAGGATGGCACGATCGAGAGGCAAGTAGCAGAGCTTATGCATTACGATCCTGCATTGAAAAATCAGATACACTCGTAGGACTGGTTTGCCTGAATTCGTTTTCGTCGATCATGAAACCTTTGGCCGAGTCACTACAACAGAAGGATGGTGACCTCGTGAGAGCCTTGTCCCTCATTAGCAGCGTGAAGGCAATGCTGGAAGATATGCGATCACATGCCGAAACCAAATTCAGACTGCTTTACGAAGATCTTCTGAAAATGGCCGAAAAGATTGATGCTACCATCAAGGTAACGCAGCCACGCATAGCTTCACGTTCTACATACCGGGCAGGGGTACCCAAGATGGATCCAGAAAGTCATTATAGGATGGCGGCATTTATTTCAGCCCTGGACGCCATGCTGCTTGATTTTACGGAGCGGTTCAGCTGCCATTTTACGAATGCTGCAAAACTTTCAGCTTTGATCCCGGCTGTGGTTAATGGCAAACGCTGGGAGGACATTCAGCCAGGGTACGAAAAGTACAAGGAGCTGCTCGTGGGTACGGAGATAGACGTTAAAACCGAGTTCGAGATTTGGAACAAGTATTGGTCTAAGGAAACCGTGCAAAAACCGAAAACAGCTATTTCAGCGCTGAACAGTTGTCAGGAAAATGTATTTCCCAACATCTTCGCATTGTTGACAATTCTCGCGACGCTTCCTGTGTCAACCTGTGAAGCAGAACGAATGTTTTCAAAGGTTGACAGGACATGTTCATCAATACGAAGCACGATGACTGAAGAGAGGTTGGAGGCTCTACTACTCATGCAGACTTACAGAGGCGAACTGCCGAAAACAGACGATGCTATCGATATGTTCGCTCTCAGAAAAGCTCGCCGATTGAGTTTAGTTGTGTAGTGTGGTACTGTTTTTATTTTCTTTTGCTACGTTTTACCTTTATGAGCATATTTGGCAGTGTTTTCATATAAATAAAGAGCTATCAAATTAGTCCTGTACAATCAGTTTTTGGCGCCCTGTGTCCGGCGCGGCCCCCCCCAAGATTTTCCTCTAGATCCGCCGGTGCTTCAAACACCACAAAATCTCACTATCAGCCAAGAGCCTAGCCAACTATACCTGCACACAGAGCACAGAAATCGATATCTATCATCTTATATTTGAGCTTCTTGAGTCAAAAGATCTACTGAAAGATATCTGAGAATATCTAATAAATAAGAGACAACCAAGCCAGTAGCTCCGTAGCCCACAGAGTGAAGCAAAAAGAAAAGGGCTAAATAGTACTAACTGAATAGCCTGCCTGCTGTGAATTAGAAGAAGAAGAAGAATAAATAAGAGGCAACCAAGCCAGTAGCTCCGTAGCCCACAGAATGAAGCAAAAAGAAAAAGGCTATATAATACTAACTGAATAGCTCACCTGCTGTGAATTAGAAGAAGAAGAAGAATAAATAAGAGACAACCAAGCCAGTAGCTCTGTAGCCCACACAATGAAGCAAAAAGAAAAGGGCTAAATAGTACTAACTGAATAGCCCGCCTGCTGTGAATTAGAAGAAGAAGAATAATAAATAAGAGACAACCAAGCCAGTAGCTCTGTAGCCCACAGAATGAAGCAAAAAGAAAAGGGCTAAATAGTACTAACTGAATAGCCTGCCTGCTGTGAATTAGAAGAAGAAGAAGAATAAATAAGAGACAACCAAGCCAGTAGCTCTGTAGCCCACAGAGTGAAGCAAAAAGAAAAGGGCTAAATAGTACTAACTGAATAGCCCACCTGCTGTGAATTAGAAGAAGAAGAAGAATAAATAAGAGACAACCAAGCCAGTAGCTCTGTAGCCCACAGATTGAAGCAAAAAGAAAAGGGCTAAATAGTACTAACTGAATAGCCCGCCTGCTGTGAATTAGAAGAAGAAGAAGAATAAATAAGAGACAACCAAGCCAGTAGCTCAGTAGCCCACAGAGTGAAGCAAAAAGAAAAGGGCTAAATAGTACTAACTGAATAGCCCGCCTGCTGTGAATTAGAAGAAGAAGAATAATAAATAAGAGACGACCAAGCCAGTAGCTCTGTAGCCCACATAGTGAAGCAAAAAGAAAAGGGCTAAATAGTACTAACTGAATAGCCCGCCTGCTGTGAATTAGAAGAAGAAGAAGAATAAATAAGAGACAACCAAGCCAGTAGCTCCGTAGCCCACACAGTGAAGCAAAAAGAAAAGGGCTAAATAGTACTAACTGAATAGCCTGCCTGCTGTGAATTAGAAGAAGAAGAAGAATAAATAAGAGACAATCAAGACAGTAGCTCTGTAGCCCACAGAGTGAAGCAAAAAGAAGAGGGCTAAAAAGTACCAACTGAATAGCCCGCCTGCTGTGAATTAGAAGAAGAAGAATAATAAGAGATGATAGAGACAACCAAGCCAGTAGCTCTGTAGCCCACATAGTGAAGCAAAAAGAAAAGGGCTAAATAGTACTAACTGAATAGCCCACCTGCTCTGAATTTGAAGAAGAAAGAAGATTATAATTTAAGCAACATTTTGTTTAATATTAGAAGAAGAAGTAGATTGTGCAAACACTATTAAGAATTCGACATAAATTTAAGCGAGATTAAGGAACTCAAGACTTTGAATAAATTCAGTTGATGAACTTTTTTGGCCTATGGACCAGTAACATTCAGTTGTCCAGATTTTATTACATTTTTGTCTGTATAGATATAGTTTGTGTTAATTGTAATATTTAAGTATTTCTGCTGATGATGAAGACCGACTGTGTCTTCAAAATATTCAAAACTTTTGTATTTGTTTTTGATTGTCTAATAAAGGACTTATCTCTATTGAACCTCTCATTTGTTTCGTACAAGGCCAAAAATAGACAAAATGTCCCCAAATTGTGCAATACTCTAAAAAGATATAAAGCATTTTTCCACAAAAAAACATCTTTTTCTAAGCCAATAACCTCCCTCAAAAGAATTTCTACAGTCCCTGTTAGCTAGGGACAGCAATTATCAAGAACTTTCAAAACTTACCTATGTCCATTAATTTAAAGGACAAATTTAAAGATCTTCATATAAAAGCCAAAATAACATCTGAAATCACTTTTAACCACTTAGGGGCAAAGTAGTAAAAAATGAACCCTAGCCCAGAGCTAGGATAAACTTTAAAAGCGTTTAGAAAAAATCTGTCAAATGAGGAAGAACAGCCATTTGAAGTTGATTCAGGAATATTAATCTTATGATAAAAGGTCGTTGCGTGAATTTGATTCATTATGAAGTTGATTCAGGAATATTTATCATGAAGAATATTGTTTCGATTAATGTTAATGATAAAAGTTTGTTGCGAAAAAAATTAATGGGTTTTCAAAAAATAGCTAAAACTCCTCAAGATGGTGTTTCGAAATAAAAACTTCACCATTGAATCATTATAGCTGAGAACTCTGATATTTAGAATTAGTGTCCCTTATCTTGAATAATAAGGAAAGTCACTTTTTTGCAAGGGAGCAGCAATGAGTTTTCAACTTCTACTACTACTACTAACACCTAACCGCAGCACAAAACCGCCTGAGGCAAAGTCAGCTGCGCAAGCTCCCCCTCCATCCCAATCTATACAAAGCTTCTCCCTCTGTACACCTTCCCAGGAAGTCCTCATTTCCATTAAATCTTCCTACATTTCCTTTAAGTCTAGGACGACCTACTTTCCGTTTAGCCCTAGACAGTTGGTCGAAAAGAACAATCTTCGTCTATCTGTCATCCTTCAGCCACACAACGTGCTCTAGCCACCTCAACCTTTCTTTCATTATAGCCCTAGAGAGCGGTATTGAACCACATTTTCGTACAGCCTATTGCTTGAAATACGGTCAGTCAGCCGGGTATGCAGAACAATCCTTAAGCAATTTCTATGGAGAACATCTAGCAAATCTTTCTCCGCCTTTTGAAGCGCCCAGGTTTCATAGAGCTATACTTGGCCACTGTCATCACTGTAGCTTATAATATTCTAATCTTGGTTTGCAAACTTATCTTCCTATTCTTCCAAGTTTTTTTTTAACTTTGAAAAAACACCCTTAGCCTTGGCTATTCTACTTTTAAAATCTTCACTACTCCCACCACCTTTACTAATAATACTACCGAGGTAAGTGAAGCTGCCCACCTGCTCAATCTTTTCATTACCCAATGTCACCTTTTCATCTTCACTTATTCCTAGCCTTAGTGACTTAGTCTTCTTAACATTAATTTTTTAACCTGTTCCAGCACCCTGAACTTGCAAAACCTCTAAAAGTTCATTCATTTTGCTGACTCTTTCATCTAGGATGCTTAAATCATCAGCATAATCTAAGTCCAGGAAACTTTTTACTTCTCATTTGATTCCGTGTTCTCCCATTGCCTTTCCTCTGCTCCTTAAGACACAGTCCATCAAAATGATCCATATAAAAGGGCATAGAACACAATCCTGTTTAACCCCTGACTTAATACAAAACCAGCTGCTCACCTCATTTCCGCAGCAGTGTTATTCTCGTACAGAGCACTAATCACTTTAATGTATTTGTCTGGTATACCATACAAGGATAAAACCTTCACTAAAGCTCTTCTATCAACAAAATCGAATGCTTGCCCATAATCTATAAGACTGAGGACCAAAGGTGTTTGATAACTCAGATACTTCTCAATTATTAACCTAAGAGTGAAAATTAGGTCGACACATTCTCTACCTTTTCTAAAACCACACTGTTCTTCTGTTAAAACATTGTCTCCGGCATCTCTCAGTCTAAAAAGTATCACATTACTAAGTAATTTGCTACCTACTGAGACCAGACTAATGCCTCGATAATTACCAGACTCACTTTTATCACCTTTCTTATAAAGTTGCTTAATTAAGGTTTTCCCAAAATCATTAGGTACTTCCCCTTTTTAAAAATCATATTCATAACCTTCAGTAACTTATTTCAAACCTCAGAGCAACCATATTTAAGAAACTCAATTACTACCCTATCAGCACTCGGAACCTTATTATTTTTATATCCTTTTAGCTTAGTCAAGCTAAGTCTTAACTCAGCCACTCGACAAAACTCGTATAAATTGTATCAGCCACAAGTGCACAAGAAAATAGGTCAATGTAACTTTATTAACCAAGAAACAAAACTTTGCAATAGTTTAGCTTATACCGTACCTACTGCACAAACTGTGCAAACATTCAAGAGCGCTCTCGTTGAAACTGAGTTCTATGAAAAACAGTTTCTGTAATATAGTTAGTTGTATAGTTTTTTTCATGTTTTATGTTTTGCAGTGTTGCTGCTGAGCTGCCATTTCTTGCATTTGTACTGCGACAAGCCTATGGCTTTCTCCTGCGTTGAATAAAATAAATGAGTCTTTCTTTTTGTTCTTCGTGGCTAGTTAGGGGGTGAAATATCATAGAAATGTTTAGGGGGTCATCTAAGCGCAAGAATCTAGATGCAACCCCAACATATAAACTATCCCATCTGCTATTGATTCAGTAATTTAATTACTTAGACTTAGACTTAGGTTCTCCTGCGCCTGGGGGCGCATAAGGCAGCAACAGTGGTTCACCATGACGACCTGTCCTGAGCCTTCAACCATAGCTCCTCCAACGAGGACCTCGCGAGCTTCGCCTCCTTCTTTAGCAACCTGCCAAGGGTCATTTTCGGTCTCCCTGATTTGCGGAGACCGGGGGGTGTCCAACACCATGCGTCGTGTGGCAGCCTTCCATCCCCCATTCGCACCATATGCCCCCAATACATCCTTCGCTGCTTTCTAATGAGATCAAGGATGGGGGTATGATTTGTCATACGATAGATTTTGTCATTTCGTATTCTTTCCGTCCAATGTATATTTAGGATAGAACCTAGACATTTCCTGTCGAATATTTGAAGTCATCGTTCTAGATGCGCAGCGATAATTCAAGATTCGCAGCCGCACGAATGGACGGAGACCACTTGGTAATTACGAATTCTAAGCTGTAGCTTCTGGGATTATTTATAATTTTTTTAAAAATTTCTAAGTTGGCTGAAAGCAGACCCAGCCAATGCTATTCGGCACAGTATTTCTTTTTCGGAATTGGCATCTTGCGTAATAATGCTGCCGAGATACTTGAACTCTCTCACTTCCTCAATTTCCTCGTTGTTAACCAAAAGTCCTTCCTCTAAGTCAGGTATGACTGCATTCGACATTGATTTGGTCTTGTTAGCATTTATGGAGAGTCCGACAGCATTTGCCATACGACCGAGTTCATTAATGTTGCGTTGCATATCTTCTGGGTCGTGGGTAATAAGTGCAACATCGTCAGCAAAATCACCATTATTGAGTTCTCTCAGTGGATTTAATTGTAGACCGCTGCTAAAACTACATCCACGGAGAACAAAATCTTCACTGGCAAACAGTAATGGTGATAGAATGCAGCCCTGCCTTACACCTGACTGAACAGAAAACCATTCCGTTAGGCCACCCTCTGTCTGTACTGCGCACATGATATCATGATATAGCACTTTAATTATATTTACAATTTTGGTCGAAATTCCATAATGCACTAAAATCTTCCACATGGTTCCACGATGTATCGAGTCGAAGGCTTTGAGAAAATCTATAAATACTATAAGTAGCTGAACTTGCCATTTATTGGATTCATCCAGCAGGACCAGCAGGGCTAAATATCAGGTCACAACATGATCTATTCTGTCGTAATCCGTGCTGCTCATCTCTCAGAACTTTCTTCACTTTACTCTGAATCCTGTTAAGAATTATTTGGCACAGGACTTTGCTGCCAACAGACTGTAAAGCAATACCTCTCCAATTATCACAATTAGTCCTTTGTCCTTTTTTGAAGAGTTTTACAATTACTACCTTCGACCATTCACTAGGGACTTTTTCTTCATTCCAAACACGAGAGAGAAGTTCAAATATGGGTTCGGCTAGGGCGCTTCTACTGTACTTCAGTAATTCTGGTGATATGCCATCATTGCCTGCAGCCTTTCCGTTTTTCAAAGTCTTTAGGGCCTCCGTGACTTCACTAAGCATGAGAGGTCCGGAACATACTCTGAGATTAAACAGTGGTTCTTCAGGGATATTTAAAGTAGTTGTGGGAGGCATCTGATTTAGTACCTCGCTAAAATGCTCCTTCCAGCGTCGGACTATGTCATCAGTCAGGGTTAATAAGATGCCTTCTTTGCTTTCAACTCGGGTTGACGACGCCTTTGAAATACCTGCTAACTGCTTCGTTATGGCATACACAGTACGGCTATCTCCCCGTCTAGCGGCTGCCTCAGCCTGTTCGGCCATAGTTTCGAGGTACATCCTCTTATCATCCCTGGTTGCTGCTTTGACTTGCTTATGGAGACGCTTGTACTGCGCTTTCAGGTTGTCAACATATTCTCTAGAACAAGTCGTGCTATGGTCATACTTATCTAAGAGGATTTTGAGTTGTGCCCTTTGATCAATAATATCCCAACTACTTTCAGATATCCACTGCTCTTTCTTCTTCCTGTTGTAGCCCACAACTTCTTGTGCGACCTCTTTCACGGTTTCTGCAATTTTTTCCCGCTGACTATCAAGCGACACTTCGTCCCTTAGAAGGGAAAACTTGTTTGACAAAGCTGTAGTGTACTTTTGCAATACGTTCGGGTCCTGCAATTTCCTCAAATTGAAGGTTTTCACTGACCGCTGGGGCTTTGTCACAGTTTTTAGTTTCAGCTTGAACTTGGCAACAGCAAGCTGGTGATCGGAATAGCAGTCGGCACCTCGGAAGGTTCTAACATCCTCTAGACATCGTCGCCTGCGCCTCGCAATTAGGATATGGTCTATTTCATTTCGTGTTACACCATCAGGCGAGTTCCAACTATACTTGTAAATCTGTTAATGTGGAAACCCTGTTGCGCCGACGATAAGTTCATGAGTAGCGCAAAAATCTATTAGTCGCAAACCATTGTCATTAACTTCCCCCAGTCCATGTTTACCGAGGATAGTTGGGGCATAAGAAGCATCACCTCCAACTTTAGCATTAAAGTCCCCACACCCAGTCAAAATATCATGACGATGCGTTTTTGCAACAACATTCGATAACACACGATAAAAGTCGTCTTTGGTTTGATCACAGGCGTCATTCGTTGGGGCGTACACTACAATAACTGTCAATTTGGCCTGTGAAGTGGCGAAACGGGCACGAAGAATCCGCTCACTAATTGGTTCCCAGTCCACTAGGCATTTTTTGGCCCGATTACTTAGTGCCATTGCGACACCTGCTTCTTTTCTAGTGTCAAGTACGGAATACAAGATGTGGTAAATCTCAGTTTTCAAAGTCCCAGAACCAGTAAGCCTGGTCTCAGAAAGTCCAGCAACGTCAATACGAAACTTAAATTAAGCATAAATTTTACGAGCATAAAAATTAATGTTTATTTTAATCTGTTCAGAGGCAGAATGTGCTACTACTACTAACAACTTAACGCCCCACCAAGCCGCCTGAGGCCAACACAGCTATGCACGCTCCTCCACCATTTCAATCTATGTAAAGCCTCCCTTTTTACACCCTCCCAGGAAGTTCCCATTTTCCTTGAATCTTTCCTTATGACATCCTCCCATCTCTACCGAAGACGACCTGCTTTTCGTTTAGCCCTATACGGTTGGCTGAAATGAACAATCAGTCATCCTTCATCAGCAGAACGTGCCCTAGCCATTTCGACCTCTCTCTCATTACAGCATAAGAAAGCGGGATTGAACCAAGTTTTTCGTACAGTCTACTGTTTGAGATCAGTCACTCATTCGGGTACCCAAAGCCGTATCCAGGGGGAGGGGGCTACCCGGTCCCCCCCCCCCGAAATTTTTGACCGAGTCGAAAATTAGTCTAAAAAATACCTGTAAAGACAAAACCCTACCAGAAAAAAGATGGTATTAAAAAAAAAATCGGGAACCCCCCCCCTCCCCCGAAAGAAAATCCTGGATACCTGCTTGAATAAAAGCAGTCCGTAAGCAATTTCTCTTGAAAATTTATAGCAAATCTTCCTCCGTTTTTTTGGAACGCCCATGTTTCAGAACTGTATTTGACCACTGTCATCACTGCAGCTTCTAATATTCTAATTTTAGTTTACAGACTTATCTTCCTATTCTTCCAAGTTTTTTTCATCTATGAAAAAACAGGGCCTTGGCTATTCCACTTTTAACATCTTCACTGGCAGAATATGCTTGGATAGATAAGAATTTATGCTCGAGTTTTAATTAATAAAATATAAATCCAGAAATCAATTACTTTGTGTTTTTGGATGACCTATGAAATTACAAAACCGGATGAACTATTTTACTACACATCATAGGTCAGACATCAACGAACCCCATAACGAACACTACCGAGTAACTATTTTGAGAAGGCTAGTTTTCAGTCCTGTAATGCTGCTAACTTCGATGGCAAATGGCGATAACGATGGCCAAGTTCGAAGTTCAGTGGCAGAAGAGACTCAGCGGGCTAGGACTAGACTCACACAAGCTTATATCCTATTTTGAAGGTGTAAGGTCAAGGATAACACAATCCATATTTTGAATGCAGAGAGAGATTTATTTATAAAACACTTTAATTCCAGTGGGTTATGAGTAGGGCCTAACTGATATGGATTTTTGAGATGATTGATACCGATATATCAGTATCGTACCGATATAATTTGCCGATAATTTCCCCTCCGGAAAAATCCTTACCTAAATTTTAACCCCCCCCCCCTCATTATCTTCCCACATTCATACTCACTTGTTTCTCCTCGTCTGTTACACACCAAAGAACAGCCTCAAAAAAATCACTGGGGATTCCAAAAATTAGGCCATTTGCAAGAATTCTTTGATTTTCGTTCTCTTTCTGATCTGCAGCTTCTGAGCACACAAAAGAAATGGCGGATATTTACGGAAGTGACGAACAAGAACAAAAAGTAATCAGAGAAGTCGGTTTAGTTACATAAACTCAAATACGTGAAAATCTGATTGAATGAAGCGTAAGATATTTATTGAAATTGATTATTCAAAACCCAAATTTCGATAGCGGGACTTTGAATTTTAATCATTCAATTATTATTGTGAAAACTTTACTTTACATTCATATGATATGGTCTCTTACTGATGAATTCATGATAGGCTGAAGACTGAAGACAGGGGTAAAGCTTAAGTTTTAAGTTTAGATGAGAGATTTAAAGAATGTGTCGACAAAATGGTCCAGTATACCGAAAAGTATGGACACACAAGCTAAATTCGCAAGGTACTGGTACGGGCGGTGATACTTTTGAACCCCTCCTCACCTTATAACACCCTCTCTCTGCCTTAGCTGCGCTCCAGACTGGATATCACGGTTTAAACCGACTGAATCTTGCATTTTCTACCCACGCAAGTGAACATTCATTAAACAGGTATGCAAGGTTTATTGTATTCTTTTTGAAAGTTTTGATAGAAGATACACGTTCTTGGAGTCACGTTTCGAACATTGCTGCACCATGTGTGTATTGACAAGTATTATATAGAAATATATACTTTGACTCCATTTGAATCACTCTCCCCACCATGATCAGACTAAGCTGGTGACTCCATCCCCGAAGACTGAACAAGCGAAAATTCCCTGAGGAAATCTGGTGCGGTTGATAAAAATTTATCAACCGATAATCGATATTTTTTTCCGATATCCGATAATGACACTGACCCTAATATCGGCCGGTATATCGTTCGAGCCCTAGTTTTGACTCCAATTCAAAACTGAGCGAATTATCACTAACATTACTTCTTTTTAACCCCACGAATGAGCCTAAGGAAACCTTCTAAAATTTATAATTGAGTTTTTCTCTTTTAGTTTCCATCTTAACCGACGAAAAACGATATTTTTAAATTCGTTTTCAAAATGGACTAAAAAATTAGAAGTATTTTTTTTTCATCGAGAATTTATGGATATAAGTGAAAACAAGGGGCGCAAAACGCATTGGATTTACATAGCATAGATATCATATTAATCTAAGTTAAGAATGCCTAAATGAACAAACTCGTTGAGTTGAGGAAGACGAAGTAAAAAAGCTCAATCTGTTCTACAACCTTGATTTTCACTTATATTCATGGATTCTCAAGAAAATTTCTTCTTCTGAGTCCATTTTTGAAAACAAGCTAAAAAATACATATTTATAATTTTCAACTTTTTAGTCTTCTCTGAGACTAAAGAGCATTTAGCCTTCTCTACGACGAGAGCTTGTCATATCTAAGATTGAAAACTAAGTTACCTCGGCCACAGGTAAGTGTTCTTACATCTGTGCTATCAAGTTTTCTATTTTAGTGTTTTTTCTATATTTTTTTCTGTGCCCAACCACTCGTTTATCTTGTTTTTTTCAAACAGGGGGGGGGGGAGTATACGAGAGGGGAGGATTTTTATTTTTTTTCTCTGTCATTGCAAGTGCGTACATTGATAAAAATTAGAAGTAACTGAACATTTGAAAGTGGTCAAAAAATGGCTCACAAATGTAACAAATGTTATGGATCAAACCGATGAGTTGAGGAAATCGAGTTAATAATAAAAAATAAAACAAATTATAACGAACACTTTAATTGATCAGCCCTTTAAGATGGCCAAAAATGTTGGCATGGCCAATTTATACCTATCAGAGGATTTCTTTTTAGTATTTCTAAATTATATCTATTCATATATACCTAAAAAAAAAATCGAGGCAGGGTTTGTATTTACTTAATAAATTTTATTGAATGTCATAAAATTAAAATTCCGTATAAAAATAAAGCACTTGTTATAAAATGCGGGCAAATGTTTTTCTTACATTCCAGTGTCTTGTTCACGACCTTCGTCTCCTATACTTTCGTTGTCGCTCGAGTCTGATATGGATTTCTTTTTTTCATTGTTGCTGCTGTCAGGTGTTTCTTTGTACTTATAGCGCCAGGCGAGTATAGCCAAGATAATCATGTCGACAAACATCAAACCAGCAAACAAGAAGAACTCATCTGACTGAAAAGGGTACAATGGTCATTACATTGGTAAAAAAAAGCTAAAAAGTGAATAACGGTAAAAAATGGCACTGGACAAGCAGTCCCTACCAGAGGTGCTAATCTTCGTTTCATGGCACTTAAGCCATGAAGTGCAATGGGGCTCTGGAGACCAGATATCCCGTATTTTCGCTGTTTACATTCCCCTGATTTCGCTACTAATTTAGAACTGGGTTGACTCTGGGTGAGCTTAGAGTTATGCCAATGCCCTCTATTCCTGACCAAGTAACCAGCTACACCAGGACTCGAACCCTCGTCCTCACAGACAAAGGATTTCAAGTCTAGCGTGCTAACCACTCGGCTAGGACGGCTAACTCGGCTAGGACGGCTCATTAAATTGGCTAAAAAGATCCGTCTTTCTGCCGTTCTAATCTCTTCCACATTTTAAGGAGGGAAAGGAAGTTGGCAAATAAGGAGCAAGAGGATAGTTTCAACTCTCTAGTTGACTTACATAGAGCGGCTGCACTAGATCAAATTCTTGAATGTATATGCACAAAATAGAGAATATGTGCATAAAAAGAGACACAATATATCGCGTAATATGCACAATATATACACAAAAGATGACGAACTTATTAGCACAGTAATATGAAAGTCAAATGTTAAAAAGTTAAGAATGTAATATGCGTTCTGTTATTGCTAAACTAACCCCGATTTATCTCGGAGAACTTAAAATTTTTGTAATTAGTAATTTAGTAAGTGTATTCTTACGAAAACTGAATTAATTTAGTAATTTAACAATTATGATGATTGCTACCTTCCTTTTGGTCGCTTGATTTCACGTCGGCTGGTGAAAACAAAAATGTCTTTTATTAACGTTTATGTCTCCTGTGCAATTTGTTGTATTTTTTTTCTGCTCTCCTATGATTTAAAAAAACAATTTTTAACAAATTTAAATATTTTAGCAAAATCTAACGCTTTTTAATTTAGGAATTCAACGTTTAAGAGATTTACAAAATTTAACATTTTTTTAATTTAGCGATCTAGCGTTTAACAAATTTAACGATTTTAAAAAATTTTTACATTTTTAATTTAATGATATAACGTTTTCAATAAAATTTTACATCTTTTAATTTAACAAATAAATCCTTGACAAATTTACCTATTTTAACAATACAACAATTTTGTTGTCTTTCAACAATTCTGCCATTATTCACAGCGAAGACTCTACCGAATTAAATTTTTGAAATTTGGTTTGAATGTTTTAGACTGAAAATACGTTGAGTAATAGTTGAAGATTATTGGAAAAGGAACAATTTCCTTACTTTTTTTTAAAGAAAGTTTTGATCCTCCAAGAAAAAGTCAAAGTAAACCATAATTCTGGCTCTTTGAATAAATGGATTTGAGACTAATGATTCCAATGATATAGGTATCTTAGCCTTTGGTGCATTTCGCAAAATCGAC
This sequence comes from Artemia sp. Qi Xiang Cuo, assembly GCF_049724085.1. Lineage (NCBI taxonomy): Eukaryota > Metazoa > Arthropoda > Branchiopoda > Anostraca > Artemiidae > Artemia > Artemia sp. Qi Xiang Cuo. Next base: position 61,078,917 of record NC_142805.1, read on the forward strand.
AAGCGATATTCGCAAATCGACAGGCTTAAAATTTTGTCGCAAAATCGCTTGTTCCTGAGGGAACATTAGCCTTAAGACAAATATTCGATTTTTTTTTTTGCTTCGAGCCTGAGAACAAAATTATCGGGCCAGAATTAAAGGGAATTTCATTGGCTAAGAAAAAGATCTCTTAGAAATAATCTTTTTATTCAATTATGCTGCACATAGGACCATATTCTTCTATAACCTTTGACGGGCTATTCTGATGTTTGGGCTTCGCAAAGCCCTTTTTCCATTCCGTCCCTCAAGTGAAAATATGAAGGATTTCTTTTAAATAACATAATAAAATTATCTTTGAAGATAATAGCGTTATTGGTCGCATTGAAAAGATTGTCTCTATTTCTAATTATTATGAAAGCAGAAATTAAAAAAAAAAAAAAAAAATTGTAGTTTCAAGACATTTTTGAAAATTTTTCAATTAAATTTCACTTGATTCTTCTCAACCATGGCAAATTCTAGCCTAATATATGCCAAAATGGTTGACTCAAAAACTTGCGATAATGTAAAACGTTGACAAAAAAGAATAAGACAAGGTAAAATATCAAACAGTTCGTGGTAACGAACTGTAAGTAAGAAGCGACCCGGCTCAATAGTTACCGAAACTCCAAAAATCAGAATTTTGATGACAATAGATACATCAAAAGAATCAAATTTTATCACTGATTTCAAATATATAAGTTTCATCAAGTTTAGTCCTACCCATCAAACCTGATTTCTCGATTCTTTTTTCAAACAGTTCGTGGTAACGATCTGTAAGTAAGGAGCGACCCGGCTCAATAGTAGCCAAAACTCTAAAAAACGGAATGTTGATACCAATAGATACATCAAAAGAATCAGATCTTAATACTGATTTAAAATATATAAGTTTCATCAAGTTTAGTCATACCCATCTAAAGTTACGTGCCTGAGAAGATTTGGCTGATTTTCGAAAAAAGGGGAAAAGACCACCTAAAAGCTATAGAACCTTAATGAAAATCACACCATCAGATTCAACGTATCAGAGAACCCTACTGCAGAGGTATCAAGCTCCTATCTGCAAAAATGTGGAATTTTGCATTTTTTGCCAGAAGAAAGATCACGGATGCGTGTTTATTTGTTTGTTTGTTTTTTTCTTTTCCAGCGGTGATCGTATCGACCCAGTGGTCCTAGAATATCGTGGGAGGCTCATTCAAACGGAAATTAAAAGTTCTAGTGCCCTTTTTAAGTAACCCAAAAAATGGAGGGCAACTAGGCCCCCTCGCACGCTCATTTTTTTCCCAAAGTCACCCGATCAAAATTCTGAGATAACCATTTTGTTTAGCATGGTCGAAAATATAATAAATATGTCTTTTAGGATGACTTAATCCCCCAAAGTCCCCGGGGGAGGACTGAAAGTTATGAACTTTACCCAATGTTTACATATAGTATTGGTGATTGGGAAGTATACAGACGTTTTCAAGGGGGATTTTTCCTGGTAGGAGAGGGGGGGGGTTGGGGGTTATGTGGGAGGATCTTTCCACGGAGGAAGTTTTCAAGAGATAAGGGACATTGCTATGAAGGGGATCCGGATTTCCCAGTATTATTTAAAAAAACGATCAGAAATTAAATAAAAAAATAAACAAGTTTTTCAACTGAAAATAAGGAGCAACATCAAAACTTAAAAGGAACAAAAATTATTAACCATATGATTGGGTTCGCCCCCTAGTCAATACCTTGCTCTTTAAGCCAAAGATTTTTTAGTACTTTGATAAGAGCTATTTATTCTAATTAACGGCCTCTGCGAATAAGGAGTAATTTTTTAAAGAATTGGAACATTATTCGAACTTTAGCGTAAAGAGGGATGTATTGACTAGGGGGCGAACCCCCTAATATACGTATTAAAATATATGGATATAGAAGTTCGTTACGTAAGTTAATTCGTAAGTTACGTATATTTATTACTAATAAAAACGTTCGTAAATAAAATTAAACAATTTCGAGAAAGCCATTAAACCAAATAAAAGTAAAATTAATATGCATTTTTTTTTAATTATTCATGTACGATGAGCCAAAATCAAAACCAGCATTAATTCGTAAACGTTTAGAACTTTAATAAATAAAAAACTAGTTTTTTTTAATTGACAGTAAGGAGCAACATTAAAACTTAAAACTAACGGAAACTATTCCGTATATGAAAGGGGCTATCCCCTCCTCAACGCCTCGCTCTTTACGCTAAAGTTAGACTCTTTCTCATAACTCTATTTTTTAAAACAACAAAAAACTTTAGCGTAAAGAGCAAGGAGTTGAGGAATGGACAGCCCCTTTCATCAAAAACCTCCCATAATCAAAACCGCCATTAATTCAAAAACGTTCAAAAATTAAAAAAAAAACAAGTTTTTTTTTTAACTGAAAGTAAGGAGCAACATTAAAACTTAAAAAGAACAGAAATTATTCCGTATATGAAAGGGGCTGTCCTCTCCTCAACGCCTCGCTCTTTATGCTAAAGTTTGACTCTTTCTCACAGCTCTATTTTTTTAAAACGATAAAAAAAAACTTTAGCGTAAAGAGCGAGACGTTGAGGAGAGGACAGCCCTTTTCATATACGGAATAATTTCTGATCGTTTTAAGTTTTACTGTTGCTCCATACTTTCAGTTAAAAAAAAACTTGTGTTTTTTTATTTAATATTAATTTGAGGGGATTCGACTCCTTAAAATCATTTCTCAAGCCTGAAGTCTATACAGTGTACTGTACAGAGTAAATTACCGCTAAACCCGGATATCCACTAAATCAAAAATTGCGAAATAAAAACTCAGCAAAATCGACAAAAATATTAGAAAAATTAAAAACTTTGCCTATTTTCTGTCTATTAAAATCACCCCAACATTTGCCAAATCATTCGCAATTGCAAATTATGCCGAAGCAATCAAGGTTCGCTTTAACGATTCAAACAAAACTCAAAATTGGTACTGACACAAAGGCAATTATATGTCCCGTAGGACACATGCTGATTATTTCAAGTGAGTTTCAAAAATTCAAAACTGACGCCCAAGAAAAACGTCTTAAGGAAAAAACTAAATCAATGACTTTTTATGAATTTATACATCCCAAATTATAAATACACGAAATTTAAAATAATATCCACAAAATAGTGAAATAACTTCACGAAAAAGATAAAAATTGAGGAATTATAAAGTTCATGCAGTAAACTTCCTCTATCGGCTTTCTCTAACAGTTCTTTATTTATGAAAAGAGGAGTGAGTATAAGGGAGTGATTCCTCAGGAATGTTGTAAATTTTGGGTAATTGTAAAAAAGGACTATTTTTTATACTTTTCTAATTCAAAAAGTATCAGGTACGAGACCACATAACCCTTACGACGAATTTTTTCTCGACCAACAGGCTACTACCCAATATATTAATTATTGAATAATATGTGGAACATATATAGCTAAAGAATTTAGAATATAATACTGTTTTTTTGGCATTTATCATATGTTTTTAATAGCTAATCATTAATTGTTACTTATTTAAAAAAATATTTTATAAGTTTTATTAGTTTTTTAGTTTATTAGTTTTATTCGGTATTTTGTTACCCAAGTAACATCGTATAATTCAACATTTTGAGATATACATTAATGATTTTTTAGTACACGACGCAAGTTTTATGGTATATGCGATGCCCTTAAGTTATACAGCATTTAATATACAAAACATAAACAAATTACCTGTTTAGGGAAAATCTTCGCCTCGGCAATAATAATCACAATCAAATTTCCAAATGCAACAGTAAGTTGCCACAGGCCTTGAATCAAAGACTTCATACTCTCAGGTGCCTAAAAATATAATATAATAAGTATAAGTATAATAAGTGCGACAAGCTTGATACAGCCCTTATTCTGGTTTTAATAAATAAATAAATAAGAACATAATAAAATAAAATATACTAATATAATAAGAATTAGATATTGTTTCATAATAAGAATATAGCAATATAGTAAGTGCTATTATAGATCATAGCAATATAATAAAAAAAGGTAAAGAATAAGGCATTGGACCTTATAATCCCTACCAGCGGTACTGATCTCCGTTTCTTGGCCCTTCAGCCAGGAAGTGCAGTGGGGGGTTGGGGGCTAACCATCCTATACTTTCACACACCCTTCCTGTTTACATTCCCCATACTTCTCCAGTTACCCATTTAAAGCTGGGTCGACTCTGGCTGAGCTTAAGAGTCACGCCACTGACCCACGTCCTAAACCAAATAATTGTGTACACCAGGATTCGAACCCTCGTCCACTCGGACAAAGGATCCTAAACCCAGTGCACCAATCCACTTGGCTAGAACGGATACATGAGTCTAATAAGAATTCAATATAATAAGAATTTCGACATCAGACGTCAAAAACCTTTCATTTCTCAGTGAAAATTTTATAGCATTGATGCTGTAAAAACGATCATTCATATTATTACTATCCACTCCTCGTCTGCTATTTTAGGCTTTGGGAAGATTTTCATTTAATAGGGGTCGGTGGTTAATTAGTTTTAAGCTAAGGTTCCCTCTGCAAGCTTTTGGTATGTCCTTTTTCTGAACTCCTAAGATTTTTATGTTTCAACATAAAATGAAAATTTTTATATCATTCAATAGCTGTGATTCAGCTTGATTCTTTCCTATATTGTATTATAGTAAATCATCCATTTACTATACAATCATATATTGTTTATCTTTCAACGTATGATGACAATTTTGATAAGTTCCCTGTTATTTTTCCTAGGCAAGTGTTTGGATTTTCATTTTCTCCAGTCCTAGGGTTTTTATGTTTCAATATAAGATGATAATTTTGATATCATTCAATAGCTGTGATTCAGCTTGATTTATTTACTGGGTTGCATTGTTGAAACTTACTCGAAATTTTTGTTGTTGTTGAATTTTTGTTCAAAATTTCCCTCCGCAGGTTTTTTTCTTGGAATTTCCCCGGCAAGTCTGCAAGGGCAAATGTTCCCTCTGCAATCTTTTGGTATGTTCATTTTATCAAGTCCTAGGGGTTTTATGTTTCAAGATAAAGATGACAAGTTTGAAATCATTCGATAGTTATGATTCAGCTTGATTCGTTTATTTGACTACATTGTTGGAATTTACTTGAAATTTTTATAGTTGTTGGAAATTTTTGCTGAATTGTTTTAGATTGAATCAAGGCCACTTCCTGAATATCTAAAAAAAAAAGTTGATTAGTGACGGGTAGACTAATATGTACTTTACCCATCCTCACCATACACGTTTTGCTAACATTACCCTCCTTATCTAACATTCCCCCCTTACCGTATCCTCCGCTTAACATCCAGTTTATGAAGTGCCGCCAGCCGGTATAATCCCCGCCAGCATTCCTCTATGCTAAAATTGCGCACGTTTTTTTCAATTTTTTTAGTAAGTTTAAATCATTCTCAAATAAACAATCCAAGTAATAGGTCAATGCTGACTCGGTCAATAGACAGATTTGAAACTAATGGATCTAATAATATAATATCAATATAATATTATAATAATATAAGTATTTTGTTCTTTTAGTGTAATTTATAGATGCAGACCAGTGACTAAATTCAATATTTCACAGGGAAGATAAAATAATAGTAATAATTAAATATTTATAATGATAGTAATAATTAAATATTTTATAAAAATCCTTAAAAAACCAAATTATTTCTTGATTCTTGGCGACAACATTTATCAGATTGTCGGCAAAATATCACGGACGGAAAAAAGAACTATGGAATATAAGAAATTAAATTATCTGAAATTTCCCAATAGCACGTTTTCCCTGCGAATTCTTCCTTTTATATTTACTATCCTATTCGTAGCACTGCCTATCAGATTTTAAATAAAAGATAGATGACGCCACAATAAGTCTGAAGGTGTGTTTCTTTAGATGCAGTAAGAGATTTTGCCACCAATTGACAATGTTCCTGATCAGTCCTACCATAAAAACTAATTTGTTGCCTGATTCGTAAAATGTAACAAAAATGCCTATAAACAGTTTTTCACGTTTTTTTAAGTTCTTTTTGTCACACACACTCTCTGACCACAATCTTGGATATGCTCTTGCTGTTAAGTGTAATGATCGCTAATGAGAATGGCTACACCGAGGAGTGAGGATAGTAAGCAGACATAAGACTAGCAGTGCTGTGATCCTCTAGGGTCAACAGGCTATTCCACAATTTTACTTTCAGCTGAAATTTTAAAGACGAAAAGAAAGTTATCAAGGTCAAATACTCCAGTGAAACTAAGATAACCAAATTAAATAATAAATTTAGTAAATTATAAATTTTTGATAATATTTTTTCAATGAGTTTATTGGTTTTTAATGTTTTTTTTAGGCAAAAACTTGATCTGAAATTTCAAGCAATTTATTTCCTTTTCTATATTAAATTATATATCAAGAATATTTTGCAATTGCTTATCATTTAATAATTCTTTTAATAAATTTATTTTTGTAATGAATATGCTTTTTTTGTTGTCAAAAATATTTTAGGAGAGTAGAAGAGATGTTTTTAATAAATATCTATTTTATTTATTCAGCATATAGCTTTTATATTCAGCATAGTTGAAGACACAATAGCTATTTCTTTTGAGATAACATGACCCCCCAACAGTACCTGGGACAAGGTCTTTAAGTTATAAAATTTGTCCATTGTTTACGTATAGTATTTGTTATTGGGAAGTATGCATATATTTTTCGGTGGAGAGGGGAGAACAAACTTTCTGCTGGGGGAATTTGGCAAGGGGAGAATTTTCCATGGAAAGGGAATTTTCAGGGGAAACACACAAATTCCACCTTCAAGGCCTGATTTTTACATTATGACAACGTTAACTTATTGATAGTGATCTTTAAGCAGAAGTAAACGCTGATAATGTTTGATCAAAAAGTCACTTAATGTTTATAGTTTGATCTAAAATGCAGAATTTTAAAAAGATATTAATCTTATTAAAAAGGTATCAACTCCTGAAGGTATTACTGGTCGATTTATCTGGGTTAGGTTTAACGGTCAAACTCAAAACGAACAAAAATTACACATTGTATAACTTCCAAATTTCACCTTCAAGAGTTGCTCTACTCATGTAGTATGCTCTACAAATCCTAATTTTAGCAGCTAATTAAATAAAAATGAAATAAAAACAAATTAATTAAATAAAAAATAAAATATTTAAATAAGCAATAAAATAAAGATCCTCCAGAGTCATTGCTGACGCACAGGGCGTCGAATTGACATTGCTGAGTCAATCTTAACAAGCCTGTCGACTTGTATCTCAAAAAGCCTATCGCCCAGCCAAAAAGCCTGCTGCAGCCGGGATCGATCCTTGGGCCCTGAATTGCCAAGTGGAGAGCACTGAATTCCCCTGTGAAGGGTCCTGAATTCAGACAACAGCTTCGGCAAAAGTTAAGCTATTGAACAAACTGGACATAAACGGGAACTTAAACTAAGTGAAACTAAACAAAAATTAATTGAACATTTTTTTTTAATAAGATTAATCTGTTTTTAAAATTCATACCAACGTTAAGTAATCTTTCAGTGTGACTTTTTAGATCAAACATTATCAACATTTACTTCTTCCTAAAGAACACTATCAATAATTCAACGTTGTCAATTTTCACCAACTGTCAATTAATGTCAATCTTCAACCACGAATTCGGATTTGTTGACGATTCATTCCAGAATATTTTTTTTTAGAAAAACTATAATGGAATTATTTCCAGAAAAACTGTAATTTAGTTTGCTTAGAGTTAGTTCCTGTCTTGTCTTGATGCAGTCAAGCTCTTGTCTCGTATTTGCTTTGTATAACAAAGACATAGTTTATAGAAAGAGGCTCTTGTAGTATCTCCTTTTATGAGAACCATTAGCTCCGAAAGACTCGACTCGCTTACCAATACAAGTATTCGAACTTTAGATGTTTATTAATGTAAACCAGTCATCACCAGAAAGGTGTAGTAAAGAGAGGTTTACACTTTCCATAAAGATAGCCATTCACCACTACTTATAATTCTATTAAAAATTCTCACTAAACTTTAAGAAATTACAGAGACAGTTACAAAATATCGATGTTTCGGAAGGGTTTTAATAAAAGTTTTTTTTTTTGAAAAACTGTAATGGAATTATTTCCAGAAAAACTGTAATTTAGTTTGCTTAGAGTTAGTTCCTATTAGAGTATAGAGTATAGTATATAGAGTATAGTTAGTTAGGTAATTTAGTTTTACATGTCATGTAAGTTTTTAGATTTTTGACAAATTTGTTCATTCCATCAGTAATTTCATTGTGCTTAAGTTTTTTTTATTTATACAGCATTCATTTAAATTCAATTTTTTTAGCTTTTCTGATAAAAAAAATAAATAAATAAAATCTTAACATCTTATTTCGTTTGTTGATATTATTCGATGGATTGTTTATAATCATTATATTGATTAACAAACACTTTGAAAACAATATAAAAATACCAAGGGGTAGGTAGTGCCACCCTTGATACCGGAAAAACATGTCTCTGCCACGTATCAAAACAACATTTTTGGTTACTTTTCAATTTAGGCTATCAAGTAACTATGGGTTTTGTAAATCAATAACATCATAATTACCGTGGTAAGAGAAACACTAGAGTTTGAATAAATTACCGGTGTGAAGGAAAACTGAGGTTCAATGGGTGAAGACATAACTTCCTACACTTTTATCAAGACATTAATAACGTCAGATTTACCATGGTAAGAAAAAACTCCAATTAAAATAAATTACCCGTATGAAGGAAAACTGAGGTTCAATGGGTGAGGACATAACTTCCCCCATTGTTACCAAAACATTACAAATGTCAGATTTACCATGGTAAGAAAAACTCCAATTAAAATAAATTGCCTGTGTGAAGGAAAACTGAGGTTCAATGGGTGAGGACATAACTTCCCCCATTGTTATCAAAACATTAAAAAATTCAGAGTTACCATGGTAAGAAAAAACTCCAATTAAAAAAAAATACCCGTTTGAAGGAAAATTGAGGTTCAATGGGTGAGGACATAACTTCCCCCATTGGTATCAAAACATTAAAAACGTCAGATTTACCATGGTAAGAAAAAACTCCAATTAAAATAAATTACCTGTGTGAAGGAAAAACGGAGGCTCAATGGGTGAGGACATAACTTCCCCCATTGTTACCAAAACATTACAAATGTCAGATTTACCATGGTAAGAAAAACTCCAATTAAAATAAATTGCCTGTGTGAAGGAAAACTGAGGTTCAATGGGTGAGGACATAACTTCCCCCATTGGTATCAAAACATTAAAAATTTCAGATTTACCATGGTAAGAAAAAACTCCAATTAAAATAAATTACCTGTTTGAAGGAAAATTGAGGTTCAATGGGTGAGGACATAACTTCCCCCATTGTTATCAAAACATTAAAAACGTCAGATTTACCATGGTAAGAAAAAACTCCAATTAAAATAAATTACCTGTGTGAAGGAAAACTGAGGTTCAATGGGTGAGGACATAACTTCCCCCATTGGTATCAAAACATTAAAAATTTCAGATTTACCATGGTAAGAAAAAACTCCAATTAAAATAAATTACCTGTTTGAAGGAAAATTGAGGTTCAATGGGTGAGGACATAACTTCCCCCATTGTTACCAAAACATTAAAAATGTCAGATTTACCATGGTAAGAAAAAACTCCAATTAAAATAAATTACCTGTGTGAAGGAAAACTGAGGTTCAATGGGTGAGGACATAACTGAAGGAAAATGTTTGAAGGAAAATTGAGGTTCAATGGGTGAGGACATAACTTCCCCCATTGTTATCAAAACATTAAAAACGTCAGATTTACCATGGTAAGAAAAAACTCCAATTAAAATAAATTACCTGTGTGAAGGAAAACTGAAGTCCAATGGGTGAGAACATAACTTCCCCCATGGTTATCAAAACATACTGTGGTATCAGCAACAGAATTGAAACTGAATTTGGTTTTGTCAGCTCTTGAACCAACATGAATGGTTTACTAGAGTTGTCAAATGCGATGACTACTTCATATACAGCACCAGTTAAGAACTCCTCCTAAAAAAGAGGCAACAAAAAGGATAATAAGAGTAAATATTGTAAAAGAAAAGCGTGAAACAAAAACAGAAGAAAAGTGTAAAAAAGAAGAAATAAGAACGAAAAAAGAAGAAAAGTGTGAAAAGTGCTAGTAAATAATTGTGACTGTGATGATTTTTAAAAGAGAATACTTTCTAGAAGAGAGCTTTAAATAAGATTCTGCAAAAAATACAAGTTTTTATTTTCTACTTTCCTTTTCCCCTTTGTCACTTCCCTTTCAATATTTTACTTTACCTTTCTTTATTTCCTTTTTGCACTATCCTTTATTCCTTTTGTAAGCTTTAATTTGAACTTTCAAGATCCCGTCTAAAATACCTAAGAAAACAGTATTTTATTAAAATACACTTTTTTTTAGAAGATTATTTTTTTGAAAATTTTTCCATGATAATTTTTAGAAGAGAACGATTTCTAGAAGAGAGTTATTCCAATACTCTTCCAAAAAATTACAAGCTTTTTTTGCTTTTCTTTTCCCTTTTTAGTACTTTTCCTTTTTTCCTTTTTATTTTACTTTCCTTTTCCTTGTTTCCTTTTTTACTTTCAAGATTTCGTCAAAAATACCTAAAAATTCAGTTCTTTATAGGAATACCTAAATGACAGAATTTCTCATCTTTGTATATTAAAATTTTACACAGCTGGTTCATTATCTGGTTCTTCCTGAACCTCACCTTCAACCCGAGTTAAAAATTAAAGCTTGTGGACATGTCTTTTGGAATTTAAGCCCTAATCCCCTAAGCTATTTTAGACATTTTATAGATGCAAAAAACTTGACACAAAATACCAACATTTTTGGGGTAAATTGGGAACCTTCGTAGGGGGAAGGATGGTAAGGGCCTGCATATCGAAGCTTTTAGGCGTCAAACGTTTTTTGGTCAACATTTTCGGCACGAGTTGAAAAGGGACCTTATGTTTTAGTTTTTTTTTAGTTTTTTTAACTAAATAACATCACTTGCCTGGTAGCGAGAGAGCTTAATAATTATAAAAAAATTAAAATAATAAATTAATTAAAGCAAAATATGAAGTAAAATATATACTCTATTTTTCTGAATTTTAATTATTTGTCCTGTTACTTATATTTTGTTTCTCAAAACCACCTGAGACTGTGGGCTTTCTTTGTAGGACACACCAGTTAAAACTGATTCAATATAAACAATTAGATTGACTGAAACAATTTACAGAAGTTGCAGCAAATTATGTATCACCAAGATAAACCCAAATTAAAGAAAACAAAATCTTCTGAAAAAATACTTTTGATGCCATTTTATTTAAGGTATTTTACCTCGAAGCGTTGTTTATCTGGAAACTGCGAACATCTGAAATTACAGGAACATTACTGGATCATTTTTTTATTCAGGGAGGATAGGGGGGTTGAACACCCTTCCTCCGCAATTTTGCCTGACTCTTAAAAACGTGAAGAAAATGCATATACACAAATTTTTTTATTTTTTTTTTAAGTGTTTTTCTTCTTGTCTAATAGAAACATCTGCTCAACTCCTAAATTCCATCATTGAGATACGCATTAACGCTTTTAAGTCAAAACATAATTCTGCCTTCTATTTTAGTTTCATTAATATAAAATTGCAAGAACAAAACAAGAGAAGAATTACTGAAGACAGTAAACATCACAGTGAATACAAGCTAAGCGAATATTTCGACTATAGATGCGACAGTGCAATACAATATAAAAAATATAAAAAGAAAACAAACCAATTCAAAAAATTTTTTTGGAATTTTTTTGAAGAATTTTTTTGAGGAATTTTTTTTGTTTGTTTTATATTGTATTTCGTCGTTGAATAGATAGCTGAAATATCTGCTTAGATTGCATTCACTGTTTTCACAAATTTCCTCGTTATCTTCTCTTGTTTTGTATGATGTAAAGGCAGTGTGGCCTTCGTATATATTTAAAACTGTAAGTACTTAAAATTTATTAGTTTCTTAAATGAAACATCGATATTTATTTGCAGAAATATTAGGAATTATTGGCTGTGTTTGTAGAGAAAAGATTGATCGTGTGTAGCCTATAATTCAGAGAAATAAGCTTGCTAGATATAGTGAAACGTTTAAAAAACATCAAATTTGCAGGGAGATTTTAATACTGGAACTTATCTGGGAGAGGGAGTTGAATTTACGGATAATTTAATTAAGATATTTAATCATTTTTTTTTATAATATTCACTACGACTTGATGCTATTTAATAAATATAACTGTTGCTGGGGAGTTTGCCACGTCCCACACGTTAAAACGTGTACTTAAAACACAATGTCACCAAACATCATTTCCTGTTTGGTTTTGCTTAAAATTTAAAAATTTGAGATTAAAAACTAAAAAGATTAGGCAAAATTAATTAAAAAAAACATACACTTCTTATTAGAACTGGATCTCCCTCTCCTATGCTGTATTTAATCTCATAGCTGCCAGGACTCAATCTGTCCATGCTCTCGGTACTTCCTTGATCTGGCAGGCCAGCCCATTCGAATCCACCAATCATGAAGGTAACATTCTCACCCTTACTTTCTGTAGCAAGATCATATAGTATCCTGATAATATAAAAAAATATTTATATATTTTATATGAACAAAATGACTAACATAAGTAAATAAATTTGAAGTAAGCTGTTTAACAGGGCCATAGATAAATCACGAGGAAAAATAAACGGCGTAGTCACTTTTTTCAAATTTGAACTAATTTTCAATAGAAATAAAATAAAAAGAATCTAAGAAAAATATACGTTATTTTATAAATAAAAAATTTAACAAAAACGAAAATTTTCAAATAGCAGTTATTGCTTGCTGAAAAATATCCTTTTTTGGAAAGATTTGACTTGAAAAAAAACTATTTAATGTGATTGAAAAAAATTATGCAACTTTATTATGATTGAAAATATATCTAGCATTATTTCTCAATGAAATAACTCTAGATATATTTTCAATCATAATAAAATAGTTTTATAAGTTATGATTGTTGCATGCCCATATTTTGTCCCAAAAGTATTTGATTTTTGGAATGAAAAAGAATCTTTACGAACAACAATACGGCATGCAATAATACGAAATTAAATTTCTACAAAAATCGTGCAATTTCAAAAAAAGCTAATACACCTTCGACACTCATATATTTCACAGAGACAGACACCGTGTTTTGGGCAAGGGCCCCAGCCAAAGGAAATCTCTTTTCATGGTGATTCTAGTAAGTTGTCAGCCATAAAATAAATCTCTTTATTTTTGCAAAAATGTAAATACTTTGCACAGTAGAATTAGGATTAGCAGAATTCTGTGAATTATAAATATACAACAAGATTCAATGCAAGATAATTTAGGGGCCTGAATTTGCTTTAATTTTTCTAATACAAAATTGATTTATTTTTTTTGCTTTATTTTTTTCTAATTTGCTTTTATTTTTTTATACAAAACTTAGATTACAGGTAAAATTGTCGAAGGTATTTTTATTGAATGGGTGAGCATAAAAGATCCCAAGGAATTGTTAGTGGTTTTTTTTGTGATATTTAACGTTTTCTAGGTAGCAAATTTCTAGGCTTTGGGTTGACTCTTGCTAGTGTCGTGACAACCCTGGGACCAGATTTAAGGTTAGGGAGAAGGGTATACTAATAAGTATATTGCATTATAATAAGTAATATTATATTATATTATAAACATATTATATTATATAATAAGTATATTATATTACAAGTATATTATATTTATCTAATTCCTAAAGCTGCTTTGTTTCAACTCCTCCCCCCCCAATGGAAAATTATTTAGCCCAGTTTATATATTACCATTATGTTTTGCTACAGAAAGGCTCTTCTCCTCTCGCCGCTTGCTTAGTATTCGCAGTTGAAACTGTAGAGAAGAAAAGAGCAGTGTTATTGTAAAATATAATGGCTATACATGAACTTGGCTATATATTACTCCGTTTGGGAGTGGGGGGAGGGTTGAAGAAAAGGGCCTTTACGTATGAAATAAGTATTTATGATTTCTTAAAGGATTTTTCAGAACTTTTAGGGTTTCAATCTCGTTTAGTACCCTCCACTCTCTGAAGCATACCCCCCTTCCTCAAACACTTTTAAGGGTAATATCAAAGAGAATTGGTAACATATAAGACTGGAAGCTGGCACTAGTGCTGGGAAACAAACATCAAGCCATTTAACGTTTGGCGATACTTGGCATTTTTCGAGTTTTGTAATATAAGAAAAGGAAACGATCAAAAATGGGGTTTTTAAGGCCAAACGTGAATACTGAATAAACAAATGAAGCGAATATTTCGAGAGGACAACCGCCTCTCTTCTTCAGCGCGAAACGAAATAATGTACTCAAGAAAAGTGCCGAAGAAAAAAACAACAAAAAACAAACGCGGAAAGTCATCTGGAGAACTATGTCATCTGATTTTGGATTTTAATTATTGCATTTCTTGCAGACACCTGTTTGATTATATGATTGGGAAAGTGGTTCAAGCTTTATTTCAGGGATTACTAAGCATCAGCGTATCTTCAAAATCTCCATTTTTGATCGTTTCCTTTTCTTATATTATGGCAGGTCAATGTGGTTTAAGAAATTAAGTTTTTTAATCGTTTTTCTGTCAGGAACTTATACCAGATTCTTATTACTACACTAATTTTACCAACAACAAAAAATGAATTAATTATTCTTATTATTATGTTGAAAAAAAAAATGCCAAGCGTCGCCAAACACTATATGGCGTTGAGGTTTTTGCCCACAATAGCACCAATTCCCACTTTTGCAGGTTACCAATACTCTTTGAGTGAGATCTTGAACGAAACAAATAAAGTAAGTTAGATACGTACGCTTGAAATCTATTTCTTAGTTATTATTGTAAAAGATAAAGTTGTTAAAATGACGAAATTCTCACCTTATTCTTGGGTTTGCGTTATCGGATTTTTCTAGTTCTATCTCCGCTAGGTCAAGGGCATCAAAACTCTGATAATCTGACGAATAACTAAACAGCAAGGATGCACTCTAAAATTAAAATAACAAATTTACTAATTTTACAACAAAAACTTAAATTAAAAGAAACTAGAGCTCAACTAATTGAATAATGGTTGCAATCAATTCTGCGTTTTCAATTACATTCTAATTGAATCGTCATCGATTTATTAAGCTATCGTAATGGTAACTGTCTACGGACAAATTAACTGTCTATACAATAAATAAATTAATTTATTTAACTATCTTACTATACAAATTAAATGTCTGCAGACAAATTTTTTCCTATCTTTTGTTTTTAAGTTCAATCTCTGACATCTTTGCTACATATGTTAGCGTTTAGTTATGGCCTCGAACTTAAATATATTTGTAAATGAATATTAATTGCTAAGAAAATCACAGTTACCAATAACTGAATTGTATTTGCTTGAAAACAACAAGTTTCATTGCTGAGTTGACAATTTCAAGTGGTGTCTGAGAAGCCCTGCTAGAGATAAAACTTAAACTAAAAGTTGAAGCAGACATTTAAAGCTTGTACTAAAAAAAATTCGAACTGGTACTCAAAAAATAACTCGAACTTTGAACTTTCTGGGGCTAGAAAAGCGAACTAGTTTTACACATCAATCTAGACTTGTTGCTGGATAAGTTTTTATCAGTTAAAATGATATTCAAAATCTGGAAAAGGAAATTTAATTATTTTTTAATCTGTATTTTCAATCTAACATTTCAGTTGTTAAAATACGAAATACCAGAAACCCTCCTAAGAAAACTTCAAAATTGTTGAGTAAAAGCTAACTCTGATTCTATTTTTGATATACCACAAGCACAAGGGTGTAACTTTTAAAATCTTTTTTGAGAGTTCCAGTTTCATTTATAAAATTAATCAGCAAAAAGAGATGTTCTAATTTAAGTAAAACAAATAAATACAAAGTAATCTATGGAGCTTAAACATAAGAAGATGGCCAGAAGTACAAAAACACAAGAAAAGAATATGGATTTAAACACGTTCTGAAACTATAACAGATACGTGACGCCCGACACAAACAAAAAGTCAAAAAAAAGAAAGTCAAAAATTTAAACGACTGTCCTTCCATGTAGTTTTTTCCTTCTGCATAGGTTGCTTCAAACAGTTAGTTTTTCATTTTGCACTGAAGACGGTTTAACGAAAGCATCTGCCTTTTCCTTTTATTCACTGACTGGAAATTGCCCTGGTCGGGTTTTTGTCTTTTCGATAAATTTTTTGGTTCTTGTTTTTTTTTGTCGTACGTCAAAATTAATTCAAATAAACGCATGACTTGAAGTAATATCCTACACAGAGGTGGTTTTTGGGGAGCGACAGAAGGGGCACTTGCCCTGGGCGCATAAATTTTAGAGCCACAAAATATCAAATAAACAATCTAAAGGTTAAAACAATTTTTTTATTTTATTTTTATTAAAATAAAGTAAATAGTGTAGTTAATAAAAGCAAATATTTTATAAATTATTAATTAATTGATAAAATCAATTAAAAAATAATGAAATAGTAATAATTAGATTAAATTAATAAATAATAATTAAGTAATTTGAATAATAAATAAAAATTAGTTAAATAATAAGATATTAGATAATTAATAAATTGGAAATAATTGTTTTTAATAAATGAAAATTTTGATAAAATTTGGCCTGAAAGTTTTAGGGGAGACACGGGAGAGGATACTAATTAAGCATTGGCCCTGGGCGCAGGAGAGGTCAGAACCGCCACTAATCCTGCATAATAAACCGCAAAAGATGAGTAACGAAGATGTCGTTTTAAGTCGCGATAAATATTAAATATCAACCGAAAACCAAAAAGAAACAGCTAGCTGTAATAAAATAATTCAAGTAGACATAAAAGAAAAATAATTTAACAGACAATATCATTTGGGGTTTCCTATTTCTTACAGTTCTTACTAGGTTTTGGTAACCCCGCTTTTACAGTTCTTACTGGGTTTTGGTAAGCCCAATTACCACAAATACACGTCTGGTACGTTATAACGTACTTAGAACCAAGTGATTTGAAATATATCAAATCTACCAATTTTGACTAGTTCGGGGCCAATATTGATGTTAACCCCCCCACCCCCCCCCCCAAAAAAAAAAACAACAACAAAGATTGTTGTCATTGAAGTTTCATTAAGCCTCTCCAGAAAAGTAAGATTTCGACATCTATTTTCACAAGCTATCAAGTTATAGTAAATAAGCTGAAAAGATAAGTAACGAAAATATCGTTTTTAAGTCGTAATAAATATTTAATATCAACTGAAAATAAAAAAAAATACAATAATTTAATAAATAATATCATTTGGGGCGATCCTAGCACTTCTTGATTACATTTGACGTCACTATTGGACGTAAAGCACCAAAGATACGTGGCCTGGCTTACCGTTTATATCCGTACGTTAAAACCCCTATTTAAGCTTCAGAATTTCAGTCACCGAGAGGGAATACATATGATACTTGATTAGCGGAAACACTTGCTACGTAGATTCAAGATCATCCATTCCCATTTATTGTACTTATTGATGGTGTGGTTTAACAAGATCATTTTTTAGCATCAATGTTTTAATAATTTTGAATATTGGGGTGAGGGAGGGTTGTCAAAACATTGGTCTAGAATCAGTGTACGAAATGTCGTAGGTATGAATATCAGTGAATTCTGCTCTAGCCAGAAACTTGTATTATTGTTCTTCATGAGTATCGAGTAATTATGATTACTATAATTATAACCATATATAATCACAATTATGCATAATTACGATATATTAGATATAACATAATTAAAATTACTTACAGGATGTTGTGTCATATTCAGCATCTTCATTAGAGTGATGTTAACGAGTCCAGGGCAATTCATTGGTGTTACCACCATGTCATATTCTCCATTCTTGAAATATTCACTATTGTCATCAAGTGGTAAGGCACTCAAAGCTGGGACCTCATACTGAGTGTTGTTAAAATTAACGGTCAGATTACAGTCAAGCGTGTTATATATGTTCAACTGGAGATAGTTCGTTGGAGGAATCTTTGCATATGTTGGCTGAAAAAATTGGTAAGTTGAAATGGCAAGTTGGTAGACTAAAATGACCAGTTGAAATGAAATCTCCGAGAGATACTGAACGACCTAAACAATTTGCGCCTCTTTAAGATAGGTAGATTTTTTGTAGGGTGCCTAGGGGTGTTTTTACTTCTATATTTTCTACGAAATGATGTTATCTAGTTATATTTTGGTCTTAAAACTACCTTATATTAATCTGACGTAGATAATTTCGGAGACCACACTGCCTTTCCATGACGATAAAATAAAAGTTCAAAATAGGGATAAAATCCTTTTTAATAGACAGTGTATAGAAAATTCACAAAAAAATACCAGATATTTCGGTCACTGAGCTTTACTACTGATGACGGTCACTGTATATGTGACCGAAATATCTGGTATTTTTTGTGAATTTTCTATACACTGTCTATCAAAAAGGATTTTATCCCTATTTGAACTTTTATTTTACTTACATTAATCGTTAATAATTCTTATGACCACATTGTATTCTTATTCAAATTTTACCTTTTATTTATCTTAAATTTAAACCTTTTTATTACACATAGAGAAAAAATATCAAAATAGACCCTAAGCCACAAGGAAAAATCTGGATATATCAGATTTTTTAATTGATATAAAAGTTCCACAATATTCGATACGTTATGTTATGCACAATGTTATGTTTAAATTAATTAACTAATTACACATTTAAATTAAGATTACACGTAAATTAAATACGCGTAGGAAGAATTGGGAGTTTAACACGAAGATTTAGAGAAATAATAGATATCAAATAAATATGAACAATAATCTGTTTATAATCGCATTCAGTTTATAATATCGAAATAAAAAACGCATTTAAGGTGAATGTCGCTAAATTCATTGCAATGTTAATTTTCCTATGCTACGAAAAGAGATCTTGCTCTCTGACCCGGCATACCAGCACAATGAAATTTTGCACAAGTGATCTTTGGACAAGGATCTAAAATTTGGCCTGTTTTTTTTTCTGATTTAATTCCTAGAAAATAGAAAAAAAATCTAATGTGACACCTGGTAGCTTTTTTTAAAAAAAGGTCTGGAGCCTAAGAAATGGAAAATTTGAAGCAATCGAAAGTACTATAAATTCAAAAAATAATTTGAAATTAATTGGCCTGATTGAAAATTCTAGATTCTTTTAATTTATTCGTTCACAATCGTTTTTATGTTTTTATATTTTGGACTCTTGCACGGCATGGATAAAAGCGAAAAAGTTGAAAGTAACTTCAAATTGTAGCTCTTTTTTTATTTACTTTATTACAAACTTTTCAGCTTTCTAGTCCAATTCATTAATTATATATATATATTTATAAATAAAATTTAATTTTTACTCTGTTTCTCCTGTCTTACACAACCCCACTTTACACCCCCTGAATGGAAACATACCTCAGGCTAGGACGGGTAATGCTTGCGTTTAACTGTCAATTTGTCTTTTATTGGAGTTTGTCCGCTATGAGAACTACATAAAAATGACCAGAAGAAAAAATATGAACAAAGGATGTCTTAATCTAAAACCAATGCGGTAAGTACATAAATTATAAAACTATCAACACAGTTTTTTCGTAGTTTGAAAAAGATCTTGAAGGAGGGGGCCCGGGGCTCATGATAGATTTGGAGACCAATTTGGCAGAAGCAACGAAATACATTAAAAATCGAAAAGATTATATCCAAATATCGTATATGGAATAAGAAAGATCGTGTAAAAGCGATAAAAGACAGACATACACGTCGTAAGTGGACTGGGGGGGGGTGGAGGTCTTTAACAGGGGCGCCAATTAGGGGGGGGGGGCAGGGGGGGCATGCCCCCCTAGACTTTGATAATTACCTTCTTATTTATATTTGACAGTTATTTTCTACTTTAGCTATGTGCTATATTAAACCAGCAACTGGTCCAATAAATACGACCAACAAACTGGTGCCCTAATTATATAATCTTGTTTTGAAATGTCTAAGAGCGAGCGCGTCTACACTATTTTATTTCCGAGGAGGGTTTATTCAAAACCAAGCTTCATGTGGTCAGTACCCGTTTCATTATTGTTCTTGTGAAGAATTCGTTGTAAACTATGAATTTGTATATTGCCTTTTTAAGTAGCTGGGAAAGGAAATGTGTTCTAGGGTTTCAAGGGGGTTTTGTTCAGCAGATTCTTGACATTGTTGAATAGTTTATGGGATGACTAGTCCCAGTGGAGTGTATGGGACTGTCGTGAACGGGAAATGTAAGTGATTGGTTTATGGGGTTTCTAAGGGGGAAAGTTTCACCGTGGAGTATGGGAGTGATTTTCTAAGTGAGTTTCTACGTGTTTCTTCAGTTCTTCTCTTGCCGTGTCTGAGTGAAGTCCTTGTCTACTACTCGTTTAACTATGAGTAAAAAGCGACAAACTTTGGATTTTTTTCGGTGAAAATGCGGAAGAAAAATGAAGAAACTTTAGTGCAAGAAACTGGCAATAGTGTCAGCGCCCAAAGTCTCGGGTTAGTTGAGATAAATTCCCCCACCTGTGACAGAATTTCGGAAACAAGCGGAACAATAAATGGCTCAGATCAACATGAAAGTTCGGTCTGCATCGCTGAACCCCTTGCGGGTTCCAGTAGCAGTCAAGAAACTCTCTCAGATATCTCTAGGACGCGTCACGACAAACCAGCTCAACCTATTCTTGAGAGATTTCCGGCTTCCACTTCTAACGGAAGGAAATTCAGTGCACATTACTATCAGACTTATGAATGGGTTGAATACTCAAAAAACTTGAATTCCGTGTTTTGTTTTGCTTGCCGCCATTTTTCTATGGGGACTCTGAGGGCTGGAGAAACTGCTGGAAAAAGGGCTTTCATTGAGTCAGGATTTTGCAAGTGGAAAGACAGTTCTGCTCTATTAAAGCAACATGATGGTTCTGAAAGACATAGGCATTGTCTGTCAGCATGGACAGAATTTAAGATAATGAGTACTGATACCTCGAGATCTATAGCGAATGCCTTTAATCAATCCAGATCTCAAGAGGTTCAGGAAAATAGAGATCATGTGAAGTTCATTTTTCATCCTATTTGCTTTCTTGGCTGCTAGGGTCTTGCTTTGAGGGGTCATAACGAATCAGAAACATCTGCAAACCGGGGTAATTTGGTTGAATTGATGGAAGAAATGTCTAAAGGCGACGAAAAGCTGAAGGCCAAATTACAGCTTCGATATGGTCACTATTGCAGTCATCAGTACCAAAATGACACAGTTACACTGATAGGAAATGCCAATTTTTTGCCAATCAAATTGCAATAGTTCCAATTTTCTCGAACTTTCGAAAGTGGAAAGAGTTATGTGTCATTATCAAGAGATTCTCGGTGTCGATGACCATGCCATAGAATCCCAGCTTTCTCTTGCAAAGCTGCAGCTGTCAAAAGGTGATATTTCAAAAATGGATCTTCTTCGAGCTATCGAAATCTTATCCGACCTCCCAGTTGCCTATTCTGCAGTGCTAAAACTGATGAAGCTAGTTGCTACTTTGCCTGTGATCACTGCCAGTAATGAACGATTCTTCTCGGCATTAGGGCGTGTGAAAGACTATCTGCGATCGACGATGGGAAACGACAGACTCATTGATCTCATGATAATGGCCGTTGAAAAAGAGGAGGTAAAGAAACTGGATTTGGACAGATCAGTCGACGATTTTGCCAAGCAGCGACCTCGCCGCTACCCCCTGTTTTAGGTATGTTTGCTCAATGTTGTTCTTTTTTTTTTGCATCTTAATAAAAAAAAAATCGAAAAAAAATCCTTGCCCCCCCCTACATTTTCGTGAATTGGCGCCACTGGTCTTTAATCTATTTTGCTGGTTAGCAAACTCTGAATTGAAATGCTACCATTACTAAATTAAATTAGATGGATTATGTAGTCTGAAAAAGTAAGCGCATGGGCAGACTGACACCACAAAGAAGGCGCTAAGTTTGAACTGCGGAGGTTACCAAAACGGGGGGTGGTCTAAAATTTATAGAATCTGAGTCAGGAGGCCCACCCCCCCACAAAAAAAAAGCAAAATTTATCCTCCTATTTTATAGAGTATGTCAAAATAGCAAAGCTTCGTCGAATCTCAGTATTTTTAATAGTTGAAAAACCCAGTAACTAGGTTTTGAGGATAAAACCACCCCCCACAGCCCCTGGGGGAAAAGTTTGCAAGTAAATAAATTTGTCCATAACTTACCAATAGTATTTCTTATTGGGAAGTATACAGACATTTTTCGGGGAGGAGGGGAATTTTCTACGGGGATGACAAATGGGGATGACAAATGCGGTAAGTACATAAATTATAAAACTATCAACACAGTTTTTTCATAGTTTGAAAAAGATCTTGAAGGAGGGGGCCCGGAGCTCATGACAGATTTGTTGACCAATTTGGCAGAAGCAACGAAATACATTAAAAATCGAAAAGATTATATCCAAATACCGTATATGGAATAAGAAAGATCGTGTAAAAGCGATAATAGACAAAGGCATACACGTCGTAAGTGGACTGGGGGGGGGGGTGGAGGTCTTTTAATCTATTTTGCTGGTTAGCAAACTCTGAATTGAATTGCTACCATTACTAAATTAAATTAGATGGATTATGTAGTCTGAAAAAGTAGGAGAATGGGCAGACTGACACCACAAAGAAGGCGCTAAGTTTGGACTGCGGAGGGTACCAAAACGGGGGGTGGTCTAAAATTTATAGAATCTGAGAGTCCGGAGGCCCTCCCCCCGCCCCCAAAAAAAATGCAAAATTTATCGTCCTATTTCATGGGTATGTCCAAACAGCAAAGCTCCGTCAAATCTCAGTACCTTTCATAGTTAAAAAACCCAGTAACTATGTTTTTGACGATAACAACACCCCCCACAGCCCCTGGGGGAAAAGTTTGCAAGTAAATAAATTTGTCCATTATTTACCAATATTATTTCTTATTGGGAAGTAGACAGACATTTTTCGGGGAGGAGGGGAATTTTCTACGGGGATGAAATTTCCAAGACAAATTTTGTACTGGGAGAATTTGGTCTCCAGAGAGAACTTTCTGCGGGAGCACCTTTCTACTAGGGGGTGGGGTGTTTTCGGAATAATTTTCCACAGAGGATAATTTTTGGTGTAATTTTGAAAACAATCGCAAATGAATGTCTTTTTCAAACGAAAGTGGACTAAGAAAATTTTTTTAGTCGGAATCGTTCGCAAGAAGTTTTTCGGGGGTAATTTCCAGCTAGAGTGGAATTGTCCGAAGGGAATTTTCCTGGTGGAGGGTTTTTTATGTGGGAAAAAACTACATAGGGATGGATGTCCCGTGAGGGGAAGGAATTTCCCATGGAGGGTGAAGCTGGATTCCCCGGCATTATTTAAAAAAGATCAGACATTAAATTAAAAAAAAAGGTTCTTCAACTGAAAGTGAGGAACAACATCAAAACATAAGGCCAATATCCCTCCCAACGTACCAATGGTATTTTTCCATAAAAGGAAAAATCGACAGAACTCGGAAACGGGGGCGAATTCATGGATGAAAAATTTACTGTGGCTTCCTTAGACACTTATCCAAAAAATGGCCGTTGCAATTTTTCCATTTTTATTCTCTGAAATCTCTGAAATAGTGTCCGCTATTTGTTTGGTTTTTCTTTTGGTTTACGGACCAGGAATTGATTTTGATCTGATCTGAGTAAGAAATGCCTTAGAAAGAAGTAGAAAGCAACAGGATGTTGTAAATAATATTGCCAAAAATACAAGTACTGCAAAGCCTTATTTTGCTGAAGAAGACCAGCGGAAACATTTTCAGTGTCCTTGATAATCCTAAATTTTTCAGGCCTTTGTTTTCCGCTATAACCTCGTTGAGAGAGATCCTGGCGCCATAGTAACCGAAAAGTAAATTTACTTAATTTTAAAAAAAGTAAAACTAAAAATTAATTTTTCATCCTAACTAAAGAATAGTAACATAGTAATAGGAAATTCCTATAATAGGAAAGCACCAAAATTGGTGGACTTATACTTTAAAACCTGCTCTTTAATTTATTATTACTCTATTATTTATTATTATTATTATACTATATTTATTATTATTCGCAGGTTTGGTGCAACAGACATACTGGTGTCGTATGAAAAGCTACATTCTAAGCTGAAAGAAGAAGCTTACCTACGATTAGGTCCATTTTATCCTCTAGTGCGATTATTTTGATTTGCATTTGTTTTCTTTAGTTTTAGTTCTGTAGTAAGAAAAGTTTTGGTTTGTTTGTGTTTTTCTCTTTCTGTTTTGTTACTCCACTTCTCGTTATTTAGTGGGTTAAAAATAAATTATGATTATTATTATTTGGTCCGAGAACATTGTTGAGATCTTTCCTCTGACCACCGCTAGCGGGTCATGACGGTGTAAAAAATAGAAAACCTGTATTTTAGTAGAAAAGCACAGAGTTGGAATCATTCTGGGGGTTTTACACACTCATTAATTCTGGAATAACCCATTTGACTGTTTTGAGCCACCATCTTGAGCCGATGGTTGAACCGGCGGCATAAAAAGCTTGCAACTTCAGTTTGTTCCTTTTATACAAGCAAATGAATAGTTTCTTTGTTAGAAAAAGAGCTTGCATCAGAAAGCACACTAAAATAGGCCTACTGCCGCAGCTATTTTGAAATCGGGTTTGGTACTGGCAGCTCATATACACGTAGATGATATACACGTAAAATATACACGTAAAATAATGTTGACTGATGATTGATTTTCATAATATGATTTTTTTTTCAGGAAGAAAAGACAAGGGAAGGACAATGGAAAAGGAACCAGTAAATCATGTTCGGCTTCTTCAGTAACGGAAGACTCCAGAGGAGAAGAAAATCTGGCTCCTCTAAGGCCATGTGGTACAGAACCGTCCGCTAATGACATCGATATTTCAATAGTCCCAGGTGTGAACTGCGTTGTGAACTCGCGTTATTTCCTTCACGAACTGACGGTAGTGACTATGCATAAGAAGAACTGCAAGAACCGGCAGACTAAATTTTAAGTGAATACAATGAAGAATGTTGGACTCAAAACAGAGTTGACCCTTGAATGCCTTTCATGTTACTGGACAATCCGAATACAAAGTGAGCCAGATCCCCTATTACCACGGTAAAGAAATGTCTAAGGAGCTTCAGTACAAGCAAGTTGAACACCATAAATGAACGGTATCAAAATCTATGTGGTGACGACAATTTGAAAGATGTCTGGGATGTACTTGGCGCTAGCAGAGGATATGCTTCACTTAGCGAAATATTAAGCGTGACAGGAGTGAAAATTATGTCACCGGGAATGTTTATGCGTTTTGAAAGGCTATTAGGCACCGCATGGATTAATGCCCTAACTGATATCTTGATAGAAAATGGACATGAATCATTGCAATTAGCCATACGTCAAGACAGATACATGAATGACTCTTACTGGACAAAAGTGGTTTGTGATGGTGGGTGGAACAAACGCAGTAAAGGCCACGACTACACTGCGAAAGGCTGCGTGGCAGTGATCATCGACGCCTATACACATAAATTGCTATATGTAGGCATAAAAAATAAGTATTGCTACATTTGCTACAGTTCAGAGAAGGCTAAAAAGAGTCCCAAGAACCACCTCTGTTTTACAAACTATAAGGGGCCTTCAAAAAGCATGGAAACTAAAATTCTTGTCGAAGGTTTCCGTGCGAGCGAAGACATGCATAACCTACAGTACTTGCGCTACATCGGAGATGGGGACTCTAGCGTCTACTTCAAACTGAAGCAGATTGTTTCATTTGGATCTCTCATCCAGAAAGAAGAATGTGCAAATCACGTAACAAAAAATTACACTTCGTACCTTCATAACTTGGCCAAGGGGAACAGGGGTTTGCACGCAAAATTCTTAACAACTGATGTCATTCAGAAGCTTACCAAGAACTTACGTGGCAGCATAAAGAAAAACTCAGAGGATAACGGGACTGCTGGGAATCTCAAACAGCTATTACGGAGAGGTCCCGACCATGTGTTTGGAAATCACACACATTGTGACGCGGGCTGTGCCAAAAGAACTCAATTACCAGAAGGGAGTTTGGTAGAGGAACGCTGGAACATTTTCCCGAAAAAAGTTATAGAAGACGTCAGAGCAGGTGTCGAGAATGTATGTCGTAAGGCGGATTTACTAAAGAATGACTCTACAACCAACCTATTAGAGAATTACATGTCGGTTGCAGCAAAGTTCATAGGTGGAAAACAGATAAGTCGTTCAAAACGTTGGTCGTACCACGCAAGAATTCACGGAGCGAGCCTATCCTATTCATTAGGTCCAAAGTGGCATTTTATGACATGGAAAAAAATGTTTGGTTTTAGCCCTTCTAAGACGACAAAAGATTACTGCACAAAGACGCATTTCACTTGAGGCATTTGTTTGAAGAGGCATTTCACTTCTATGGGAGGAAGGTATCAGGCGAAAAAGAAAAGTAACGGAAGTTATTCTAATGGTGACCAAGACTACGGGTTGAATTGCAACAAGCCTGATATGACTACCGAAGAGCTGGAGGTGGCAAAGGCTGCATATGTAGAACGTAACTTAAATCTGAATGAAACTGAGCTTCATCAGCTTCATGAAAAGACAAAAGGGCAGTCAAGGAACGATAATTGGGTTTATGAGAGAACGAATCGCATTACAAGCACTTACTTCGATAGAATCGCATCCCGAAAAAGCGGCACGAAAAGCACCCCAATCGTGAAAGTCATTCAGAATGGTGGGTGTAGTTTTCAATCTTTGGCTGTGATTAGAGGTCTACAATTGGAACCTACTGCCTTTGTGGTATACGAGAGCAAATTAGGCATGCCGATTGCAAAAGGGGAAGAAATTGGCCTTCTGATACACTCCAATTTTCAATATCTTGCCGCTTCTCTCTATGGCTGCTAGCTTGATGGCACACCAGTTGAAGTAAAAACTGTAAACAATATCCCCCAGGGGATGACAATCAGAGAAGCAGCTAATGAAAAAGGCTTAGTAAAGAATTTCTTCTTGGTGCCTTCACATTCGGGGTTGCAGTTGAAGAAAAACCACAAGTATTATGGACAAATACAAGGACAGCTCGAGATCGCAAATCGAGACGAATGCCGTTTAGTCGTATTCCACAACGAGCACGACTGGGAAGTGGTGGTTGTTCCGCAATCGAGGGAATACTGATTTAGGATATTGCCTAAGCTTGATCAGTTTTAGGATGAATCTGTGCTACCAGAAATCCTAGATTCAAGAATTTTAAGAAGAATGTCAATTAGAGAACCTTCATCAGTTCTAGCTACTTTAAAAAATAAGTCTAGCGTACCTGCAAACCATCCTGGTTTAAAGCGTAAAGAGAACATGGAGCCAGTTCTTGCAAAAAAAATGCGCGTTCTCAAGACAAAGAGGAAGAATATGGAAGCAGAACACTCGAGCGATTCTGATAGTTTGGACTTGGGTGAAATCGACTGGTCTGACGATGAAAGTGAATGACAAGTGGCGACTTCGTAAACGTGACTGGTTATTTCGTGTTATATTATTATATAGTCGAATTGGATTGGTTCTTGGAAGTATAAATATAACCAATATATAACGTTTGCTTAGTGCCTTTGTATAGGCTCGATATTTTTGTGTAGGCTCTATATTTTTGTTTGTCTTTTGATGTTTTTCTTATTGTATTTCATCATTTTTTTTATCTATTCAGTGGTTTTGCCGATAAATAGCTTAGAAAAGTCGTAAAAAACAATAATTATTATTGACTTTTGGCTGGAATAGGCAAATACGGGTACTCTTGAACTCAGGGACCAAATACGTTTTTGGCAAATAGCGGGAGGACAGGGAAACGCATTGAAATTTTTTCAGAGGTGGAAATTATTTTCATAATTTTTTTGAAAATTTGAATAAAGTCTTAAAAATTTAAAAAAATTCAGATTTAAAAGAGGCCCGAATCTCCACAAACCCTCCCCACCCCCCATCCCCCTGCGTACGTGCCTGAAGAAGAGATATAGGTTTCTCCACTTCGCATAATCTTTTGCAAAAAAACAACAAGAAATGGAGGTCGAGAATAAAACAATATTTGGCAGTGACTGGATCCTCCCCCCATCCCCCCCACCCCAAAAAAAACAACAATAATTTGGAAGCAAAACTTGGAAGCAAAATATAAGTGTAGCAGGCCTGCAGACCGTCCTGGTTTGAAGCGTAAAGATAACACGGAGCCAGTTATTGAAAAAACTATGCGCATTCTCAAGCCAAAGAGAAAGAATATGGAAGCATAACACTGGAGCGTTTCTGATTGTTTAGACTTGAGTGAAATCGACTGGTCTGACGATGAAAGTGAATGACAAGTGGCGACTTCGTAAACGCGACTGGTTATTTCGTATTATATTATCATGTAGTCGAATTGGATTGGTTCTTGGAAGTATAAATATAACCAATATATAACGTTTTCTTAGTGCCTTTGTGTAGGCTCTATATTTTTGCGTAAACGAGGTTTGAGCCCCTGTTGCTGCAGAAATCGTTGATTCACTATTTGGGTATTCGTTTTATGTCAAAAGCAACTGAGCTATGTCCACTTTCTCACCAGACAGTACTCCAATTGGTCACAATGGACTTGCCAAAATACTTACCCAGCGCAAAAAATTGCGTCTTTAGTCCCTTAGAAAGACTCATCTGTAGCGAAAAAGCGTAGTCGAAGGGCCTTCAAACAGTCAAGAAGCATGTTAGACCTATCTTTGATAAATTACAGTGATGCATATTAACTACGAAACAAGGTTAGATTGACTAGACCTGTCTGTATAGACAAAGAATCCCTATTTCTGATTTCGTTTTCTGATGTCACTCTTTTTTACCCAAAATCACCCTTTTTTCGGGTTTCTTTCCTCTCTGGAGCCTCGGTTAGTTGGCAACCCTGCTTATCCGGACCTCGAATAATCTAGAATTTCGTCCACTAGTCAATTATTCTTAGTCAAAGTTGTTCTCATAAGCAGTTTCACAAATTTGCACTATTCTATTTCTAGCTCTGCCATTTCGAAGAGAACAACTATTATCGTATCTCTAACCATCTCGGAGTATTGAGCGTCACATCCAGAAAAAAACCGTACGAAATCAGAGTATCGCTTCGCGACACAAATAAAATATCGTTAGCATCCTCGGAGGAAAAAATCTGGGTGCGGTCCGGGACACATGCTTCCCAATAAACTGAGGCGGGGCTATTGAAGGGATCACACAGTGAGTCATGAGTACAGAGCGCCCTTTCGAACTTAGACGATTACAAAATAAATCTCTATCTTTTTATAGCCCACAGGGTGAATTTACACGATTGATATCTGACGCACCACGCACGCATGTGATAAAGCCAAAACATGAGTGAGCATAGTAACGTACGAGGCGGGTGGCTTGTGTAGCACTGGTCTAGAAGTTCATCCACTGCGGGAGGGAGATTAACCTTAAAATAATCATCATCAAGGAGCAAGGTTACCTGCCACATTACAAATTTTTTCCATCTATGTCATTTGTAAGACCAATCCCTAGATGTTTGATAGGTCAATTATTTCTTTCTGTACAAGTTTTTAGGGAGGTTGACCTCATTAGTTTATTATGGAGGTTGATTTTTATTAGGTTATTAGGGAGGAGGTCTTTAGGGAGGTTGACCTCATTTTTTTTCGTAGATGTATTTGGGAGAAATTGAAGTTATATCTTGGTTGCAGTGATCGTTGCAACCTGTTAGAGAATGAAGTTCATTCTACAGTAGCCGAAAATTAAGAACAAAAATAAAAGCGAAAAGATTTTTTTTGGAAAAAATTTCAAGAAAGAAAACTTGCCATTTGAAGGGGAGTCAGGAACGATAACTAGACTTCAAATAATCTTAGTGGTAAAAGTGTTTTGCAAAACAAATTTATGGAATCTAACAGACCGCATGAAAACCCTCAAAAATGGTGTCAATAAAAATGAAAATTTCACTATGGGAATCATTATTGTCGAAAACCCATTATAGAAAAGTTACAGCGCTCCAACTAATACAAATTAATACAAGGTTCCAATGTCGTTGCTCCTGGACCATTCCTCACGCTTTGATTCGTTTTGAAAGTGTTGACTCCACTTGCAATATTTTTGCAAGTTCTAGCGTCTGATACTCGATTTGATCAAGCAATTCTTTCAATTCTCCAAACTTCGCTAGTGTATGATCTTTAAATTCAAAATTATTATTTTCGAACGTCAAAACCAACCTCTGCAGTCATCTGCACATTTGTTTGGAGTAAAAAAAATTCTCGCAACTATACTTTATTGGACACGAACATATACATATTTAGAACCAATAAAAAAGAGCTCGCTTACTCTATAGTGGATCGGATCGGTACTTGCAGATGCGTCCCCATTTACAGTGCCCCAACTAATAAAAATTAATACAAGGTTCCAATGTCCTTGCTCCTGGACCATTCCTCACGCTTTGATTCGTTTTGAAAGTGTTGACTTCACTTGCAATATTTTTGCAAATTCTACTAGCGTCTGATATTCGCTTTGATCAAGCAATTCCTTCAACTCTCCAAACTTCTTACATATTTTACTTTTTACTTCTTACAAACATTGAGAACGTGTTTCCACGTAATGGAATACCTTTTTAAAATGATGTTTTGTTTGCTGCGCCTTCTATGAGTGAACAGCAGTGGCGTAATTTCGTCTAAATCATTACGCCATAGTGAATTGGATTCGAAGTTCAACGAAGCACTTATAGGTGCGTCCGCATTTGAAGCTGATTTCGGACATGGTAACTATGATTTCGATTAATCTTACCGGTAAAATTTTTTGGCGAATGCTAATTTATGGGGATTTCAAAACATAGCCAGAAGAATTTCGAAAATAGTATCTTGAACAACAAGGAAAATCGTTTTTTTTTGTATGGGTAGCATTGATGTGTCTTCTTTGTTTTTTGGTCTTATTAATAGTTTTATGAGACACCCTTTGCTATTAATAACAATAATACAGAGTTGCATCGACTTAATAACAAAATAAAGTTGTATACAAACCTCAAGCTGTAACTCAATGAGACCAGAAACGACGAAGGCAACTCCAGCCAGTGTACCACCGAACACCATCTTTTGAAGCGGACGGTGAAGGACTCCGATTTTATTGAAAAGAGGGTAAAAAAATGCTTCAAAAATTGGGACGAAAAGAAGAATAAGCAATGGATTGACAACTTGCATCTGATCAGGTTTAATTGCAACACCCCCTCCAAGATTTCCGTCCATACGTGTTGCCTGAAATGTCCAACGAGAGCCCTGCAAAGTAAGTGATTTTGAAATAATATCCCATAGCAAAAATAATAAACCTAGGGCGAGGGATAGTAAAAAAAAGATGATATACCATCATAAGAGTTTCATAATATTAATTGGACAGACGTCATAATAATAAGGCAGGTCATGATATTAAGACAGACTAGGCATTACAAAACAAGAAAACTAGTAAGAATTAACGGGTAAATCACAGCCAGTGAAAAAAGAGAAAATATGAATACTCTGGGTGAGATTTTTTTACTGGGCAAGACATTTTTACCCTCCTATTAAGGTACTTAATTGACTACAAAATTGTCGCAATTGTAACTTTTGTATATCTCCCCCCCTCCCCCCAGCTTATGAAACATAAAACCGTTACTGCATTTGACGTTTAGCCTGTGTTTTTTGTTTTGTGAAACGGAAATTTACAGTTAATGAAAAAATTGGATAGCGCAGGGCAGACACATCGGCAGAGAGTCAGAAAAAACACGAGAATCAGAGATGAGAAAGAATCAGAAAAAAACACAAAAAATAGATAATAATAAAAAAATAGCAAACATATTTCATGTTATTTAAGTTTTTTTTTATTTTGTTACCATGTTTTTTTTGTCCCCACCTCGCGTGGTAGGACAGGTTCCTACCATGTAGTGGTTCCTAAACATATAGATAGAACCTGTTGAAATGAATATTTCCCTAAATTGTAATATGAAAGATTTCTTTAATTCTGCTGGGGATATACAGAGAGTATAGCGAAGGTAACTCCAAGAAAAGAATGGAAAGAAAGAACATTTGGAAATGATAAGGAATGGAACAGAAAACATTCGTATTACATTCGAGAAAAAATTTCAACCAGTTGAAAATTTAGTTTTGATAGCATTCACAACATCAAGTGCAATTCTTTTGAACAACTCAAGGAATAAAATATTAAAATTATCCCAATCATCTGTTAGAAGAACGAATACAGAGGAAAGAATAAAGAGAATAAAAAAGAAAGAATAAATCCCAATTATGCGGCAGAAGAAAGAATGAAGAGGAAATAATAAAGAGAATGAAGAAGAAAGAATAAATCCCAATTATCTGGTAGAAGAAAGAAGAAATAATAAAGAGAATAAAGAAGAAAGAATAAAATAAAAAGGTTGAAGAAAGAATAAAAAGGATTAAAGTAAAGTTGCCACTATAACTTCAGCGGTGGCTAACATTGACAAAACAAATTAAAACAGCATATTAATTGCTATTTTACAAAAAAAAATTATGTTTAATTGAAACTATGTTTAATTTACATTGAAAAAAATTACTTAAATGACAATGGCCGTCCGCACATCCCCTAAAATATATCAACTAAGACCCCAGTAGAGTTGCGCTTAATGTAAGGAAACGCATTGTGAACAAAACACAGAAAAAAAACTACAAAAATAAAAGAACTAAAAACCAATAACACTGATGCCTAAAAAAAAATATATAAGGATAACATTTACCTTTTAATTTAAATATTTACCATTTACCTTATTTTAAATATTACATCAGGAGTATCATAGACGATGCAGAACTAAACATGGAAGTTCTGTTAAAATCATCTCGTATTGAACTAACTCCCATCTTTAGCCTTCAATTTATTTATCAATTTGATTAACCTATATGCAATTTTTTTTTAATTTTTTAGTCCTAATTTTGATAAATGAAAGTGTTTTCTAATTTTCAATTTTCTGGGATTACGAATAATAAAACATATTTTTCGAAGTTAGATTACAGAAATATTTAAAATAAGGAAGCCTTTGTAACTATATAGAGTAGAGTAGCTACCAAGGCCGTATCCAGGGGGGAGGGTTTGAACCCCCCGCCCCCCGCAATTTTTGACCGAGTCGAAAATTAGTCTAAAAAATACCTGTAAAGGCAAAACCATACCAGAAAAAAATATGCTCCCCCAAAAATCGGGTAACCCCCCCCCCCGAACAAAAATCCTGGATATGGCCCTGGTAGCTACTTCCTTGTTGGTCAAACAAAGTCCAGAATAACGGTATTGGGAGATATAGATTGAGAGATATAAAGAAGATAAAGGATGGAGAAATATGGAATAAGAAGATATAAAGTAGAGAAGGTGCTTACCTGTTGATCAAACAAAGCCCAGAAGAAAGGCATGGGGAGGTATAGAAGAACAATAGTAAGGACGCCTTTCAAGTCCTGAATAAGAGAAGTGTCGTATTTATCTTCTGCGTAGTCCAGCCAATGATCTCTTTTCTTTTCACCTTTTTTCGCCTTAAACTTGCGTGATATTGCGTGCTGAAATAATACATAATAGATTAACAAATTATGTTGAATAAATTAATTAATGGAAAATTATAATATTTAGTAATAACAATAATTAATAATAATGATTATAAAATAATGATTATGAATAATAAAACAATAATAAATTAAAAAAAAGAAAATGAAAAATAGGATATCAGGTTTTTACTAAAAATGTTTCCCCCATTGCAGCCACAGGATAGATCCTAACAAGAGCTGAATTGTTTGGCAGCAGGATCTCGGCAGTTTGACTTGGCAACCGACCAAAAATGTCTTGTCTGCGAATGCTCGGTCCATTTCTCTTCCGCATCTGAGTTGGATAATATATCCGGGTTGAATAGAGTTGACAAATATTATTATATGCTGTAAAATATTTTTGAGGCAGACTTATTATCGCCGCCGAAGGCCAAGATAGCTACGCACGCTCCTCCATCCCATCCAAAGCCTCCCTCTTTACACCTCCTCAGGAAGTTCCCATTTCCTCAAATAAGTCCTTACCAATATCCTCCCACCTGACCGAAAAGGACAATGTTTGGTAATCTGTCACCCTTTATCCAAAGAACGAGGCCTAGCCATCTTGGCTTATGCAAATAATAAATGTTTAATGGTAGGCTGTAATAAGGAGAGATCGGGCCCAGAGTCCGTGCCCCCACCCTAAAAGGGCACGAGTTTGTGATATGTTTCTACATTTTTAGTATATCGACTTTTTTGTTTTTTTTTTACAAAAAGCACAAAATCTAGTACAAAGAAGCAAAAGTTTGAGAATAAACATTTAAATAAACAGATAAAATTCAATAAAAAAAATTAATGCATGTAATTCTAGCGTCAGAATTGATATAAAAAAAAGTCTTTTTTAACATTTCAAAAGAATTTTCAAACAATTTTTCTTTTTTGGGAGGGGGGGAAAATACCCCTCTCTTGTCCAATCATTACCACTGGTTAGAATTTACAGCACAAATCACAAATAATATTGCACAAAAAGTGGACAACGATATCACATTATGAATTTACGAATTGTCAAATTCATAATCGCCAATGACAATTCGCGAATTGTCATGGTAGCAATCTTTATATCTGGAAAGAGTTATGGTAAAATTGTAGATGAAGGGTATTTAAGGAAATCTAAAATCACATCTAATACACCTTTTTTTTAGTATGCTGATCAACGGTCTGCGTAGCACAAGTACCGATCTCCTGATAATCTGCATTCGGGTTGGGGGGCATATCACCCGATGCTTCCCGTGTTTTGCCCAAGATTTTTCAAGGTACCTAGTTAGAGCTGTGTCTACTCTATCTGAGCTTACAGAGTCACACCGCTGACTTCCATTCCCAACCAAATAACCTGCGACACCGGGACTCGAACCCCTGTCCTCAGGGATAAAGGATTTCAAGTCTAGCATGCTAACAGCTCGGTTAGGACGTCTAATATAGACACAAAGTTAAAAGAAAAAGGGCAAAAAACTTCCATAAAAACAAAGCGAGATAGACGTAGACGTGCATCGATTATCAAGTTCTAAATGAGGTTTCAATTAAAAATTTTTAATTAAATATATTGTATTAATACTCTTTTATTACCTTTAGTTAAAAGTAGCTCAAGACTAGGAACATGCGATTGAATAAGTATACAGATAGATTATAGACAGAAGACACGTGGGAATACATAGATGTATATTTTAAGCAGCATTTTTGTTCACAAAATTTGGCAAAATTCAAATGAGTTTTCAATGTAAATTTTCTATTAAAGAGATTGTATTAATATTTTTTTTTTTAAATAGCACAAAACCAAAAAAGTTAAGTTGCGAGTAAATCAATATAGATAAAGACTACAGACAGAACAACACGCAGAGATAAATAGATTAGCAAGTTTAAAATAAGTTTCTGATATTAACATTTAGTTTTAAAAATAAACTAATATCTTTTCGTTTTTTTATATTAAAAAATAGCTCAAGAATAAAACGTACGATTGAATAAGTATACAAAGAGATTATAGGCAGAAAAACACACCGAAACTGTCTATTTTAGAAGACACATTTATATAGATTGATTAACAAGTTTCAAATAAGTTTTCAATTTAAATTTTCTATTAAAAAGATTGTATTAATAATGTTTTGTTAATAGGTAGCTCAAGATCAGAAAAGCTAAGTTGCGAGGAAATAAATATAGATAGAGAGTATAGGGAAAAAAGCACATAGATATACATAGATTAACAAGTTTCAAATATGCTTTCGATTTAAATTTCTTATTAAAAAATAAGTAAATACCTTTTCTTTATTTTATATTAAAAAGTAGCCCAAGAACAAAACATGCAATTGAATAAATATATAAAGAGATTATAGACCGAAAAAACACCGAAATTTAGGATTGTCTATTTTAGATGAAAGTATTTACATAAATTAATTAGCAAGTTTTAAGTAGGTTTCCAATTTAAATTTCTTATTAAACAGATTGCATTGATACTTTTTTTTTGTTAAAAAACAGCTCCAAACTTTTTTTAAATAGTCTTTTTTTTGTTAAAAAATAGCTCATAATTGCGAGTAAATAAATATAGATAGAGAATATAGACATAAAAACATATGGAAGCACACAGATGTATTTTCAGCTGAAAATATTTGTTGCCAATTTAGTTTTTTTTTTATTAAAAAGCAAATTAATACCTTTGCATTTGTTTCTACTAAAATATAGCTGTTGTAAGTCAAGTTGCGAATAAAAAAGTATAGATATAGATTATAGACAGAAAGACATGTAGAAATATATGTATACATATTTATATGACCCTTAAATGCAAGCAATTTTAATTAGAATAGCATTTAGTTTTTTTTTTTTACAAGGATTATACTCAGCTACAACTTTTTTAAACTTTTTTTGCATTCCTTGCTGTCTCAAAGACATAAATGTAGTGCATTAATGAAAAACACCATAAATCAACCATTAGAAACCTTGTTTAAAACACAAGACACTCAGTGCATAACCAAACCCAAAATTCAATCAAGAAAAGACAAAAGCTTAACAACAAAAATAGTTATACTAACCCCCATGCATTTCATGGTATCTACAATCACATTGCCTTCGGGTGGCTTGATAATATACAAGCTTTTTCCAGCAACGAAAACCGCTAGAAAAAAGTAAACCAGTAAGATGCAAGGAGGATGTGTTTTTACACTTTGCGACCCAATAGTGAAATTGTCCTGTCCAGTTAGAAACCAATATTTGGCCACTCTGCAATTCTGCCATTTACCAGAATTTACAGAACGATAGTAGAAGTGGATTTATAATTTTTTTAAATAAAAATTTTGAATGAACTAGTTATTATTGCAAAATAACATATTTGTAATTTGTACTAGTTATATCTTTATTGCAAAATAAAAATTTTGGGGGCAGTTAATTTTTTGCAAATCTTAATTAAAAATTTTGAGTGGGGATGTGTTTTTACACTTTGCGACCCAAAGGGTGAAATTGTCCTGTCCAGTTAGAAACCAATATTTGGCCACTCTGTCATTTACTAGAATCCACAGAACGGTAGTAGAAGTGGATTTATAATTTTTTTTTAATAAAAATTTTGAATTAACTAATTTTTATTGCAAAATAACATATTTGTAATTTGTACTAGCTATATCTTTATTGCAAAATAAAGATTTTTGGCGGAGTTAATTTTTTGCAAATTTTTTTGCAAATCTTAATTACAAATTTTTGGGGGACGATGTGTTTTTACACTTTGTGACCCAAAGAGTGAAATTGTCCTATCCAATTAGAACCAATATTTTTTATGCCATTCTGGCAGAAAATGGCCACTCTGCAATTCGCCATTTAGCAGAATTTACAGAACGATAGTTGAAGTGGATTTATAAATTTTTTCAAATAAAAATTTGAATTTGTATTTATTTGTATTTGAATTAACTAATTTTTATTGTAAAATAAAATATTTTTAATTTCTATTAGCTATATTTTGTATTACAAAATAGAACTTTGGGGGAGTTACTACTTTATGTGATTTTTCATAAAATCAGTAATTTGGCTTTTTATAAAAACAAAAAACATTGTAATTTTCATATTTAAATTTGGTTCTATATAAAGTTTATACTATTTACAAAATACTATTTAATATTTTTTCTATCATTCTGGCAGAAATTGGCCATTTTGCCATTTAGTAGAATGAAAACTGTAGTAGAAGTGGATTTGTAAATTTTTATACATAAAAATAAAAAAAATTATTATTTGTAATTAAATTAAAACTAATTTCCGTTATGAAATAACATATTTCGGGGGAGTTACTACTTTATGTAATTTTTCGCAAAATTAGTAATTTAAATTTTTTATAAAAAACCAAAAATATTGTCATTTTGTTAATCTAATTCGGCCCTACTTAAAAATTTGTACCATTTACCAAATAGTCTGAGTGAAATATCCTCTTATCTTACAACAATTTTTGACAACTACTTTTTACAAAAATAAACAAAATGTTAATTTTATTTTGACTGAACAAATCAGTATTAAATAAACTAATTCCAATTTTTAATTAAAATATACTCCTATTTTAGGACATTTTCTTTTTATCTTTTTCCACAAAAAGAAATGGAATGTCAATTTTCATTATTGGATTAAAAGATTACGTTAATTTAATTGTTTCCATTTTATAAGTGAAATGCAACTTTATTTTATAACAGCAAATAAAATAAAATGTCAATAAATAAAAGGTCAATTTTTATTTTTTAATGAACAAATCAGCATTACTTAAATTAGCTCCATTTTAGGACAATTTCTATAAATAAAAGTTCAAATAGGGATAAAATCCTTTTCATAGGATAGTTCACAAAAAATCTTAAATATTTCGGTCACGTATACAGTGACCGTTATCAGTAGTAATAGTAAACTAATTTTTTTTAAGACTC
Organism: Artemia sp. Qi Xiang Cuo; assembly: GCF_049724085.1. Lineage (NCBI taxonomy): Eukaryota > Metazoa > Arthropoda > Branchiopoda > Anostraca > Artemiidae > Artemia > Artemia sp. Qi Xiang Cuo. Next base: position 61,117,447 of record NC_142805.1, read on the forward strand.
CTGATGACGGTCACTGCATATAAGACCGAAATATCTAGTATTTTTTTGTGAAATTTGTCACTGTCTATTAAGCGAATTTTATCCCTATTTGAACTTTTATTTATTGTCATGGAAAGATAGTGTGGTCTTCAAAATTATCTAGGATACTTTTTGGCGACTGGTTTCCAAAATTAATACACATTAATCGTTAACTACCAAGAACTAGACTCAAACCAAGATCCCCTTAACTACCAGTTGGGTGTCACTTTTCTGGACTGTAATACCATTTCTTGAATTCTACAGAAGATGACACCCTAAAAGCAATACTAGGAAGTGTGAATCAAAGTAAATCAATCAGACCCTCTAACCAGTACCAAACGCTAATTGCAAAACTACCCAAAAGCATTTAATCAAGTCACCAAAACCAAAAACTAAATTAACAAGCGTTAATTAATAATTAGTTAATTAATAATAACTAATTAATAAGCAAGATCATTCCTCCGGAAAAAAAACTTACTGTAATACAACTTGTTGATTGTGCAATAACGTTGTGACTACTTGGTGGTGTTTTTGTGTACGAAGATGAACCGATTAGAAAAACCGCTGAAATTTAAAGTAAATATGTTAAAGCTGCTCTTCACCTTTTTTTTGTAGATCGAAAAGCATTTTGATTACTTGGTGATTTATTTTGTACAGTGACGAACAGATCAGAAAAAAAACTAAAATTCATGTTAAAGATAAAATCTGCTGTTCACTTTTTTAGTAGACCACCAAATATTTTGATTACTCGGTGAGTTATTTTATACAGAGATGAACAGATAATTAAAATCAGAAAAAATACTAATTTCAAGTTAAAGATAAAAGAAGCAGACTGTTACTTTTGAGTAGATCATAATATATCTGACAGATGAACAGATCAGAAAAACAGCTGAAATTTGAATTAACCATACATCAGCTGTTAAGCTTCAAGGATACAAGAAAAAGCCTCGTGTGGACTAAAAACTAACATAAGATACACATACGAGGATCTAACGAGGATCACCAAAGTTGCCATCAACACGTTGCCATTAACATCGAAATTCCTAATTGGATCGTAAATGAAATTGAAGTATTTGAAGTTGGATTTGTCGGGTTGAAATTCGATACAATTTGATTGCCAATAGGAATGACAAGGTTTTAAATGGGCATGTTGTTGTGTCGTCACCATTAAAATAAATTTTCAATATTCGACCACGACTGGCTCTGAAAGACTGCTAAAAAAAAAAAAAAAATTGTTCGAGAAATGATTCATATTTTCTAAAGGCTATTGTAGAAAAAATAAATCCCAAATTGCTTTTGAAAATAAAATTTATGTTCAAAACACGGCCGGAGGTTCGAGAATGTTAACTTTTGACTGTTCTCAAATCCACGCCTCACTAGGGTTCGAAAACCAATATTTTGACCAAAAGGAGAGACAAATCACTTTCAAAGTTTGAGATCAAATACCAATTTCTCCAAACATTGATAGCCGCTGCCATCAGTTTGTTATCTAGCCGTTGTAATGGCTATAGTTGCTATAAAGCCTTCCGTTACAGTCACGTTGAAAATACCCAAAATAGTCTTTTCCTTCATCTGGCAATGGACATATTTTTTTCCCAGTATGTTGCCCTTTCAAACATACCCATAGCTGTAATTAATTTTTATTATAGTAAAGCCAAAAATGCCCAAAAGAATATATTTCTTCTTCTGGCAATGGAAATATTTTCATTTCCCCCTTTATACAATCCCTTAGCAGTCACTGTTTTTCGTTACAGTAAATTAAAATTGCCCAAAAAGTTTTTTACTTCTTATGGTAACAGAAATATCTGGAAACAATGCTTTCACTTTAAAATAACTACTTTGATTTGTCACACCTGCCATGTAATAGGAGTGAGAAATTATAAAAATGTGTCTCAGTTTTTTCAAGTCATGTTGTATTGTGCCAAATTACCGTACAGGAAAAGAGAACTTCTTTAGAAATGACTCAGGTTTAGAATTAGTTATAAAATTTTAACTTTGTAGGTAAGTTATACACTGGAACATTAATCAAGACTGAAATCAATTTTGTGGCAAACCTCTTATTACCAAACTAACACAAGAGAGAATGTGATGGCGCAATGGGTTTGATCTCATCTTGGTGATAGGGGACACAAAATCCAATACCAGCTGTCAAAGCCGTATTCAGGAGGGCGTTGAACCCACCCCTCTCTCGAAAATGATTGTCTGATTCGTAAAAAACGTAACAAAAATGAATATAAAGAAATTTTTGATGCGTTTGTAGAAAGTTTTTTTGTACCCCCCCCCCCAAAAAAAAAATTCTTTGTAAAAAAAATCCCCCTGAAAAAAAAAATCATGGATACGGCCCTGCCAGCTGTAGCAACACACTGCAGGTGGAACGCAAGGACCTTAGTGGTCAAGAAGCGTTGTGAATCCAATACATCGATACATCAAATCAATCAAACTTTTGCCTCAACTTTTGCCTCTAGATCACTAAGGTCCTTTTAAAGCAGGTGCCGATCTCCTGATGCTCTGCCTCTGGCCAGGATTACCATGCGTGGTTGGGCGTAAATCATCCGACCCCAGGGCCAGATTTAAAGTTTTGACGCTTCTAGGCCCAAGCATTTTTGTCGCTCCCTTTTTGCGAGATTTTTGGGGTTATTCCCAGAAATTCAGGGATAGTAGTAACAATGAACAGAACGCAAACTTATGAGCCAAAAGTAATGAAAGAGAGAAGGGATACCGAACTCTCAGCTTCCATTCTTAGGAGACATCTGACAGTTTATACCGGGCCACGGGATTCCTGCGTTGTTTGAAAATTACATTTGAATAGGCAGCGCGGTAGTGGAGTACACACCTGTCACTTTCACGATAAATCACATCAGTCCAGTTTCGTAAAGAAAAAGAATCACTCAATGATAATTCATTGCGTCCACTGTGGACCCCTAGGTCCGGGCATGTTGATAATTTAAAAATCTGTAGTATTTAGAATGAGCCATGAACCTTAAACTCTGTACGTCAAACATTGGAGGGCTAAGGTTTAGGAACAGGACTAAGAATGAAAAAATATAGGCTCTACAGCTGAAATCTATGTTTATTAAAGTAAAAAAAAAAATACAATGTACTCCTTCACAGGGCTATAATGTAGAGTAAAAAAAATATAATGCAGTCCTTCACAGGGCTATAATGTAGAGTAAAAAAAAATATAATGTAGTCCTACAGGACTATAATGTAGCGTAATAAAACAATTATAATAGGAGGAGGGGGAGGGGCACTCCCCCTCAAAATTTTGTGTCATTCGGTAAAATTTTCACCGAAGGCGAAAATTTCGGCAGAAATTTTGCAAAATAAGCTGAAATTTAGCAAATTTTAATGGAAAACAAACACCAAATTTGAACTATCTTTTAAACACCTCTTGGCTCAGGACACCTGCTTGATCACAAAGACAAATCCCCGAATTAACCCTGAATAATCAAGATTCAAATAATTTGTGATGTATAAAAGCTAAATAAGTTGGGGGTGGGGGGAGGAGGGATTTTTTGCTGAAAGCGTTCCTACTTTTCTTAACCTACACTCAAATATATTTATGATTTCATGGAACACCTTCGTATGTTCCTTTAAAAGCGTCAAAACAAATTTGAATGTGTCGCATCACACATGATCATGTCGCATCATCTGTGATTTGAATCACACATGGAACATTTTAAATGTGAAAAATTGTGGTATGCTCCTGTTAAATGTCAAACATATTTAGACGTGCCCCAATACATGGAACTTTTTAAATGTGAACACCATTGCATGTTCATTTTAAATCTGATTCTTTTATTGTCAAAAATTGTCAAATAAAATAAAATTTTCAGGAATGATAAAGGATTAGAATGAGCTATAGACTTTAAACTTTATACCCAGAATGTATTTGGAATTCACTTTGAATTAGATTTTTTTTTTTGTCGAATCACAAGACAGGTTTACTGCATTTCAAAAACAAAAATTAAAAAATGAGATATTTAGTTTATTTGAAAGAGATAACAATTATCATTGACGCATTTTAGTTATCAGAACAACATGATTTTGTAGCTTAATAAAACATGATATAGCAAACAAACCTAATCTTCATTTTTAATTTAAAAAATAATTTAGTTTTTAAAACATTTTTTTGAGAAAAAAAAATTAGGTTTCGCAATAGCAAAGGTATAGGCTGAGCAATGCCCCTAAAGTCTTGGAAAATCAGCTTTTAAAGTTTCATGCATGAGTAGTTCAGTTTTAAAATTAGTTGGTTCCATAAAGCAAATAATGGAGATAATTAGCGAAGAAGACGGCACAGGGTGTTTGATCATAATATACCAGTCACATGGGAAAGGAAAGTCTTCATCATTGTTGTAAAGTTTGCGTATGTGTTTGAAATTAGATACTACGATCAAGTACTGCAACATATTGCAATAAAATATTTTTTTATTTTGACCATTTTACTAAATTTATTATCCACGTCATGCAAGAAATAGAAATAATTTAGTATATTTTCTGACCGCTATCTGAGAATGGCTGTTGTAAAAGGGATAAAGCCCGTATTCATAGCTATGGTCTTACATCGTGACTCAAGCATTAAGAAGAACAGCATTTTTCCGGGAGGGTGGGTGTTGGGGGGGGGGGGGTGTTCAAGCTAGTAAATAATTGATAAAATCCCCTTGTAGATACTATTATTCAAGAGCGAGAGTAGCTCTTTATAAAGATAATTGAGGACAAAGGAGGGTTCAGCAGGTTGTACAACCATTGAAAATTAAATGTTCATTAAAATGATTTGAAATTTAATCAGTAAATAACAAACTAGTAGTTGCCAACTGAATATATTTGTTGCATTCTAAAATACATTCAGAAAAGCACTTATTATACTTTAGGTTAAGGAACAGGGGGCTGGGGAGGGTGTTAGCCCTACTCATATATAGGGCAGTAATTTGTTTAATTGTAAGTCATAATATTGGTATTTGATTTCATTTGAAAACATTTTTTTTGTTTATTTCATATATTTAGGGGAAAAAACTTGACAACGGCACAAAAAAAGTTGTGCTATTGGTCATTTTTCTATCATCTTCTTGTTGAGCCTCATTTATTCCTATATTATAATTTACTTTTTCTTATTGTTTTTTTAAAATTTAATCCTAAATACCGCAATACTAGATAGGAGTGTAGTAGATCAGTAACGGCTTAAGGCCTCTAAAATTTCCTGACTTTCATTAGAGCAACAGTGAAGGCCACCCACATGGATTTACTGCATTTTCCCCAGTTTCAGTATACTTGCTGTATATCGCCATCTATTACTGCAAACATTGGCACATTGCCAAGTAAAACATTGCTATCTAACATCGTAAGCAAATGTAAAAGCAAAGAAGACATGTGTGTTATCCACGTCACGATTAAAACTAATGATAGATAATTTTCTGCGCTCAAATTCGTTCCATGTCGTCACATTTGTCCAGTTCCCCACCTTGGGTAGTCACGATTGCAGGACGGAGTTCGGCCCATAGTAGTCGAAAGTTTAAAAACACTTTTAGAAAGATAATGTCAAGTAAGAAACAATTACATTTGAAGCTGATTCAAAAGGGTAAAAGTTTATTACGGAAATAAATTTATGGGAATGTCGAATCGGTATTGGATTGAATATCGGTGTTGGATCAAAATGACAACTGAACCATTGGAATCATCATTTTCCAAAACCCCTAATAGAAAAGTTATAGCTCCTTGTCCATCTTGAACAAGGAAAGTCACTTTTGTGCTATATCTACGTGTTTTTGTAAGTAATAAAATATGAAAACTGTAAATAAAATATGATTTTTGACAAAACTGCATTATAAGAAAACTAGACAAAAAAATTTAAATTCTTTGCCAAAAACTTTAACCTACTTCTGATTGCAAGCTGTACAAATTTTCTTACAAACCAAACCAAAAATAAATAAATAACTAATACCTTGTGCCAACATTGTTCTTTACTTAGGCAGCGCTATTGCGCTGCCTATGATAAAACATGATAATTGAAAATAAAATACAATTTTTGACAAAACTGCATTATAAGAAAACTAGACAAAAAATTTGAATTCTTTGCCAAAAACTTTAAACTACTTCTGATTGCAAGCTGTACAAATTTTCTTACAAACCAAACCAAAAATAAATAAATAAATAACTAATACCTTGTGCCAAAATTGTTCTTTACTTAGGCAGCGCTATTGCGCTACCTATGATAAAACATGATAATTGAAAATAAAATACAATTTTTGACAAAAACTGCATTATAAGAAAGCTAGACAAACAATTCTAGATCTTACACCTGTTGCCAAAAACATTAGCCTACCTCTGATAGCAAGATGTACAGAATTTTCTTACCCAGAGCAACTGCAAAGAGAATGGCTGGTACCCCAAATGCCAAAGGGTAGCAGGTTTCTACCCCAGCGCATTCCACTTCATCCCTAAGAATTGGGGTTACTATTGTTGATAGTAGACTGCCTGCGTTGATGGAGAAGTAAAAAATGGAAAAGAAAGTCTCCAACTGTCGATCTTGTTGTGGCCGAATAAACTGGTCCCCTCCGAATGCTGCAACACAAGGCTTGATGCCACCAGTTCCTACTGCGATGATGAAAAGGCCAATTAGGGATACCACACTGAAAAAATATTATTGTCTTGTTAATTTTTTTTTTAACAAAAGTAAGAGTGAAGTTAAAATTAAAAACGAAGTTACCATAGTTACCATATAGTAAGTTACAGTTACCATATATACAAGTTACCATACAGTAAAGTAGAACTTTAGCAGGACTAAAAACACATTAAATATGTGCTATGTTAAAAATTTGTAAGAAATTTGTTGAATTTTTGATTTTTATGACCACTGTTGATAAATACTCGAAATAGTTACAACAAATTTTGCTGAACACGAGCCTGTGCTAAATATTTTAAAAAGTATATTACAATTCATTTTGAATATCTGAATTGTCCAGGACGGGGGGTGGTTCACCACGGCGAGGGGGAATTTCCCGGGGGGAGTAATTAGCCAGACACCATGAAGAAACACTTGGATAAGAATGAAAAATTTCTTGTTGCTGAAATCGAATGACCTGAGGATATAATTTCCATTAATTATTTAATCAAAGAACTAGTAGGAAATTGCATTGTTAATAAAAACTACGATGGAATGAAGGAACGTGTTATTCTCGCGTCGCTGAACAAAAAATTAAGCAAGAAAAACGGGTTTTAATTTTTATACAGCAGTGAATACAATAAAATAAACACTTAATTAAACAAAAATACTCCGAATATTTTGGCCCCACGTCCGGGAGCCTTTCTCAACGGAAAAAAAAAGAAAAAAATGAAACAAAAAATGTTATTTTTAAAAACCTTAACTTACATCAAAATAAACAAAAAAACACACAAAAAAAAAATATAAATAAATAAGGAACAAAACTCACATATTAAATAAAAACTTCCATTCACTGGCGTATAAACAATATGTGAGTTTTGTTTCCTATTTATTTATATTTTTTCTTTTGTTGTTTTTTGTGTGTGTTTTTTTGTTTATTTTGATGTAAGTTAAGGTTTTTAAAAAGAACATTTTTGTTTCATTTTTTCTTTTCTTTTTTTTCCGTTGAGAAAGGCTCTCGGACGTGGGGCCAAAATATTCGGAGCATTTTTGTTTAATTAAGTGTTTATTTTATTGTATTTACTGCTTTATAAAAATTAAAACCCGTTTTTCTTGCTTAATTTTTCATAAATGGAAAAGCAGTGTGGTCTAAGAAATTATTTACACTGAACAAAGTGGTCAGTAATATAAAAGATCTAAAGTCAAACGCGCATTTCATGACAAAACAAAGAGAGAAAGATCTCAAAATAAAGAAAAAATGGGCCAACAGCCAGAAGAAGAAAAAGAAAAGACAAACTGAACGACGGATATTTCATCTGTATAAAGCTAGGCGTCATCAGCACTAAATATGGAAAAAAAAATTAAAAGAGTAAAAATAGACTATAAAATAATCTAAAATTAAAATATAAAATAAAACCTGAAACTAAAAACAGTAAAAAAATTAGAAGTAAATCAATATCTATACATACAATTAATACTACCGTTATATACCACAGGGTATTTAGGTAAAATTCTAGTTTAGCCACTTTTTTCCAACTTGGAAAGGGGTTAGGTTAGGAAAATAAAACTTTCAGTAATGAATCCAGAGCAAAAAATATACTCTTAGAAGATATTGCCAAGCTTCGATGTTAACCCTCTTCTGATTTCTATGTTTTAGAAATTTGCCTACTTGACAGGTTCAGATCTTTTTAGTTCAGAAGATCTATTTTGCAAGTTTTCACTTTTATAGCACAAAAAATTTTAAAGGTCATCCAAAGTCAGGGCCCTCTAGAGGGAGGAGTAGAGGTAGGTACTTCAAAATAACAGCCCAGGACATACTTTAGTCTGTAGACCCATCCCTGAAAGTTTTATTTTCCTAATCTAACCTCTTTCCAAGGTAGCAAAATGTAGCTAAACTAGAAGTAGACTAGAATATCACTTTTATCTTAGTTAAATTAGTTATATCAGTGATAGTTATATCTTTGAATTATATCTTATTTATATCAGTTTAAGTTAGTTTCTTCTATATTTATCACTGAAGACGCCTAGTTTAATACAGGCGAAATATCTGTCGTACAGTGTCTTCTCTTTTCTTTCTACTGGCCGTAGACCCCTTGTTTTTTCTTGAGATCTTTCCCTCTTTGTTTAGTCAGTAACATTAACTATGAGATCTTTGATCGTCCCCAAGGAGAATACAAAACCGTAAAAAATCCATGATTCTGTGAAGAATAAACAGGAAGGAGGTATTGAATTAACGCCAGAATTACGATTTCAGCTGAAATTGCTGATTTGCAACCTCTTGAAATAAAATGAAGAAAAACACGATTAGAAAAGAAATGAAACTAAAGTTGTTTTTAGAAAGAGATTTTTAAAAAATGAGGAAACACGATCACCTGGTAGGCTGCTTATATAGTAAGGAACACAAATGTCAACAAAATTTTATATTATTTTTTAACTTTATGAACTTTGATTTTTTTGCAAACCTTAGACTTCGTTGAAATTTTACACAGAGAAATAGGGGGGGGGGGGCATATCTTCCTTTAAATCTTGAGATTGTCAAGATATGTTATACAATTTCGTATATATTCCATATCCATAAGATTCCCTCTATTAAACAGCCCCCCCCCCTCCAAAAATAAATATCAACAGAAGTACATGCATTGAATAAGTTGTTGCAACGACTTCGGAGTCTTATCACATTATTGAGAATCACGTCTATTTTTTATTTAAAGGGGGATTAGGAGTTTAAAGCTACTAAAAGAACAAACATACGTCTGAGGCACTCCATAAGCATCCTCTACTGGCGCTCCAATCCATTCTGTATTTGGAATTGCGCCAACACTTAACACAACATTGCCAACTGCATAAAGAATACTGACATAGAGAATAGTCCTGAAAAGAAAGATCCATTTTGATGCATTTTATTCTGAGTAAGTTACATACCATACACAACATGTCGATTTTTATTACTACTTTTGAGAAGTCATCATAGCATTAGGCCACCTGAGTCAAACAGAGAGAGACAGACAGACAGACAGACAGACAGACAGAGAGAGAGAGACAGAGAGACAGAGAGAGAGAGAGAGAGAGAGAGAGAGAGAGAGAGAGAGAGAGAGAGAGAGAGAGAGAGAGAACTCAATAAGCTTTCACTAGGTTAGAGTAACAACCTTAAATATAGGAACAAAATTTAAGAAAGAAAAGAAGGAAAGAGAGAGAAAAAAAATTCTGCCCTCTCCATTAATTTACCACTTAGCTTTGCCAGCCTCCCTCATCATAAGTACCTATATACATGAGTACCTGATTATGTTTATATAAATCTATATTTATAACTTTCTCTCGTAACTAATATCATTCTATTACTACTATATACTAATTAATCTATTTATACTTTTTATTAATTAATTAACCTATTAATATAAATATCTATTAACTGAAAATAAGAGTCACAATATATATGTATTTATTTATTAAAACAAAATAGGAGTAAGTTTAATATATTATTCAAAATAATAAACGCCAACATGCCGTTAGAGAATATTTAGATAAAACAAACATATAGACATTATACAAACAAATTACGGCTGCACTTATCTAAACAAATAGTTTTTTTAGTCTCGTGATATCTTTGGTGTTGAACTTTGTAGCTTCACAAATTAAATATAAACCTCAATGACAATTTAATTTTAAATGCGATGGTGATGAAAGTTAAGAAGGAAAGAAGGAAAAGTAAGAGGAATTAAGGAGGTAACAAATCAAGTAACAAATAATTAAGCAATAAATTAAGAAGGAAGGAGGAAAATTAAGGAGATGTTAATAAATAAAAGTTCAAATAGGGATAAAATCCTTTTAATAGACAATGTTTCACAAACAGTGATAAAAATTCACAAAAATACCAGATATTTCGGTCACTGCTTATGTGACCGAAATATCTAGTATTTTTGTGAATTTCCATCAATGTTTGTGAAACACTGTCTATTAAAAGGATGTTATCCCTATTTGGACTTTTATTTATCGTCATGGAAATGCAGTGTGGTCTCCGAAATTATCTAGGAGAAGTTAAATTAAGAATGTTAAATTAGCTTTAAAACGAATTGGAACATCGAAGAAACTATTTGCATTAAAGGAACATCGAAGAAGATGTTTGCATTTTAAAAAAACATGTGAAGGATCAAAACTAAGGTGTCCCTCAGCAAAGATAGGTCTTGTTATGGACAAAAATACTTTTTTGACAGGTTTTGTTCAGGGCTAAGGCTAAGCGTACTAAGATGAAACTTTGGAGGATTTTGAAGGGTATGTTCAACTAAGCCAAAAGGCACTGTGTGCATCCAGTTTATCAAAAAGGATAATCTTCAATATTTGAAGACGGGTAAGAATTGATTGATCTTAGGTGTTTCTTTATTTATGTTCATTATTTTAAGGATTATTTTAACGTTCAGTGATGCTGAAGATTCATCGGAGGGCAATCAGTCCCCTTGCGCTTTTGGCCGAGTCCCCTTGCTCGATATTCCCTTTCTTCATCTCTGATCAAAACTTTTAAACTGAATATTTCAAGGCTGTATCCAGGGGGGGGGGGGGGCTAGGGGGTTTGAACCTCCCCCCCGAAATGTTTGTCTGACTCATAAAACGTAACAAAAATGGACATAAACAAATTTTGTATGCGTTTTTGAATTTTTTTTTGTATACACCCCCCCACACCTAAAAAAACTGGGTACGGCCTTGGATTATTGCGTATGTCTCGATTTTTTATTCTGATATAGTGTCTGAATATTCTGAATGAGACTAATTATTTAGTCTCGTGATACCTTTGGTGTTGAACCTAGTAGCATCACGAATTCAATATGAACACCGATAATTTAATTTTAAATGTGCTCGTGAGGATTGTGATCTAGTAGTAAAGAAATGAAATTTTTGATGATGTGGGGCGACGTCATTTCTGAGAAGGAAGGATGCGTCTTTTTTAGAAAATATATGCTCCTAATTTTCATGAGATTGAAATTACCCAAGAAAACTAAAATATATTGGGAATTGGTAATATTTTATGGAACTGGAAAGCCCGAGTTTTATAAATCAATTCACGATAGAAAAGTACAATCAAGAATTCAGTACTGTCTGAGTATATATTGGTCGACCTTCAACTCTTTTCAATGATATTTTTTGCATAGCTTGTAGCGAGATGGGCATTCTCCTATTTGCCACAATTTCTCTCATTTACACAGGAATAAATTGAAGGGGGAGGGGCGTATGAATATTGTAGAGAAGTTTGATAATAAACAATAAGTGGTGCAATAGCCAGGTCTTGACACCTTTGCATTGTGAACAAATGGCAGAGAAAGTACGTATAGATTTTCTACTATAGTTGTTTAAAGTTGTAATACATAAATTTCACATGTAATACCACATAAATCTGTGTTATTTACCATTTCAACGAATTCAATCGTATGCCATTTACCGTATGTATAACCGTTTCAATCGTATGTTATTATCGTTTCGACGAATGTTGTGAAATAGATTTTTATCTGGAGAAATGGCAGTATAGAAAGGAAGCAATGGCTCAAAAGGAGGTAATTTTCACCCCCCCCCCCTTGATATCAAAATCAATAGTATTTTTTTGCATTTTTTTTGTAAAATCAAAACAAAAAGAAAACAGAAAGCCCAAAAATTTCAAAAATGCATTATTTTTGTAACGTTATGAAAAGTCAACGTCATAAAAGTACTGACGTTGAACGTCAACGTCATAAAAGTAATAAAAGTAAATTTACTTTTATCAACGTCATAAAAGTAAACCATGCCCCTCCTACATCTTTGTAAATTGCCACCCCTGAGAGGTGGCTCTTAAATTCCCTTTCCCAATTCCCTACGCTAAAACAAAGTAATCTTACTTGTATTTTCCAAGGAACGTATCTGCAACAATAGCGCCCAGAATTGGTGTGAAGTAGCATAACATAATGAACACATGGTAGAGGACAGTAGCTGTATCCTCGGGGAATCCAAGTGCCTTGTTCAGGTATAAGGATAAAATAGCTAAAAGTAGGAAATAGAGAATAAATGAAAACTCAATAATTTCTGCAATGTAAAGTAAATATATCCAGGGACGGATCTATAGCAAAATCTTGGGAAGGAGGCAGGGACTGTGACAAGGACTCCAATACTTCACCAAATTAAAAAAAAATTATGGTACTCTTGCATTATGCGGGCCTTTCGGGTTAACCGCGATAGAGTAAGCAATGATAAAACCCGTTTTTGACGTGTTAACCGTTATAGAGTAGGCAATGATAGCGTGGTTTTCATTGCGTATACGATATCAAACAGTGTTTTTTTGGGGTTTAGGGGGGGAGGTACCTAGGTTAGGTTACGTATTTAATATATGCTATGCTTTACCCCCCACCCCCCTAATGTGCAAATATATATCCCAAAATTGCTTCTAAACTATTATATATTCATAATATTTTATTGTATTTCATTAGCATTAACCAAACTTGACTTTTTAGAAAGGCCCGCATAATGCAAGAGTACCAAAATTATTTTAAAAAAAGAGTGAAAACAGAAAAAAAGGAATGAGGGTGTCAGAAAAAGTCTTGGGGAGAAGGGGCCGGGGTAATGCCCCTGAATACGCCGATGAATATATCAGGGGAGAAAATCTCCCCAAATTCGTGCCAACATAAAAACTTCGTGCGTATATATATTTGTTTTTAGTTTCGACTCCTGATCTTAAAGAGACTATTGGGGAATTGTCGACAACCTTGTATCTCTAATAATAGTAATAATGATTATCACCTCGTACCTCAAGCCATTGCCATTGTCAAGCCATTGTCATTAAATACAAGCCATTGTCATTAAATCAAGCTTTATCTTAAATGACAATGTTTTTGCAATTTCAGATTTTTCACTCTATAAATCAAATATCCAATCAAAATTTGAATGAAAAGTAAATATACGACAAAAAAAAATGAAAAGGAAGAAAAATAATTAAAAAAGACAAATTCAAACGAGGTTGATTTTCAGCAGTGAACAAAATGAAAACACAAAGCAGATATTTTAGCAAAGGCTTCGGCTCGGTCCCAGCAGTGGCATAATGTCGTTAAATCCTGGGAGGGGGGCTAGTTGCCCTCCAATCAGTTTCGACTATTAAAAAGGGCACTAGTTTTTTGAATTTCCAATCGGATGAGCTTTTTTTGAAGTTTCTACGACAACGCCTTCTATAAAAACCTTATATGCCCCCAGGGCAAGGCTGTATCCAGGGGGGGGGGGGACAGTGAAAGGAGTGGACAGTGAAAATTGAGCCATAAAGTACCATAAAGGCAAAGATATGCTAAAGAAAACTGACCCATTTCCGTAGATGCTTGAATTATGCAGGCTTATCCTAATTTTGGCAACATTTTTGAAGAAATAAATTTCAGCTGGGGAAGGGGGGCAAACTGAGGCCTTGGGTGGGCAAACTGGGGTCTGAAGGGGACAGTTGCCCTCTCTTCCCGTATCAAGTTACGGCCCTCAGTGCCAAAGAAAATAAAATGCCTTTTGAAGTAACCTGAACAGTTACCTGTCATTTTTTTTCTCCTTCTGTTCAGTTACTTAGAGACAAGGACCTATAAAGTATATTTTTATTGCACGGTTATTTTATACGTTAAATAGAGAATTGAATAACGTTTTAGAAAAAGAACGTTTTGAAAAACTTTTGTGTTGATTTTTATTAGGCAGATTTTAGAGAGAAAAAAGTAGTACCTATGGAGATCAAAAGTTTTAACACAGAGAAGTGGAAAGTTTACTGTTTTACTGTTGACAACTACAAATAAACATTATTAGTATTATTATTTTCTTCAATGCATATGACCCATTAACTGAAAAAAAAATACTGTATCAGAAATTCGTGAACCACCACTTTGAAAAATCAATAACCATATCACTTTCCTATAGCGCAATGGTTGTGACCGGGTATCACTATCAAAGGTATCCCGGTTCAAACCTGCATATGGGAAGGAATTCAATAAGAGTCTTATATCTAATAATTTTTTCTTCTGTCCAACTTTTTTCTTCCGTTTTGGAGAAAAAATAAATGCATAAAGAAAAAAATACGTACATAATTATTGCTCACTTGTAAAGATAGTATAAAAGGCCTAAAAAACTCCCCATCCCTACTCTATTTCTATAGTATTGGACCATTCCTGTAATAGTTTGTAATTTGGTTAATTGACGCATTCATAAGCGAATATGACATATTTTTCAGAAGACTGTCTGGTGAAAAAATATTCCCATTTATAGATAATTCGAGAATACTAACTATTATTTTCATTAGTCTTAGTAGTAAAATTTTATTTATCATACAGCTCAAAAATAACCTCAGTTTAACTTTGACGTCATTTGAAGCTTATAAACGGAACACTGCATATAAAGTATTTACTGTTTTAAAGTTTTACTGTTGAGTGTAAAGTTTACTGTACCTCAAAAACTCTGTGTATTTTAATGTGTTGAAATTTCCTTATAAAAAGGCCTTTATAAAAATTGCCTTTATAAAAAGGCAACTGCTTAAAAAGGTGATTACGAAAATATGTCACAAAATTGAACAACAGGATTAAAGCATAATTTTTAACACCGACATATCTCTCTTTTTCTGTTTGCTTCAAACAGGGATATCAGGATGTTATTGTAAATCAGGGATATTAATAAAGAAACGTTTCTCCTATTTTTGTCAAAATAATCGAATGCCTTTTTTACTCCTAGGAGTGAAGCCAAGGCGAGGCAACAAAAATGACGAAGATTGAAATCTGGGGTAGCCAATAAGCCGCATACGCAAGATTTATTTTCTTTGGGAGAGGGGGGGGGGACAGAAGAAAACAGTTTGATAATTTGTATAAAAAGAGATTTTGAGAAAATGTGTGGTCTCGGAGACCATACCCCTACATGCTTACATCAATTCAAAATTTTATTTTAGTGTAATTTTCATTTTATTTTCAATGTTGTAATAAGTACAAAAGAAAATTTGGGTAAGGTTTATATTAACAGACTAATCAGATAGATAAAAAAAACATACCACTAGCATCAGAATTTCATCCTAAGTCCAAATATAACACTCATTTCTATTGCAAATTATTTTCAAAATTACTTCTAAGCTTCTTTAAGTTTCATCAATTTTCCCGTTCTTTCACAGAAACGTCATGGCGGCGATTCAATTTGAAAAATACTAAATTTTGCTGAAAGCTCCGATTTGAATTGAAATATACTAAATCTTGTTGAGTGGTGATTTGATATGAAAAATACTAAATATTGTTGAGCAGTGATTTGTTTTGAGATATACTAAACAGTTTTTGAGAATTACTAAACAGTTTGAATTATTAATTTTTTGGGAAAAACTTACCACTAGCTTCAGAATTTCATCCTGAATCCAAATATGACATTCATTTCTGTTGCAAATTATTTTCAAAATTGCTACTAAGCTTCTTTAAAAACAGCAAAACTTCTTTCATAAAAACAAACACTTTATGACAGCTACATATACAGTTTTATAAATATCAGATAAATAGCACTTAATGTAAACAAACTGATCACTCATATCTAACTCTTCATCATCACTTTCTGATGCACTAGGGTGTCACTAACTGGTGCTCTAGGGGCCCTATTGATTCCAGTGGGATAGAGCTTTGCAGCTTCAATCAAAAAATTATGATGTCAGTCTTTTTGCTCAAAATTTTGCAGAAATAAGAAGTGCAACACATACTGCTCCATGTATGCTGTTTGTAGCCCTGGTCTTTTAGAGTGCTTTTTGAAGTGTCTCCACAGACTTTCTATATTTTGAGTATGAATGGAACAGTCCTGTGGATCAACAAAATTGGCTGAATGATTGATTTGGTAATTAGTATATCCATGGCTGGACAATGTACTATAAGCTCCCCATTTGTCATTTTAAATTATGCTTCCAGGCTTAATATATTTTTAATAATAGGAATTAAAGTTTCCCTGTTTCTTTGGAGGCCTTCTTGGCCATCATTCAGGGGTACAATATTTTTTTTTGCTCTCTCTCTATTCCACCAAAAACCACTAAGTGACCTAATTTATTTAGTGGTATAAATTTGGATTAGACCTTGACGCCACGCCGGCGCATCAACTGAATGCTGCCAATAAAAAGCCTGGTTGACCGCCACCGTAGTGTCGCAACGCTGTTGGCGCGAGTGCGGCGCGTCTTAAGTCAAACTTACGTAGAGAGAGAGAGTAAAAAAAAAATATTGTACCCCTGACTGATGGCCAAGAAGACCTCCAAAGAAACAGGGAAACTTTTTTTTCCTATTATTAAAAAATATATTAAGCCTGGAAGTGTTATTTACAGTGATTAAATAAAAAAAAACAAGTTTTTTAACAAAAAGTAAGGAACGACATTAAAACTTAAAACGAACAACATTATGCTGTATATCAAAAGGGCTGTCCCTTCTTCAACACCTCGCTCTTTGCGCTAAAGTTTGACAGCAATCCAATCTAATTTTTTTTAAACAATAAAAAACTTTTGCTTAATGACCGAGATGTTGAGGAGTGGACAGCCCCTTTCATATACGGAATAATTTCTGTTCGTTTTAAGTTTTAACGTCGTTCCTTACTTTCAGTTAAAAAAAATTGTTTTTTTAAAACTTGTCATTTCAAAAACAGAAATGAGTGTTATGTTTGGACTCAGGATGAAATTCTGATGCTAGTGGTATGTTTTTTTTTATCTATCTGATTAGTCTGTTAATATAAACCTTACCCGAAAATTTTTGTACTATAATTTGTTTTCAGTAAAACGCCAATGACGCAATGGGATTTATACTTTTACCGTTGGGGAATGGGACAGTAGGTCACTCTTGTTTGTAGTGATCTTTGTTCGTTTTAAGCTTGAGTTGCATATTCAATTGAAGCTTTACTCGCTTTAAGATTTATTTATTCATTTATATGGTGGCTGCCGTATGTTTATTTGCTATGACTGTTTATTTAGTTATGTTCGTCTTGGGTTTCATTAATTCTTTAATAGTAATTTCTGGTCGTTTTGAGCTTGAATTATGATAGATTTTTATTTCTGCTGGTCTTAAGTTTAATATGGCCTTTACTTTTCATTAAAAAACTTACTTTTTCGGAATTTTTTTTTAATTAATTATAAGAAAAATTTCACAAATTGTCAGCGAGTATTTCCTGTTGGCTGGCGGAACTATGATTGCTAGTTAAATTGCTATTTATAACTTTCAGTTAGGTTAGCGGAAATAAGCCTCACGTTTCTTGAAAAGTTGTTTAAGGGGAAGATAAAACCCCCTGAAGCTCCATAATTTAGACTTCCTAAATAAGGATGCATTAATGCACTGTTCTTATCAAGCCGTAATGACACATTCAAAATAAACCAGTTAGTTTTATGAAGCATTTTGAATGTGTCCTTGGCTTTTTGGCAAAGAATTCAAACAGCCATTCCATGCGACGGTTTAATATGATCACAAACGAAAGAGAAAAACACTTACTTCGCATTCCATAGTAAGAAAACCGCTCGCAGAATTCATTGACAACGATGAAAAATACTGACCGAGGGTATTTGAGTTTCTGCAAAACAGGAAAAAGAATTAATGAATTTAAAAATAAAAATAGTTATAATTCTGATGTGCGCTAATCAAAGTTCTACTTCTGTACTAATGGCAGATAAATTAATTAATAATGGCAGATCTCATTAAAAAAATGTACTGCTTCTCTTTATCCCCTCCCCCTAATGGATAAAAATACAGTCCACTTAGATACTAAAAATGTATTTTACGATACGTGTGTATGCCTTTTTATTACGCTTACACGAGTTGGACAAAAATACGGCGGGGGGAGGGGGTCAAACCCCTAACCACTAATTCATAAACCATAAAAAAAAACTTTAAAAAGCGCATCAAAATGTGTTTATATTTATTTTGTTACGTTTTTATGAGTCGGGCAGAAAATTCAGGGTGAGGGTGTGCGCCCGCTCTGGCTGATTGATGTTGCCTTATTTTTATATTTTTGTTCTGAGGTTTCTATTATATAGCATTAAAAGTGCCAATTAGGGGGGGGGGTAGGGACAAATTCTGTTATTATAGAAAATTGTGTGAATACTTATAGCGGGCTTTATATTAATCAGTCAGGGGGATAAGTGAAGCAATGCCCTTTGACGAATGAGATAAATAAGAATTTGCTATTTATAATTTAAACAGTTAAATTGTCATCTCAATTGGTATTTGACGAATTCATGGTTTAGCCTAATCATTTTACATCAATCTTTACTACGGTATTAAAACAGTCGTCTAGTGTAAGATGGTCTAGTGCAAATGTACCAAAGATCATATTTAAAATAGTAATTATTTTACTATTTATAAGCGAAAATATCCTAAAAAACACCATTTGCACTAGGAAAAAACCACCGAAGGTTTAACTTTTCAAAAGATCGCTTTTGAAAAAAGCGTCAGATTCTAAATTAGGGGCTTTTGTCGATCTTGGAAATTAGCCAAATTAGGTGAATGAAACTGTCTGGGAAATTAGCCAAGTTAGGGAAATGAAACTTTCAGAAATGTATCCAGTGTCAAATATATCCAGAGTCTAAATGATCCCCTGGGAAGGCATTTTGAAGTACCGGCCTCCACTCCTTCCCTCCAAAGTGCATTCGCCTGTGATGACCTTTTTACAATCTTTATTTTGCACGTACGAAACCTATAGAAACAAATCTGTTCCTCAAATGAGACAGAAAATATTTTCAGCATCACACGTTTGCTAAACCTGACTTATAATATCTATTTAAGCACCCCTGCCACAAAAATGTGCCAGATCGGGCAATGCTGCTCACAACTGCCAGTTTTTACTAACTTGTTTTGAATAGGCAATTCCCTTATAAAGAGACAAAACAACAATGACCTTTTCAAGAATGAATAACGAAGTATCTAGTCAGGTTTGTATTTTTTTTTCTGGGGGGGGGAGACAAAAAAAAACTTTAAAATACGTGTGTATGCCTTTTTATTACATTTTCACGAGTTGGACAAACATTCGGCAGGGGGGGGGGTCAAACCCCTAACTCCTCTCCTGAATACGGCCTTTATCTAGTACCTTTTGGGGATCCTCTTCATCTGTCTCTCTATCTAAAGTCCACGAATGCCTCATAATTATCACACAAAAGTATACACAAATTTAATGTTTCAGGTTTGACTTCTGGATTTTGACTAAAGGTCAATTTGTAGCTGTAACCCGATGTGAATTTCATTCACTCTACCTGATTGATATCTCGGTCAATGCGTTACCATTATTTAACTACTGGATTATGGATTTTAATTGAAAGTTCAGTTGCATAATTAACCTAGTATTAGCTATTCATTCTTTCTATGAATATTTATTTTTTCAGAGTTAAGTCCAGTTTTAAGTTGTAATTAAAGCATCACTTATAACTAAAGCATAATTAAAACAAAATTATAAGTAGTTTTAATTAAAGCATCACTGTAGCAAATCAAAAAGGAAAACTAGGGGGGTACATATTTTCCTCTCCTTCAAAAAGGAAAAGCTTTTAAATTATCGTGTTATGCAAAACCGCGGGGAGGGGCTTAGATTCTACTTCCCCTGCCTAACTTTTGAAAAATACTCTTTTCGGCATTTTCAAAAAATTACCCCCCCCCCCATTGGTTTTCGAAAATAATGTTTTTGTATCTTCGTTTTTAAAAAATGAAAAAATCCTTGCATCCTACATTTCCGTGAAATGCCCCCCCCCTCTGAAAATTTTTGCTGTGGGTTATTTTTATGTCTATGTAATCTGTTTTATTGATATGTCTGTGTTATATTTCTTGTTGTAGGCTACAAACAATAGACCGTCCCCTCGTAGTTCAATCTGAGATTAGAATTCTGGAAGTGACTCTGCATTATCAGTGTTGTAACTAGACTATAGCTTTCAAGAGGTACCAGAGCGAACACATACAAGGGAGGGTATCGTCATCCCTACCTAAAATTACTCTTCCATCTTTGCAAAAGATTGCATAATTAATTTTGAACGAGCGACTTCAGAACACGAAACTATTTATCTTACACCGTAACTCGTGGCACCAACAATAACATTAACATGCCACTAGTCCGTTTTTTGACAAAAAATTCTTTTATTATGGAAGAGCAAGGGAAATTATTTTTACCTTGATAAGAGCGAATCATTGCCCATAGAAATCAAAAGTTTGAACATGCCTTTTGAGAAAAATAAAAACTGACTTGTTAGGGAAATCTACATTTCTATCTGATTTAGGAAAGGTAACCGCTATTTCGATTAATCTTAACAATAAAATGTTATTATGAAAATAAATTTACATAAATTTTGAAAAAGAGCCCGAAACAATGGCGTCGGATTGGCGACTTGTAATATTTCCCCAATTCGTAGAATTTTTAAAAACTAGCGCTTTACTGAAAACTCATATCATTTTATATATATATATATATATATATATATATATATATATATATATATATATATATATATATATATATATATATATATATATATATATATATATATATATATATCATTTTCCAGAATTTCTTGGCGCTTCTTTATTCAAATTACAAAAACAAACGTTTTTTATTACCTCCATCCAAAAAATTCCACATACGTGCCTAAATCTGGGGAAATTGATTCGCTTTAAGTTTTAATGTCACTGTTTACGTTCATGGAAAAAAATAAACTAAGTTTCCAAAAACGTGAATCCTTAGCACATATCACTGAATAAGAAAAAAAAAACTTACCTTTTCCTTTTTGGGATCTTCCGTGTCCATTTTGTCCACAGTTTTTTCTGAAAGATGACACTTTATTTAGGTTGGAATCTAATAGAAAGCAGGACAAGAACCGCAGACATCCTCGCTTATAAATAGCAAAAGGACGACTGTTTAGTATAGCTCAAGCGCGTGCACAGGAAGTCGTTCTTTGTGTGGGAGGGGTTTTCTGAAAGAGGGGATAAATCCATCAAAACAGGATCAAACTGGCAATGCATGAGGAATCATGTAGTTTTGGGAAGGAAGTTTAATTTAAATTGAATTTACCGATCGAGGTTTTATGTCGAGGGATACAACTAAGGCTAAAATCCAGTCAAGAGCAGGGCAAATCAGGGAAAATTCCAATCAAGAGCAGGCAAAAAGGATTGCATCGAAAAAATCACCAACGCTGTCTGACGTTGGTGATCACCCACTTTTACAACAAACGGATTATATTAGGCTAAAAAGGAGAAGGAAAGATAAGAAAAACAGCTTTAATACAGGTTCCGGACAAAAACAAACAACAACTGGAATAAATAACCTTAAAAAGAAAATTAATACAGAGATACAGAACCAACTAAAGCTTTTCAAACATAAATTTATATAATAAACAAGAAAAAAAGGCTTATTTCTAGTCTCAGTAGCAGGCCTGCTCAGAAAAACCGTAAAACAGGGGGAAATGGATTTAATCAGGGGTACGCCTTTTCCTTCAACTTAGGATGCAACTTTTGATACAATACATATGTCGCACCAAACTGATAAATAATCACACGACTCTTATACCAACCGTACAAAAACACTAGTCTCATTACCAGACCTGATATCTTACGCAAATAATCATAATATTACGGTTTTGTCAAAAGTGATTGGAGGGAAAGCAAACTTCCTCCCAAGCCCATTAATTCTCTAAACACATCTAATCAAAATTTTGAGATAGCCATTTTGTTCCTTATAGTTAAATGGTCCGGTAACTATGTCTTGGGGGATGTTAACCCCCTTTCCCCCCACTGCCCTCAGGGCAAGGACTGTAAGCTATGCAACTCGTCCATTGTTTACAAGAAAGATGGGTATGTTTGACCATTACTTTCCAAAAAGACGAAAAGCATTCAAGTGAGCCTTTCAGAGAATATTGAGGGGAGTGTTGAACTAAATAAAAAAACGTTATATGCACACGGGTTGTTAAAAGAGGGGAATTCAGGAATGACTGAGTATATTAATTTGGAACTTTCAGGAAATAATAAGAGATATGATCAATTGACCAAAAAGGCCATATTTGCACGCTACTACTACTACTACTACCACTAGTAACGCTAAAACGACTGCTTCTGTAGCGAGTACTAAAAAGGCTAAGGATATCGAAATGAATATCTGAGAAACCGTTGAGGGGAAAGTTGAACTAAATCAAAAACATGCAATGTGCATACAGATTGTCAAAAGGGCGTATCAACAAATTTTTGGAACAGCTTACCCCATCAAGAGGAAAGTTCCGGGCATCAAGAGGGGGATGTTCAACTGACCCAAAGGCAACATGTACATGCTACTACTGCTATTAATACTGGTACTATTAAGGCTAAGCGTCTCATGGTGAACATATGAGAGAATATTGAGGGGAAACTTGAAATAAATCAAAGCACGCTATGTGTATGCAGATTGTCAAAGGCGTATCTCAAGAATGTATTTTGCTATTAAGTTAGAACTTTCAGAGAATGCTTAAATGGGAGGATCCATTGACCCAAAGGTAATATGTGCATGCTACTACTAATATTACTACCACTGCTACTTTTGCTACTACTACTACTACAAAACTACTGCAGCTACTACTTCTATTGTGACTACTTGTAAGGCTAAGAGCACTAAGACGAAAAGTGTGTCAACAGCGGGGTCAAAAGGGTGTATCAGCAATGTTTTTGGAGCGGCTTACCGTATCAAGATGAAACTCCCAGGGTATCATAAGGCTAAGAGCACTTGTAAGGCTAAGTGCACTAAGACGAAAAGTGTGTCAACAGAGGGGTCAAAAGGGTGTATCAGCAATGTTTTTGGAGCGGCTTACCGTATCAAGATGAAACTCCCAGGGTATCATAAGGCTAAGAGCACTTGTAAGGCTAAGAGCACTAAGACGAAAAGTGTGTCAACAGCGGGGTCAAAAGGGTGTATCAGCAATTTTTTTGGAGCGGCTTACCGTATCAAGATGAAACTCCCAGGGTATCATAAGGGGGATGTTCAACTAACCAAAAGCCAACATTTACATGTTACTTCTACTATTAATACTGCTGCTACTACTGTTACTACTAATACATACTACTACTACTACTACTACTTCTTCTACTACTGGGTATGGATTTGGGCATTAAGTTGGAACTTTCAGAGAATGCTGAAAGGGAAAGATCAATTGACCAAAAGGCAATATGTGTACGCTACTGCTTATACCACTACTACTGCTACTTTTACTACTACTGCTACTACTATTCGGACTACTACTTCCATTGCATCTACTTGTAAGGCAAAAGGTATTAAGATGAACATTTAAGGAATCTTTTCCTAAAAAAAAAAAAAGTTGAACTAAATTAAAACTACGAATGTACAGGTTATCAAAAGGTCATATCGACGATGTCATAGCAACGGCTGTTTGTATTAAGTTGACACTTCCAGGGGTTGATGGTGGGGATGCTTAAGTGACCAAAAGGCATTATATTAATACTGCTGCTGCTACTAGTACTAGTGCTATTACTGTTAATATTACTACTAGTCCAACTACTAGAACTACTTGTACTACTACTACTGTTACTGCTATTACAACTATACCTAAGGATATGAAGGTGAAATTTTCAGGAAATATTGACGGAGAAAATTGAACTGAATTACGACAGGTTGGAGGTTGTCAAAAGGGTGCATCAGTAATATTTGAGGGACGTTCTGGTGTGTAAAGCTGAAAACTTACAGGTCTTGTTGTGGAATATTGAAACAGTACTGAGTTAAATCAAAACACATTATGCAGATACGGGTTGTCAAGAAGACGCATCAGCAATACTTCAGGAACGGTTTATGGTATTAAGCTGAGAACTTTCAGCGTATATTGAGGGGAATGTTGATGAAAACCAAAGGTGCTACGCGCACACTGCTATTAATGCTACTACCACTACCACAAATATTGCTACTACGCAAGCTAAGGATATTAAGGTGAAGCTTTCAAGGAATATTTAGGTGGATGTTTAACTAAATCAAAACTAACTATGAACATGTAGATTGTCAAAAGGCTGACAGAGCAATATCTCATCGAATGCTTACCTTAAAGTTGGACTTTTCAGGGTAAGTCGTGGCGAATTTTGAACTAAGCAGAGGGCACTATGCGTACTCTACTACTATAACTGCTGTAGTTAAAAACGCTAAGGGTATTAAGGTAAAACTTTTAGAGAACGTTTATTAAACAAAAAAAAACTATATGCAAGCAGGTTTTGTAAAAGGGCATATAAGCAATATCATAGGCAGCGTAGTGGTATCATAGATAGCAATATCAGATAAACTTTTAAAGGAGCTAATTCGATTGGAAATTCTGAAGACCAGAACATAATTTTGCCCATTACTGAAAAAAAACAAACATATTAAATGTTTACAGTTTTTATCTTTAATAAATAAAAATTATTAAGACTTCAAGGATTAAATATCGGTATATGTATATTAAACTGTCAATTAAAATTTTTTTTTTTCAGTAAAGTGCAAATTATGTTATGGTCTTCATAAGGCACGAGGGACGTCAGCCCTAGTCATGCTAATTTCTGCTCGTTTTGAGTTTGGCTCGGTTATTTATTTTAATTTATGTTCGTTTTGGGTTTCATTTATTTATTAATGGTGATTTCCGGTAGTCTTACCCTTGAAAAATTATTTGACTTATTTCTGCTCATTTTTGGTTTAATGTTGCTCTTTACTTTTCTTTAAAAAGCTTATTTTATAGAATTAAAAAAAAAATCAATCTTACAGAAAAAGAATGGAATGCTCACAATACACAAAAACAGGTCAAAGAGGCCACACCTGACTCTGTTACCTGAACTTGACTATGAACATCTGATAAGGAAGCGACTGAGGCACCGTGGTCCTCCCCAATCGCGGTCATCCAGACAGACATGGAGAAAGTTTTTTTTTTAATTACAATCTACAGATACAAATCTTAACCATCAAAAAATATTATTGACAACGTTTATTAATCGTGTAAGCTTACCTAATATATAGTATTTTAAGTACATAGACAAAAAATATAACAGAAAATCAAACAATAACTCAAGGCCATAACCGCGATTTTTGTTCGGTGGGGGCATTTTCAGGAGGGGTTAAAAAACTTTGAAAACGCATTAAAAATTTGTTCATATGAATTCTGTAACGTCTTCACAAGTCGGAAAAAAATTCAGAGGGGGGGCAGAAACCCCAAACACCCCCTCTGCTAGATACGACTTTGCATAATCTACACTTACCATCGTCAGTCTGGCCAGTATTATACGGAAGTGGTTTGTCAAATTTCTTCTCCGATTCCGAGTTCGAAGACAAAGATGACCTTTTTGACATGTTTTTTTTTTTTACGGGAGTCAAGCACAGACCAAACTAAAAAATAGTCAAGAAAATCATTATTTTGAGGACGATGTTCCATAAGATAAGGAATGAACTACTGTAATTATCTTGTCTTGGGAAAACACCTAAATATTTTTCTAGAAAATGTGTCACTATGACAAGCTTTTCTGTGAAAATTCTTGCCTAACAGACAATTCAATTAAACACAATTTTAATTTAACAACTTTGTTTACCCCAAGGCCGCATCCAGGGAGAGGTTAGGGAGTTTGATCCCCCCACCCTAAATGTTTGTTCGACTCGTAAAAATGTAAGAAAGATGAATATAAACAAATTTGTAATGCGTTTTTTGTATCGCCCCCCTTCCCCCCTGAGAAAAATAACCCCTCAAACAAAAATCATGGGTACGGCCTTGGTTTACCCTATTAAGAACATAAGCTTTAGTAGGACCTCCTTGCACATTATCTTAAGGATGTAGATTATATTATGGATGTCATAAATGATTCAGATAAATTATTAAGGACGTAAATAGTATTGTGGATGCAGATTACATTAATAAAAAAAGTTCTTGTTTAATTATTACAAATCTATTTCTCCTGTAACTGGTTTTATGATATTTCAATTCACTACTTGAAGTTTGTGTCAAATTTGTACTTTATAATTACTAATCCTCTTGCGTTCGATTATTCAATAAATTAGATTTTTATTTTCAAACGAAAACAAAGGACGATGTCAGAACTATTAACGAGCTGAAATGACTCTATTTAGGACAGGCACTACCACCCCTTTTACGGTCCACTCCTTACACTAGTTCGACTATGGACTATGGCCAGGGGTGCCAATTTACGAAAATATAGGGACAAGGCTGTTTGCGCTTTTTAAAATGAAGATACAAAAAAGCATTTTTCAAAATCTATGGGAGAGGGATCAGTTTGGGCTTTTTTCGATCTTTTCAATGAAAATACCCCAAAAAATTATTTTTGAAAATCTAGGGCCTAAACTGGTGGAAACCGTTTTACAGTGTAACAAATTGCAATTGCCAATTAAAAGGCTTTTATTTATCATCTGCCTTTCAAAATAGTTGAACCCAAAATTTTATTTTTCAAAGAAAATTCGAATAAATGAAACCTTTAATTCTCATAGCATTATACTAAGAAAATGAAAATATTTCTAATACATTGCTCTTGTATTAAAGCATTTATTCAGAAGCACCGAGAAAGGACGGTCAGTATTTATAATTACTATTAGTATTTTTTAGTATATAATATTAGTATTAGTAATAATATCAGTATTAGTATTAGTATACGACGGTCAGTATTATTATTGTTCATACTTATTTCTACAGCCTCATTATAGTGTTACAATGGATGAAATTTTTCTAAAGAAACTTCGACATAGGTATTGACTACTTAAAACAAAATCATTTAAAAAGCAATGGACATGAAACCCGAAGTTATTTCAAGTTTTTTAAGACTAAGAATACTTATGCAGCCAATTGATTCATCATTAAGCTTAAGGAGGGCTAAGGGCTTTTTTTAGGTCTTTTTTTGGAATAAAGTCCTTATTTAATCTTATAAGAAATCATTGACTTGACATAAATGTCTTGGGTAGCCCTTACGGTTTCTCTGCTGTGTTTAGTGGGTCTAGAAGACTTTCTTTTATTAGTCTCCATGTTATCATGCTACCCGTTGTTCTGTGATAAAATTTTGTAAGTGAGCTTTTAAGGCCCCAGATCAGTCCAATAGTCTTTCAGTAGCCTACATGTTAAAAGGGGTAACTGGTAAATTACCCCGTGAGTAACCATGAAATTCAAATGCTAATTGCATGGTAAACATACAGTTAGCAAGACGAACGACTAAAAAAGTAATAAATAATAAACAAAAGCAGTTTTTCTCACCCACACTTAAAATAAGGCACGTAATCAGGATGGCAGTTACTTCCCCCCCCCCAATCTGAAGGTTAACACTTCTTTCATGGGAACTCGTTCTTGTAAAGGCCTTAAGGAGTCTCATGAGAACAAATGGGCTTATATCTCCAGCAAAAGCGAAATCAGGTATGTACACCACAAAACTAGGACAATTACCCAACTATTACTTTTCACCAAGTTTGGTAGAAGTCTAAACACTACTTCTCAAAGACGTTCAGAGGACAAAAATATAAGGACTCCCCTCCCTCTCCGGAGAAACTTCTTCTGTTTTTTCACAACCCTGTTGAGCCTTTCCGTGACGTCCCATTTGGCAGCATTCGGTATCCCCTCTTGACAAGCGCAAAGTTGACAGGGTTCTCAATCAACTGGAAAAAGATATACCCACTAGCGAGAACTTCGCGAGATTCGCGGTTTCTACCTAAGAGTGGGTAACTAAAGCTTAGAACACACATAACTTTTTTCGGAGCCGATTTGAGCTTGAAAAATTTTCTAGTTATCGGTGCCGATTTAAAAAAAAAGGCGCCGAATTTCATCGTGATCATCAAAAAAAAAAGAAAAAAGAAAACCTTAATTATTTCCTTCTCTTCAGCAGGAACATCAAAAGATCTGAATAATGGTATTAATAGTTAAATATTTAATAATGAAAAAACTTTATAATTTAATAATAAAAGAATTCAAAACTTAATGAATTTTTCTAATGAAATAAAAATTCAAAAGTAATAAAACTTTAATAATAAAATAAATTAATAAAATATCTAAATAATAAGTTGAGATTAATCATGCAACTAATGATAACCTGCAGTTGACTAATGGTGTCCTTGATGTTTAGTTTTGAAATCTCGCGCACAGGGCATTTTTTTTGGACTGCTATCATTTGCCCACTGAGAGGTAATAATCACTGAGATCACTGAGAGGCTACGTGTGCCGAGCCCTTAAGAGTTGTATCTTCGATGATTTAACATAGAAAGATAGGAATTAAAATCTACTAGCGACACTGACAGTGTGGCGTCTGGCAACTGGACTAAAAAATAGAAAATTTCAAGGAAAATTGAATAATTGATCCAAAATTTTCCATTTTAATATCCTTAGTTTTAATAGAAGTAGTAGTAGTAGAAGCAGTAGAACTAATTTTAGTAGCCTAAGCTTTAGTGGCAGCAGTAGTAATAGAATAAGTAATAATAGTTACAGCAGTTAGAGCAGTAGCATTAGGATACAAATATTTTCTTTTGATTAGTTCAACATCCCTCACAACAGGCCCTGTTAGTTTCAACTTCACATATCAAATTGTTCCTAAGATATTGCTGTTACACCCTTTTGACAGCCTGCATACAGACAGCGTGTTGTGACTCAGTTCACCTCCCCCCTCAAAATTCCTTGAAAATTTCACCTTCATACCCTTAGGCATAGTTGCAATAGTAGTCACAGTAGTAGTATTGATAGTAGTAGGAATAGTATTGAAAAGCAGCAGTAGTATTAACACTTTGCCTTTTGGTCAGTAGAACATCCCTCTCATCAAGCCCTGGAAGTTCCAACTTAATACCATTTCTATGACATTGCTGATATGTCCTTTCGATAATTTGTATCTTCATATATTTCTTGAGATTTTCATCTCAATGCTCTTAACCTTACAAGTAGTTGCAATAGAAGTAGCAGTAGCAGCAGCAAATGTAGCAGTAACAGTAGTATTAGCAGTGTGCACACATTGTCTTTTGGGGAGATGATCTTTCACTGTAAGTATTCTTTGGAAATTCCACCTTGACATCTAAACTAATTTTTGAGACACGCTCTTGGCAATGTGCATGCACATAGCATCTTTTGATTTAGTTCAAATTTCCCCTCAATATTGTAAATGGGGCTTTGAATAGATTGGGGTGGAGGAGGAGTGTGCGTAGCTGTGTTGGCCTCAGGCGACTTGGTGCTGCGGTGAGTTGTTAGTAGTAGTAGTAGTAGTAGTGCGGTAGTAGAAATAGTTACAGTTGTAGTAGTATTAGTAGCATGCAAATATTGCCTGTTTGATCATCTCCCATATCATTTCCTGAATTTTCTAAATTAATATACTCAGTTATTCCTGTGTTACACCCTTTTGAAAATACTTATACAAATAGCGTGTTTTGATTTAGTTCAACACTCTCCTCAACATTCTCTGAAAGGCTTATATGAATGCCCTTCGCTTTCTTGGAAAGTTAAGTTCAAACATGCATATATTTCTCAATAACATATACTATGTGTAAACAATGAACGAATTGCCTAGCTTACACCCTTGTCCTGATGAGGACAGTGGGGAGGTTGACATTCCCAAAGACATAATTACTAGACCTTTCAACTAGGCTGAACAAAATAGTTCTCCTAAGATTTCGATCGGATATTTTTTGGGAAATGATAGGCTTGGGGGGGGGGCTGATTGCCCTCCCTTCAAAGGGCATTAAAACTTCCGACATTCAATCAAATAAGCTCCATCTGGTCGAAAGCTTATACGACTACCTGTTCCATAAAAACCTTATATGCCCCGGGTATAACTTACCACCCTTGCCCATGGGCTCTGGGGGGTTGTGTCCACCCTAAAGACATTTTTATAGGCTATGATTTTCGGACTACTAGTTACAAAATGGCTATCTCCCAATTTCAATTGAATTCGTTTCGGGAAAATAAGATGTCAGGGAGGAGGAGGGTAGTTGCTCTCAATCATCTTTCACTCTTAAAAGGGAACTAGGATTATACATTTCCAATCAAATGAATCTCTTTTAAAGCTCACACGACCACCCCTTCCATAAAAACCTTCCATGTCCCTGGGGCATAACTCAAAACCCTTACCACAAGACTCTTGGGGATTCTGTCAACCCCAAAGGCGTTATTATATGACCTTTGGGACTATTTTTGACCAGATGGCTATTTCAAAATTCTTATCGGGTACATTTGTGGAAAATACGATTTGGGGGGGGGGGTGCGGCTGCCCTTCGATTCATTTGACTCTTAAAAAAGACACTAGAACATCTGAGTTCCAATCAAATGGGCCCATTCCGGAGCTTTTACGACCACCCTGTCCATAAAAATCTTATATACCCTTGGAGCATAGCTTAAAACCCTTGCGCCGAGGGCTGTGGGGGGTAGTCATCCTCAAAGACATAATTTCCAGACCTTTGAACTACGCTGAACAAAATGACTATCTCAAAATTTCGATTAGATGTGTTTTGGGAAGTGGTGGGCATGGGAGGGGGGCTTGCTGCCCTCCAATCACTATTGACTGTTAAAAAGGGCACTATCTCTTTCAATTTCCAAACAAATGAGCCTTTTTCGAAGTTTCCACGATAATAAATGGCCATCTCAAAATTCTATCAGATGCATTTCAGGAAAATCCAAGGTGTGCGGAGGGGGGGGGGTATTCACCTTCCGATCACTCTGGATCTTAAAAAGGGCACTAGAAATTTCGATTACCATTCTAATGAGCCCCCTCCGAAGTCTATACGATCACCCTTTCTGTATAAACCTTACATGCCCCCAGGGCATAACTTACAACCCTTGCCCTGAGGACTGTGGGGCAGGGAGGGGGAGTCGTCATTCTCAAAGACCTAATTTCCTGACCTTTCAACTACGTTGAACAAAATGGCTATCTTAAAATTTTGATTGGACGTGTTTGGGTAAATGGTTGGCGTGGGAGGGAGTTAGGTGCCCTCCAATTACTTTCAACTATTAAAAAGGGCACTAGACCTTTCAATTTCCAATTGAATGAGCCCTTTTTGAAGTTTTTACGACAATTCGTTCGATACGAAGTGTCTTGGTCTAAAACAAACAAACAAACCAAAAACATAATATATATATATATATATATATATATATATATATATATATATATATATATATATATATATATATATATATATATATATATATATATATATATATATATATATATATATATATATATATATATATATATAATAATAATAATAATAATAATAATAAATTGTGCCCAAATCGGTCTTTACTTAGGCTGCGTTATTGCGCTGCCCATAATTGTTTTCAGCTAAAAAAGAAACTAAAATTTTGACCACGAAATTTCGGCATTTATTTATAATTTTTATATTATAATTTAGTTGTTTTTTTTAATTAGAAACGCTTACCACATTCGCCTGCCAATGTGGCATAAAGAAAACGAACAAAAGTGGGTATTTTAAGACCAAACAAAAATACTGAAAAAACAAAGCGAACGTTTCGAAAGGACAATGGGATCCATTTTCAACCCGAACAAAAAATATATTTCAGGAAAATACCAAAGAAGTCAAAGAAAAAACCAAAAACGAATGCGGAGAGTCTATGTTTGAGTGAATGAATTTTCTTTCATTGGCCAGTCGTTTGCAAATATTCTTCGATTGCAGTTCAAGAGTTTTTGGATTTTGTGCAAATGGTGGATATTCATGAATGACTCGCTTTTGGTTGTAGGGTATTTAGTTCTTCCGATTTTAACGTTCCCTCCCGCCCCCCGGGAAAAAAATCTTGGATATGACCCTGGCTCTAGGTACAGAAACAGGACGGGAGTCACAAAAGAAAAAATGAGACATAGCAGCTATGAAGAGGATTCAGATTCTTTCAGGTGGATTTTGGGTAGACTATCTCTCTTCAAATAGACCGGAAAGGTGGAGCAGAGCCTTAAGCTCGGACCCATAAAGCTTTAAAAGGGAAGGGAAGGAGGAACAGGGAGCTTAGCTTTCGGCAACTGAGTGCGTAGATCACAAAGTGGTGTACAATTGCAACCGACTATGTATACCTCCTTAGTATATCGAAAATTCTATTACGGGGAGGGCTCATCTTCAAGGGTGGGATACAATAACGAAATATTTTTTTTTCATTATTTCGCAACAGAAACAGAAACACGTTATTTTTGCCCAAAAATATAAGTATATTATTCAAACAAATCAGCAGGTATTCCTTTAAAAATCGGGCAAAGCTTCTAGAAGATGATTAGTATATTGCCAGGGGCCAGCAAATTCCCCTTTTCTGCTTTTCAAAAACAATTTGAAAAAACAGATACGAGGTCTTCGAAGACCTCAGTAGCGTTGGTCGTGGGCAAAGACTCAAAGATCTGAAATTAAAATCAACAAAAATGTTTCTGAGAACGGAATTATATTCAAAATTCTATTGTTAGGCTCCGTTTTCTATTGAGAAGCGTCTCAATTTATTTACATTTAGCTATCGCGAAAGTTTTGATCCAGAGCTTTTTAAAATGTGAGGGGGACTGCAAACCCCTTGAATTCATACTGTTTAAGTTCAACTTTAATTTATGTACAACAATTCTTCGAGAATGATAATCATCGGTCAAAAAGTGCACCCCTAAAATATTCATCTGGAGGGGGATCTTAAATATCAAAAATGAATTTTAATGTTATAATGTTCACATTTTTGCCAAGAGGACTTCCTTGGACAAATCTTATTTTTACAAGATACCCCCCCCCCTCTTTTCCTTTCTATGTAGGTAAATATTTGAATTTATTTTTTGTTGTTACACTTTAAATATTTCTGCAATAAGAAAGAAGTTGTCACGTTGCAGCCTTTTAGTCGAAATAAATTCCGAAAAATAATAGAAGGTTAGCGGGATAAATTCTAATCGCGCTCCTGCCCCCTCTACATATTTATCTGAAACTCAATGATAGTTGGGAAATTAATCACCTAAAAAATCACCTTAAAAGTGATTCCCCCATCCTCCAACGATCGCTGTGGATTTTTATACTACTGTGCATAAATTAATGAAGCCTCGAATGAATCAACCCCGTCATACGAAACTTTAAAAATAGTCAGTAATACTTGTATATTTGCACGGAATTAATGTATCTTAAGGAATGGACGCCCCATCGCGTGGCATTGTTATCCCTGATTTGATTACCTTAACTCGATTGGCTATCTTTTGACCCCCTTCAGGCCACAGTTGTTGCGTTACATCAAATATGACAAAAATTGCTCCTTTACTGTGGTGTGATATCTTGTGGTACTTAACAAGAGCACTAGAAATCCCAATCTTCGTTCTAGCAAGCCCTCTTTCGACCTCTCTTTTGCTACCATCACCCCTGAGGAAACAAACATGCATCTGTGATAATCCTTCACTTAAAAAATATGAAATATCAAATTATGGTAGATAGGAACTTTGAATTCTCTACTATGGAGTTCTTGGATATGCTGAATTTGATTTCATTTCATAAGGTATTCATCTCATTTCATAAGGTAGTAATTTCATTTCATAGGGATTACTTTTCTTTTTGGGGATGGTTTACTCCATTTTCTAAAATTAAAAAAAAATTCTTATCTTATTAATTTTTAATAGGTAACTTGTATTTGCAAGTTACACTATGTATTTGCATATATTTGTGGCAACCACAAATAGTAATTCTTGTTTTATGTACATTGTTGTTGAATTTTCTTTAGAGTTTCAGTTACTATTGGCATGAGTTACTTTTTACTGGCAAATCGTTGCCCTAAATTCTCTAATGAATATTTGGCAATGATTGTCTGCTGTAAAATGCAACATTTTTTACAATTTCAATTATTGTTGATGGTAATTTTTTCTATATTTGTTGTTTATTTTTTCATTTAAATATTTGAACAAAAATAAATCTACAAAAAGTTCAAAAACCATGATTCCAGTTACACTTTAAACCCTGCAAAGTTATAAAAACGTCAATCATTACTAAATTACGAAAAATATGAAAAAAAGACTTTCGTCTTGGATATTACTATAAAAATGGTAAACCTCAGAGGATAGTGATGAATTTTTTCCGAAGAGTACCACTATTTTACCAAATCATGTTAACATAGAAAAGAGACCATGTCCACAAACAAAACACTTATCTTTTAAAAGAGGTAAACAAAACAAGGCAATTTTCAATAATGAACGGAATATTCGATATTTTGCACTTTCTGTGATTAGCCCTAATGCGTGCCGATAAGAGTAAATTCATGTGTAAACTCCATAAGTCCGTTCATGAGTAGACCAAATCTAAAGCTTTTTTCAAAGGTTCAGAACATTATCAGAAAATGAGTCCTGACTTTGGCCAAAATTCCAATTTTTAATTAATTTTAACTACATAAAAGAAGAAGAAAAAGAATAGTTACTCAAGCGATTGATTTTTGAATTGAATTTATCAAGTATTTTGGGCAATCGGTTGCATCAAGACTGGTCTGGGTAATTGTAGACAGAGAAAAGCCAAGACAGATAGAAGATTTAAAAGAAGAAGAAGAAAACTGAAGAAAGAAAGAAGAGAAGAAAAGAAGAAGAACAAAGAAGATAAAAGAAGAAGAAGAAAAGTGCGGTATTTAGATGAAGAAGAAGAGGAAGAACTGTAGCGATAATAGAGCTTTAAAAGAAGAAGCAGAAAATTGAAAGAAAAAAGAGATGAAGAAAAAAGTACAAATAAAGGAAGAATAAAATCATGGTGTTTAACAGAAGACGAATGAGAAAAAGAATAACTGTGACTCTAATGATAATAGAGCTATTAAAGTCAACGAGGCACACATCTCATTCCTAAATGTAGAAAATGGAATAACAAATTAAACCAAATTCACAAACAACAATGGCTTGTAATAGTAGATGGCATCACTTCCTGACCGGCAAAAATACTCCCTTTTTGAATCCCTATGTTTTTCTATTTATTATTCCAAGAAAACATTTTGGCAATACAGCAAGGTCAGATTTAGCCTTTTAGATTTAGCCTATTTTCAATTTGAAGTTGGTCCTGCTTTCTTGCCATATTGAACGGATATTTTCACCCGAAAGCGGAATCATGGCTCAGAAAAACTAAAGCTTGGCAGGACAATTTCAAAACAAGCAAAAACCATCCTTTTTGGCCCAAGACAAGAACTGTGCGCAGGTTTCAGAAATGTAATGTCATATTCATCAATCCGGCATGGGGTCCACATTTTTCATAAGAACCTCAGAGGTTAGACCCTTCCCATTTTCTCGCAATATAGTGATATCGACAACATAAAAAATTGGGGAAAAAAAATGAAGTGTTGCTCCCAAAACACATTTATCCACAAGTACTTTTGAAACAAGGTGAGTTTTTGTCAATCCAGTTTTTTTTTTAATTAGGCTCTTATCTTGTTTTGATTAGGGTCCCCAATTCAAGTCAAACCAACCCGCGGTTGGTAACACAGCAGTTGGTTCAGTAGTCAAACAACCGTCAGTAGTGTCTAAATTGGCTGTTTCTTACCAAAAAGTTTCTATGGTCTTTCAACGAGAACGAAAATACGACTTGGACCGTGTTTGACTGATTTGATCGTTCAGGACCTGGTTGATGTAAAAATAGATGACTGATACGACTTTAAAAATGGCAGGAGGATACGCTGTCCCTCTCACAACTCCTCTTACCCCCGTCGGGCCACCCCTATGACTTATTAGACACTGAAATTCTGTTGAATAATTCCTTATTTTAGAAAAACCAAAAGCTTTGATTGTGCATTGGCCGAATACTGGCCAACCATTCTATTCAATTTGAAAAGGTTACAATTACTAGTACGTTTTTACCTACTTCAGCTATATTTGAAAATTGAGCCTATCATTAGAATAGGCAACTCGATAATACAAAATCCACAGGGGAATGAATTAACACTGCAGGTAGATGAGATTGTGCAATAGAGCAACGCACTTTTATATTACCACTACGCACAATATTAACAGTAACGCACATGCTGGGTGGAATACTCAATCACTTACAATAATTACAAATAAGAGGATTATTTTTAAACGAATTTAACAAGCGATTTTCTCAGAACCACCAGCTGGGATGGAGGGGGAGAATTTTTCAAAAAATACCCCTAGGTTTTTTTGCCCTCCCCACTAGATTTTGAATAAATACCTTTTTTGGATAGTATCATTGAGAAATACCTTTTTTTTTGGTATTCTCATTGAAAAAAAATGAAATTACCCCCACCCCTCCTGGATTTTGAAAAATAAAGTCAGTCCTTTCATTCTGACGACCTGGCCATCCTAGCAGACTCCATGGATCAGTTGCTGGAGGCGCTTCAAATTTTACGAGAAGAGGCCGCAATTGTAGGCCTGCAGGTGAACTGGAACAAAACGAAAATTATGCCCATAGACCCGTATTCTCTTGCTGTCATTTCTCCAGTCAGTCTGGACGCAACAACTAGCATAGAAGTTGTGCAAAAGTTTACCTACCTGGGATCCACGATTTCTTCAGGTGGCTGACTTTGGCGTCAGCCAAAGTCAGTTCATCAGACTTTGGCGAAAACTGAATATCAGTCGTTCAACCAAACTTAGAATTTTCAGCACCCTCGTTGATTACATAATACTTTATGTAGCTGAGGCTTGTCAAGTATCAGCTACAACCCTAATGGCCATCGATGGGTTCCACTCAAACAGTCTGAGAAGGATAGATTGCCTGCGTTGGGTCGATCTCGTGAGTAATGAGAAGCTGCTGCATCTCACCAAGCAGTCCCGGTTTTCTACCTAAACAGCCGAGCGTATCTTACAGTGGTTTGGACATCTACTTCGAATGCCCCCGCACTTACCTGCAAAGATGATCTTCGACTTTGACTCTGTCAAAGCCGGTTGGAAACGACCTCTGGGCCGACCAAAAAAGAGATGGTCCGACAGCGTATCTGAGTTCCTAGTGATGGCAAATATCAGACCAAGTGAAGCGCAAACCCTTGCAATGGACCGAAGTGGATGGAGGAGGCAGACGTCACTCTCTACGCCGAGTAGCACCCCGGCAGGAGACCTAAGTCAAGTAAGTCAAGTCTTCATTCTCGTGAATTACTGCCTCTGATATTTATTATTATTATTAGTTTTTGGTTGGGTTTCAGTTACGTTCCGGAGTTGGCAAGACAAATCAATTGCATTCTGATTTTAGCTTTATTTTGTTACTTTTTGTTTGGACAAAAGTAGTTTGTTGCACATTAAATTTTAATTTGAGCATGTTCTTTCAATTATCTTCTATTATCTTTCTATTTATCTTTCTATTATCTAATTATCTTTCTATTATCTTCAAACCTTATGAAAATTCTTTTATCTTTAATTATTTATTATTATCTACACCCAGCGATGGGTGAAATACTTATCTAAATACAGACACAAAATACTTGGCGGTAAATGTTTTTAAATAGTATTTCTAAATCCGTGACTTGGAATGTATTTTGTATCTAAGTACAGAAACACGTATTTAAATGCCCCCCCCCAATAAAAATGCTGGAGATTTGCCCCTCGAGATCTGGGATGTTTTGACATTAAAATGCACCCCTTGAGGTATCTCTTGAGGTGAGGCGGGAGGGAGTAGTAGTGTACACAATCTTTCTCTCAGTATAGCCTTAAAAGCCGAATAGAACCAGATTTTTCGTACAGTATGTTGTTTGACATACAGTCAGTCAAACTGATGCCTAAAACCGGCAGTAGACAATGCTTCTGGAAGGCATCTAACAAATCCTCCCCGTCTTCTAAAGCACCCACGCTTCAGAATCATACTTGACCACTGTCGTGACCGTAGCTTTCAAGATCCTAATCCTGGTTCACATAATTATCTTTCTATTCTTCCGACTTTTTTCAACTATGAAAAATAACATGGGCATTGACTATTTTACTTTTTACATCTTCACTGCGCCCACCGTCTTTACTATTATCATCTTTACTTTTATGAAACTTCAGGGAATGTTGAGGAAAATGTTGAACTTAAATCAAAAGCCTTTCTGTATCTAGGTGCTCAAAAGGACGTATATGTAATATATCGGGAACTGCTAAGGGTATTAAGTTGAGACTTGCAGAGAATGGTGAGGGTTTTTTTGCACTAAATCAAAAGACATTAAATGCATCTATGTTGTCAAAAGGGCTTATCTGAGAATATCTATATTGATCTCAAGAACGGATAAAGCTATTAAATAGAAACTGTCAGGGGCCGCTAAGGGGGATGTTAAACTAAATCAAAATACTCTATATGCATCCAGGTTGTGAAAACGGCGTATCTTCAATATCTGAGAAACGGTTATGGGTTATTAAGCTGGAAATTCAAGAGAATGTTGAGGGGGGTGCTGAACATAAAGACACTATGGGCATCCATTTGTCAAAAGGGTGTATCTGCAATATTTCAGGAAAGGCTAAGATTATTAAGTTGAATTTTTCTGGAAATATTGATTGGGATGTGATGTCTGCAATATC